>NC_091117.1:10241875-10548750 GCF_040183065.1 Periplaneta americana | reverse complement strand
CACCATCACGGATTGATCTTTTCAAAAAGATAAATCCTGATCTTCCATTGCCTCCTACACCTGTAGTCACACGTTGGGGCACCTGCCTTAATGCCGTGTTATATTACGCAGATCATTTTGAAGCATTTACATCTGTAGTAAGTGAACTTGACAAAGACGATGCCTCTGCAATTCAGATTATTCAGAATTTAATATTGACACTACTTTAAAATGTGACTTGGCCTTCATATCTGCTAATTTCAGTTTCTTGATTCACTCAATAAAGAAAATAGAAACTTCCGTAGATTTATTGAGTAATTCAGTTAAAGAAATAGAATATACTGAAAGGCAACTTAACACTATCCATCAGGTCCGAAAATAGAAGTTTTAAGAAAAAAATTTAAGGGTATGTTTGAGAAAAATAGTGGCTAGCAAATCCTCTGTAAAGTCCCTCAAGTTTTGGAAGGCTAAATATATATATATATATATATATATATATATATACATGATCAGGATAATACTAATCAATTATTAATTTTTTTATCTTAAACTCTGCCCCTTTCATCACAACGACAGCGCATTTGATCGTTTGTTAAAAAATTTATTTTTCAATATTTCTGTGTTGGTGAAACTCATCATTGTAATTGCTATGAAAAAACGGCTGTCACTCAACTGCATTTACGTCTTACAAGGAACATTTGGAACAGATATATTTAAAATGTCATTCCTTAAATTTTGTTTCCCTACTTTATGCATCACGACATGATTACAATAATATACGTAATAGGAGCTGTAATCTTTGTATAAGTGTCAGGACGTTGGTGAGCCTGACGGAGACAATTTGCTTTGCAGCAGTGCTGCCAATAGGACGGAAATTCCGTCAAAAGTGACGGAATTTCGATGTTGATCAAGATTGTTAAAGAAGTTATGTTAATATTTGATTTTATTTGTATATAGATATATTGAGTGGGTCTTACTTTCTTTTTTTAATTTTGACGGATTTCCAGGTGATAGACTGACGGGGCTACAATTTATGTGTTGGCAGCACTGCAGTTTTCCCGCCAAGTGTTAAATACCAAGGAAATGGCAAATTATCCATGACAAGATGATGAAAAACCCAAAATAGAAGGAGCAGGAATAATGTCGAATAAAAAGGACGAAAGTATTGAGATTATGGAAGTAGATAGTTCCGATGAAAATAATAAAGCTTCTACATCGAAGTCTTCTACGCAACAAACAGACCAGAGGAAAAGTCAGAGTAACGTCCCATGGTAAATAAATTGTGTAGTTGCTTGTCCAACCTAACCTATGTTAAAGCTTAATTGTGTACTGTTTGGGTAAAGGGAGATTTCATAAAAATGAGTTTGGAGACAAATGAAAATTAAACTTCGGACCCTCATTGCAAATAATTTTCTATACAAAACACATCATCGATTTTTGGACACTCATTTGTATAATTTAACTTGTGTGTTCATCTTGGGAACAAAATTCCATCTGCTATAAAAATGACTTATCCCCCTTTACCCGAACACCACAGCAATGCATCAAGCATTGTCAGTTTAATAATAATTAGGTAAGTTTACGTTCTGTCTGTACAGTAACAAGAGTGTTCATGACAATCAGTATAGGTGTGGGTTTAAATTTTTGCAGTAAAGGTGGCGGCAAATATCGTGTAATTATTTCTGTGTTTCTCGGATAGTCAAAAGATTAAGGCCAGCTCTTGTTGTTAGACACTTCCCCGCTCAGATTCTTGTTTTCCTTTTACCACATCTGTCAGTTTTTAATTTTTACATTTCAATTTCAGAGCACGGATACCTCCCTTCCCCCATCCACTTGACGTTCCCAAACAGTGTGCTTTTTTTTTTTTTACCTTCTAGTTTATCTTTAAATTTTTCAGTTACCAATATGTTAAGACCCATTTCCTTATTCTTTATTCTATCTTTTTTTGTTTTCTGTACTATGCTGCGAAGGTATCTCATCTCTGTTGCCTGAATTCTGCTTCGATGTTTCTTTGTCATTGTTCATGTTTCCGAAGCATTTTAAAATGTGAGTTAGAGACCTACATAATTTTCTCGCAGGTTACAGGTAGGCCTATATCTTTATTCCATAATAAACGTTTTACTACAGAGTTACGTTTTGAAACTAATAAATTGTATATTCTTCTAGGGATTTGATGTTACTTTACGGCAGCCATGTCAACGAGTAGGCCTACTCGCTGTAGGCATTTTCTCACTCTAGCAATCCCTGCTCATAGGTACACAGTTTGCTTCCCCTTTCACGACTGTAAGACTCCCCTTGTATATTAGGGTTTTTTCACCCCACTTTTATGGAGGAGGGACCCCCCGAAAGCTTGCACTCAGCCTGAGTCTTATTGTTTTTATCACTCCTATTCTCTTAGTGCTGGCCTTCTATGCCCAAGTTGCGGGTTCGATCCCGGGCCAGGTCGATGGCATTTAAGTGTGCTTAAATGCGACAGGCTCATGTCAGTAGATTTACTGGCATGTAAAAGAACTCCAGCGGGACAAAATTTCGGCACATCCAGCTACGCTGATATAACCTCTGCAGTTGCGAGTGTCGTTAAATAAAACATAACTCCTATTCTGTGAATGATTGGGTAGCTGAACGGCCATGCTCTTGTACAAATACTGCATGCCATACCGTGAACTTACCCAGACTATGGTATGTATGATGATGATGATGATGGTGATGGTGATGGTGATGGTGATGGTGATGATGATGATGATATGTGAATTGATGTTGGAGAAATGAGTCCGAGGTCCATTTCGGAAATTACCCAACTATTCTGCCTCAATTGGTTGAGGGAAGAACCCCGGAAAAAAACCCCAACCATGATTTGAACTTGGGCCTGCTCGTTTCACGTCATATGTGCTAACAGTTACTTCACAGTGTAGATATATATTAAGGTTGGATAAAAAGTAATGGCATCAGTTCGATATATCTGACATGGCTTTATTCACAGGGGTACAACATTTACGTACCTTCTATATAGTCGCCCCCCCCTCCTTATTTATTATCTTTTGCCAAATGTTTGGAAGGCGTCGTACACCATCAGCGCGTCCATCTTTGTTGATGTTCCGTATTGACCGCCCTAAAGCACGGATAAGTTCATCTCTGGTATTGTACCGGGTCCCTCGCAGTGGTTCTTTCACTTTGGTGAAAAAATCGTAATCGCATGGATCATATCGGGTGAGTACGGTGGATGTTCCAGTAGTCCGCGTTTTCCGTCTGCCTTGGAGGTACAGCGTGGTACAGTATTACCCCATCAATGTCATATGCCACAATGAACATCACTTTCACATCCCTGCCTTCCCGGAACGCTTTAACCCATCGTGCCACTGTGCGATATGGCAACGCTGCATCGGCATATGCTTCATGCAGTCCCTGAAAACATTCTTGTGCACTACGACTTCAATTTTGATCCAGGAACGTTGCTCTAGTTTTGTAAACATGGTCTTAAGGTGCTCGCACTATCCCTATGAAAGTAAATGTTCTACACACTGCAGTAGATTGACAGAGTACTGTCGCCGCTGGCTACACTAACTCATCTAACAGTCCTTGTTCATGTCCATACAGCTGGCAACTCTCGAACGCACCATCGTCACGTGACAGCAGTGTTGCCATTACTTTTTATCGAACCTATGTAAATACATTTAATCCATACTCAGTTATCACTCTATTCCATTTTTCTAATCTTGATCCTTTGTGTTCTGTTCTCTCTGTAAATTATTATGTCAACTGCATACATCAGTGTTTTTGTATCTTTTCTATAATTTTCTCTTCAATTCTTATTTCGTATCTTATTCATTATTTACAATGTTGCAGACCATAGCCTAGGTGTCAGGACGCTGCTCTGTCTTACTCCATTTCTTGGCTTATGTTTATTTACACTTTATTGTATTTATATTTCCAGGATTGAAAAATGTAGGCCTCAGACCTTCAAAGATATTGTGGGAAATGAAGATACTGTTGCAAGACTCGAAGTGTTTGCTAATACTGGAAATGTACCAAATATTATTATTGCTGTAAGTATTGAAAGATCTGAGAATCGTTATTAACGTGTATTCTTGTACTATTTTATTGCAGTATGCATTCTTGTAGGCTATCTTTGTAACTACACTGGTACAAATTGGAATCACGTCAAATTTGGTCACGTGGTTATCATGGTCCAGTCATGGCCATCTTGACAATCGCCTAATATAAACACATGTTCAAAGTTCTGAAAAACAAAGGGAATTGCTATATTAAACTCATGTTAAATGTGCATTTACGTTATAAACTTGTTCAATGTTGGCCATGTTATGACAGAGAATGTGACGTCACGCCGTAGTCTATCTTTCACTTTAGCCATGCATTTAAGTATGCTTTTCTTTGTTGCTGAGGAATAATTTGGATGAGTATTTTTTTTAAATTTTTGGTATAATGAATACATTTCTCATATGCAGCTTCATGCCTGTCTTTTATATGTAAGCCTGTTGGATATAAATTTGGGTATAGAATTTTTTCTATTTATAAAGGTTAGGATAAAATACTGGTAAAGAGGTCATTGCATACCATAATGCATTTTCAACAAAAAGAACAAACACGAGAATAACAAGAAGAAGAGGAAGAATATATAACAGTATATGGTATTAGTACACTTTAGAAGGGAATATGTAGTAATTATTGATATGAATACTATTGAGCACTGGCAATGAGTTATGTGACGTTATTCTGGCATCAGTTTCTTAGCAACAGCAATGAGTAACATCACATTATTCTGACTTGCTTAGCAATGGATCATTCAGTTGAAACGCTGGAATTCCAGTGTAAATACTTGTACAGATATACAGTATTGATGGCTAAAAGTGATGCCTCGTGTCTGTAAATTTGCAGGTGAATCAAAAAATGTTTTAAAAATTAATTTTTCTCAAAGTAGACAAACTTTGTATATATCAATAGTGTTGAACAGCAACCTGGTATGTAAAATAAAAAAGAAAAAAGATGAGATTATACTTTATCCATATAAAGAAAAGTTTTCCCAAATTTTCTGTAGACACATCTTATGTTCAGACATGGATAAAAACTTTACAAGAAGATTTGAAATATCCTCTTATGTAAGATATTTGTTCGTTATTGAGATATTAAAATATATTTTTGTGCTCCTGTAAAATTTTATATTTTTACATACAAGTTTACTGTTAAACACCATCGATATTTTTCTGCTTTGCAATATCTTCTATTCGAGGACAAAATACAGTAAAATTCCTCGTATCTGGCACCCAAATAACAGGAAATACCAAAACAACGGCACTTTTGGCTAGGCCAAAAAAAAAAGTCATTCATGCAAAAGAGAAGACTCGAAGATGTGAATGTTTTTCTTGTGTCACACATGCCGCATATTGTTCACTCTTTACATTGTTCATGCGTGAAAACATAGACAGAAAACCCCGTTATGTCCGTGTAGATCGGTAAGCTGTCACTTGGGCCTTGCAAACAATTCGCAGAGACAATATCTTTAAATTTACCACTTGAACTCGCCCGTTTTGAAGGACGAGTCTAAATGGGAAAGTGTAAAATTCTCTGTTCCTACAGCGTGTAAAAGTTCCATTCAAATGATAGATAGTATATATAAACAAGAAGACATTAGAGATATGTTAAAAAGGTTCAAATTATCGAGTGCTACTTCATCTTTATATTTGGGACATTGGCTACACTGCTCTTCACATCACATGGCCGCCATTTAAAATTGTCATAAGGTTATGAAAACGTTTACTATTTTTTATGCTATTATGCATCACAATAAGTTATGAACTGATTAATGTACATTACCGTATTTAGTACTAAAAAAAAACATTGTACGTATTTCAAAACTTTGTTTTTAAATATCTATATGAAAATTAGTAAATTTAAACATGGAAAAAAAAATGTTTGTGCAGGACAGTATGTCTTTACATAACCTATAAATGTATTTTCCAATTATCCGGCAAAATCAGTTATCCGGCACTAGCTTTGTCCCACAGTTGCCAGATATGAGGAATTCTACTGTATTAGTTAACTGTCCAATTTTGTGAACATATTGTAATGATAATTTAGTGAATCTAAAGCTTTGTCTCAAAGCTCACGTTTATACTACATGCTAATAACTAGCAACTAGCACACTAGAGAGCTTTGAACATGTATGCTGGAATCATGGCCTTCTTCATAGACTATTTTTCTCAAAGCCATGAAATTACGGTATAGCACTAAATTAAGAAGGCAGTGTCCTAATGCAGTTTAATTACGAGTTATCAGCTGTTATTTTTTGGAAATTCGAATTCTTTGTTTATAAACAGTTTTCCAGTAAACAGTTCATGAAACTTAATTCTCAGCTTTATGAACAGAATGGTAATTTTCTGAGATGCTAGAAAAGAAACGTAGAAAGATGTAGAATTGTAAAAGATGTTCAAAAGATATCTATGAAAATTACGTTTGTCTATCAACAATCGAAATAAATGTGGAAAAAATAAGAGCCTGAAATGTTACAATATTAAAAAAATGTAACGCAAATACCAACAATGTCAATGTTCCAAGTCAACGTGTTATTCTACATTGAACTCACATTTTATTTTCAAAGCATCATCAGATTTTATAACCCCCAATTGTTAATGAGGTATCCATGTTTGTTTAGTGAACAAGTCATCAATCAAGCAAGCATTTTCGTTTACTAGCTACTACGGACTTGATTGCTATGCACTATGTAGCTTTGGATCGTAACTTCTGATGTCACATCTGGCTATTTAGTCAAAAATCTAGTTCACTTCAGCTGAAAATGTAGCTTTGAGACACGACCTAAATAATAATGTAGTTAAACACAATGACTATTTTTGTAGATACGACGTATCACTTCTTTGCCATTGATATTGGTACATATTCAGTAAAGGAATAAAGGGAAAATGATCATTACTAATACAACATATAAATTATATTAAATTTATTTCACTCTCGATCATATTTACAATCCTTACAAATAAAAACCAGTTCATTAAAAATCTAAACAACACAGTAACCCAACCGAGGGCATGAAACATTTCACGCAATTATAGGAATCCTTTGAATTCTCTGTCACTTTTTTTTCTACTGTAGCCAGTTGTATTGATATTGACCCATCAATTGCCTGTGTTAAAATAATAATTTTCGTTGTTGTTTTTCACCACAATGTTATGTTTGTCTCAGGGTCCACCGGTGTAGGCAAGACAACCACAATTCTGTGCCTTGCTCGTATCCTCCTGGGACCGGCATTCAGCTCTGCAGTTCTGGAATTAAATGCTTCGAATGACGGTGGCATTGATGTCGTGCGGAACAAAATCAGAATGTTTGCCCAGCAGAAGGTTACCCTGCCACCAGGGAGACACAAAATTATCATCCTGGATGAGGCAGACAGGTATGATTCTTGTAATCGATAAACAGATTAATAGTCTTCAGTTTGTGTCTGTGCCCAAATATTGTGGTGTAACCTGGACGAAAATGTTACATTTTTCCATGAAAAAATCCAAAGTACAGATTTCTCATATTGGCAAATACATTATAAATTTATTTTAAAGTTTTCAATCATATGATTTATCATTTTTTTTTTTTTTTTTTGTAAATTATTATATGCTAATACATCTTACAAGTTCATCAGTTAGTTACATAAAATTCTAATGGCTTTCTTTTGTAAAATCAAAACACTTCTAATTTTGGTACCATTTCCCCAGAAAATTAATAATTTTGTTCATTCTTATCTAGAATTTCCTCATTGGTTTCTTTATTGTATATACTTTTATCCTGCGACATTACGAATACAAACATTAGGGACTGTATTCTGTCACTTACTCAGACGCTTGTGTGTCACCTATTTGAAGTATACTGATGACTGTCTTATTGCTGAACAAACTTTGAATCTTGAGTCACTGTTTGGCAACAGTGTGCAACTATAGGCAACAGCACACATTGTTTGCAGGTTAATTGTTCCAGAGACTCAAAACAAATGTAGAAGTTCCCAAATGGAACATCACTGGAAGAAGGAGAAATATACTTCCAGACTAGCCCTCATACTTAGAGTTGATGAATTGTTGTTGTTGTTTTCTAATGCCAGGCGTTTGACAATAAAGTCATTTGACCTCTTGCACTCCAATATTTTTCGAAGATATTATCGTGGCCAGCCACTGAAGCACAGATTTTGAGGTTGAAAATGGCAAGTTGTAGCCGATTTAAGTGAACACCATATTTTAACGTTTTGATGGCTACTTCATTCACACACAACCCCCAGAATGTCTGGAGGACCACACGTGCTGTTGGTCAACGGGTCCATTGGACCTAGCTGGGAGATCTTGTTGATCACCAGCTTTCCCTCCTTAAGCCACTGGAGGACGATTTTAGTGCCATAGCAGGTCAGCACTAGGAACAGAAAAGTAGAAAGAGGAGGAAGGAAAGGGAAATGAACCCCTAGGCCTCGGATGCTCTAATGCCGTCGGGGTCGAAGAAAGTAAGAGTTCAATCAGAGGATTGGATAGGAAAGGGTAAAGAGGGAATTAGGTATTGGATAGAGGAAAATTATACCAAATTCAGTCATTAACTCATCAAGCTGACCAGTGCTAATTGATGAGTAGCCCCTCCCTTTAGTTCAGCTCGTAAAACTATCCTTACTAACAGCTGCACCACGGGAAGGTAGGGATGGGACATTGGGTATTTGTCCAGGTTGGTCCTTAAAGCTTTCAATGGGAAGGATTAATGGCTCTCCCCCCTGTATCCAACAGATACCCTTTTGCAGCCAGTTGATGAATAATATTGTGAAATCTGTTGCAGATCTCATACACAGAAGACGGGTTAGAAGCTGTCGTGTTCACTGCCCAGGGAGACATGAGACAGGCACTGAACAACCTGCAGTCCACGTGCAATGGCTTCAAACACGTCAGCAGCGAGAATGTCTTCAAGGTAAGTGGCAGTGAGTACTACACTCTTACTGTATACTGGGGGTGACTTGGAACACGCACCGCAGCGATTTCAATGCTAAAATTTATATTTTGTTATATTAACTCCCCTAATTATTATAGAAGAATATGTTATTAAAAAGTTTTTTGTAGAGAAAAAAATTCTGCATCCATTTGTTTTATTAAATTAGTATTTTTATTATGAGTGTGTTTGGAATTAATTAAAATTAAAAAGTACCTATGACCTTCTTTAATGAAAGCTTAATTACAGTAGGTCATGGATAACTGATATTTTTTGTTTAAAATAAAATAGTTTAGGATCCAACCAGTTATGATAAAATTTAAAGGGGAAACAAATGAATGTGACATCAATGTGAATTC
The DNA here is from genome assembly GCF_040183065.1 of Periplaneta americana. Lineage (NCBI taxonomy): Eukaryota > Metazoa > Arthropoda > Insecta > Blattodea > Blattidae > Periplaneta > Periplaneta americana. The sequence continues at coordinate 10,539,442 of NC_091117.1, read as the reverse complement.
ATTTTTTAGATTAACAATGAAAATACCGATGTTTACATTATTTCATGGTAAATTAGTTTTTTTTTTTTTTTTTTTCGTTGTTGGTAACTCTATAGCATATATTATATGCTTTATGGTTGTGCTAACAAATAGAGTTATTTGTCAACAATGTGACGCTGAAACGTGTGTTCAGGTTACTGCCCAGCGACAGTCCTGATATTTTTGATGATTGGTTAATTAATATTAACCCGGCACACTAACAACCACACTCACATTCATACAAATTTCCAGACTCTAGACACCCAGGGAATTTTTCTTCTTCAAGGAAAATTGACTGAGAGCTGAGCCCTGGAATCGAATCTGCTACCTCCAGATCTGTAAGCCAGCAACAGACCACGGAGGCAGTCGTGGTAAATTAGTAAATCACAATAAATGTTCAAATCACTGCCTGCTGATGGCTTGCTATGGCTGAGCCATAATATGCGATCCGGCAGGCAGACCTCCATAGATCATTTCATTCAGGTTTTTTGAGAGCAGATTGAATGGAAAAACTTCTTAAGCGAATAATAGCAGGCATTTCCCATATTTATTATTACAATATTTATAATGTTTTAAAGTTTGAAGTGACTTTTGAATGGTCTTATATAGCCTTCTTTAGGTACAATATCTGTGAATGTAATGTGATAAAACCGATTAAATGGGTTACATTTCTCACAAGCACTTAACAGAAAACTTAATAAACTCTATACAGTTGAGTAGATACCGAATCCTACGTTTTGATGGTAAATACTCCATTTTCACTGTAATGTGATCACAGATCTTTGGTTAAACATATGGCTGCTTGACAAGGATACACCAGTGTTAATCCTTCTTCAATTTCAGGTGTGTGATGAACCTCATCCTCTTCTGGTGAAGGAAATGTTGCAACATTGTGTTGATGGAAACACTGAAAAGGCTTACAAGGTATGTTTATGTTGGAAGTTTGTGTGAAAGAGATATTCTATATACCAAGGCAGAATATTGGGCCCCAGATCGCCACTGTAATGAAATATTCTGGCTGGAATGTATTATGACATCATTTGGTCTGCCCAGGTGTGTTTTGTTCTTTGCACATGCATAATTCTACTCAGAAGTTATTTATGATTTTAGAGTTTTTTGGAGTTCAGCTAGGAGAAGGAGAGTTTTTTGGCCTTTGATTTGTTCTCTATTCTTAGCCTTGGGTTTAGACTGGGTATCATTTGAAGATTAATAACTGGCCTTTTCAAGACCAGAGATGTACCGAAGAACGTCAGGTAAAATCTTCACTTAACATGACGGACTGATTTTCGTGTTTTTTGGAGTTCAGATAGGAGAAGGAGAGATTTTTTGGCCTTTGATTTGTTCTCTATTCTTAGTCTTGGGTTTAGACTGGGTATCAGTTGAAGATTAGTAACTGGCCTCTTCAAGACCAGGGATGTACCAAAGAATGTCAGGTAAAATCTTCACTTAACATGACGGAGAGATTTTCGTGTTTTTTGGAGTTCAGATAGGAGAAGGAGAAATTTTTTGGCCTTTGATTTGTTCTCTATTCTTAGCCTTGGGTTTAGACTGGGTATCAGTTGAAGATTAGTAACTGGCCTCTTCAAGGCCAGGGATGTACCGAAGAACGTCAGGTAAAATCTTCACTTAACATGACGGAGTGATTTTCGTGTTTTTTGGAGTTCAGATAGGAGAAGGAGAGATCTTTTTGGCCTTTGATTTGTTCTCTATTCTTAGTCTTGGGTTTAGACTGGGTATCAGTTGAAGATTAGTAACTGGCCTCTTCAAGACCAGGGATGTACCAAAGAATGTCAGGTAAAATCTTCACTTAACATGACGGAGTGATTTTCGTGTTTTTTGGAGTTCAGATAGGAGAAGGAGAAATTTTTTGGCCTTTGATTTGTTCTCTATTCTTAGCTTTGGGTTTAGACTGGGTATCAATTGAAGATTAGTAACTGGCCTCTTCAAGACCAGGGATGTACCGAAGAACGTCAGGTAAAATCTTCACTTAACATGACGGAGTGATTTTCGTGTTTTTTGGAGTTCAGATAGGAGAAGGAGAGATCTTTTTGGCATTTGATTTGTTCTCTATTCTTAGCCTTAGATTTAGACTGAGTATCAGTTGAAGATTAGTAACTGGCCTCTTCAAGGCCAGGGATATACCGAAGAACGTCAGGTAAAATCTTCACTCAACGTGACGGAGTGATTTTCGTGTTTTTTGGAGTTCAGATAGGAGATGAAGAGATTTTTTTGCCTTTGATTTGTTCTCTATTCTTAGTCTTGGGTTTAGACTGGGTATCAGTTGATGATTAGTAACTGGCCTCTTCAAGACCAGGGATGTACCAAAGAATGTCAGATAAAATCTTCACTTAACATGACGGAGTGATTTTCGTGTTTTTTGGAGTTCAGATAGGAGAAGGAGAAATTTTTTGGCCTTTGATTTGTTCTCTATTCTTAGTCTTGGGTTTAGACTGGGTATCAGTTGATGATTAACTCCCAACCAGTAACTGGCCTCTGCAAGGCCAGGGATGTACCGAAGAACGTCAGGTAAAATCTTCACTTAACATGATGATGTGATTTTCGTGTTTTTTGGAGTTCAGCTAGGAGAAGGAGAGTTTTTTGGCATTTGATTTGTTCTCTATCCTTCCAAATTCTAAATTAGAAAATAATTGGATTTCTCCTTTCATCCTACTTTTAGGATTAAGCTTTCCATGGATAATGTAGAGCCAGCTAATGTATTTTTCCATCCATATTGGTATACGTGAATTTTGTTAACTTCAATGTGGTTTATCAGACTTTATACTTGTACAGTTATTGATGATTGATGTTGTGTAGCCATCGAGTTATGTTATTGTATTTCTCGGAATCATTGTAACTGTTAGCAGATGGTCAGGCATTACTCTCAAATATTGTGAAAACCATAGTATTTGTTACTGCACTGATTTACTTACTACTACAGAGCTAACTCCGCGGACATTTGTGTTGGTGTAAAAATCCCAATTAACAATCTACATGACTGTAACTCCCACATACTCAGTACCACGGCAAACGATCATCAACGTTTAGGGATTCCATGCAGACATCATGGTATAATTCAAAATGTCTGCCAGCAATGAAAGTAACTAATTTAAGCAATTAGTAATGAAAGTAACGCGAAGTAATAAGTTTGAAAGACTCGAATGATCGTGGGTAACAAAGTAACACATACTGTTCTGCTTCACTTTTATTTAATCTTGTCCAAGGTGGAGCTGACAAAAGATAAAGCTGAAGAATTGATGTCCATTGAAATGAATTTGCTTGCATTCTTTATGATTTAAATAGTGTGCTCTTGTGTCTAAATTTTTTTGCATGTTCTCCTCCTCTTCCCTTTCTTCTCTATCTCATCCCTTTTTCCTCGTCTGTTCCACTCATACCTGTTTTTTCTGCTCTTTCTCGTCCCTTCTGTTCTTCCTCGTCCCTTCCGCTCTTCCTCGTCCCTTCTGCTCTTCCCCATTCCTTCTGCTCTTCCTCGTCCCTTCTGCTCGTCCTCGTCCCTTCTGTTCATCCTCGTCCCTTCTGTTCATCCTCGTCCCTTCTGCTCTTCCTCGTCCCTTCTGTTCATCCTCGTCCCTTCTGTTATTCCTCGTCCCTTCTGTTATTCCTCGTCCCTTCTGTTCATCCTCGTCCCTTCTGTTCATCCTCGTCCCTTCTGTTCTTCCTCGTCCCTCTGCTCTTCCTCGTCCCTTCTGCTCTTCCTCGTCCCTTCTGCTCTTCCTCGTCCCCTCTGCTCTTCCTCGTCCCTTCTGTTCATCCTCGTCCCTTCTGTTCTTCCTCGTCCCTTCTGTTCATCCTCGTCCCTTCTGCTCTTCCTCGTCCCTTCTGTTCTTCCTCGTCCCTTCTGTTCTTCCTCGTCCCTACTGCTATTTCTCGTCCCTTCTGTTCTTTCTCGTCCCTTCTGCTCTTCCTCGTCCCTTCTGTTCTTCCTCGTCCCTTCTGCTCTTCCTCGTCCCTTCTGTTCTTCCTCGTCCCTACTGCTATTTCTCGTTCCTTCTGTTCTTCCTCGTTCCTTCTGTTCTTCCTCGCACCTTGTTCTTTCTCGTCCCTTTTGTTCTTTCTCGTCCCTTCTGCTCTTCCTCGTCCCTTCTGTTCATCCTCGTCCCTTCTGTTATTCCTCGTCCCTTCTGTTATTCCTCGTCCCTTCTGTTCATCGTCCCTTCTGTTCATCCTCGTCCCTTCTGTTCTTCCTAGTCCCTTCTGTTCTTCCTCGTCCCTTCTGTTCTTCCTCGTCCCTTCTGCTCTTCCTCGTCCCTTCTGCTCTTCCTCGTCCCTTCTGCCCTTCCTCGTCCCTTTCACCTGCTGTTTGTCGTCAACATTTTCCTCTCCTCTCTTCCCTCTTTCTCATGTCTTCGTCCTCCTCCTCCTCCAGTTCATTTTTGTTTTCCCATCTTTATCATTTACTTTGTTAAGCACAACATTCCTGCTCTGTCACCATATTAGTGAGACTGACCTCTTCGTCTGTTTGCTACTTGTTCCCTTTTCTCATCTTTATATTGTGATTGTACACTTCAATCTTCAGATAATATCTCATCTCTGGAAACTTGGATATGCAGCTGAAGACATAATCGGCAATATATTTCGGTTTACTAAAACCATGCAGATGCCTGAGGAACTGAAGCTGGATTTCATAAAGGTTGGTGTAGCTTAATGTTGTTCAGTTTCGACCACCATATGTGTCCTGTTACAATATCACTGCAACTTTTGCCCCCGTTTTGGTATTTTATAATTCGTTATGTTTGTTTGTTTGCCCATGAGGTCTGTTAAAGTTTCACGCCATGTTTTTCTTTTTTTAACCCTCTCCTGGTTTCTTGTCCCTTTTGAACTGAAATTTTATATTGTAATTTATTTAATTTACTCAATTTTCCAAAATATTGGGGTGCAAGATTAGATAAGAACCAACCATATGTGGGATTATGAATAATGTGTTTTGTGTGCAATCCAGTAAACCAAAGTTCATCTCATTTGGTTACATATTAAAGGTTTTTATTGATGTATGCCTTTCGAATGATAGTTCAAGAAAAGAACACTACAGAATAAACTTCTTTCACAACATGGCAGTAGAACGGAATTATTGTGATACACGCAAAACACACCGTACTTTCTCGAATATCCACGCCCTCGAATGAGCCATGTACTCCACTTTTGAAAATAGGGGGTGGGAAATAAAAAATAAAACAAACACATATTACAAAAATAAAAGTTTCAACAAATGTACTCACGACAAGTTAAAAACAATTAAATACAGTTCAGTTAACAATAAATTTTATCCTGGAAGAAGGTCCTCCAGTCTTACGCAGTTTTCACTTGCATAAAATTTACAGGCTGTAGCACGATTTCCATGTTCCTCCGCATCTTTGATAATTTTAAGTTTTTCACTTCAAGGAAAGGATCAAAATCTCTTATCTTTAGTGGTAGTCATTTTCAGAATTGAAAATATGTTGTTGTTTTCTAATGCCAGGCGTTTGACAATAAAGTCATTTGACCTCTTGCACTCCAATATTTCTCAAAGATATTATCATGACCAGCCACTGAAGCACAGATTTTGAGGTGTTCCGAATCCATTTCTTGGTTTGAGTTGCACAATGGGCAGTTAGGGGACTGATATATTCCAATTCTATGCAGGAGTTTGGACAAACAGTCATGGCCTGTTGCCAATCTAAATGCAGCTACAGACGATTTGCGTGGTAAATCAGGAATCAACTGTGGATTATGATGCAGAGAGTTCCATTTTTTCCCTTGAGATTGTGTTATCAAATTTTGTTTGTTGAAGTCTAAGTATGTAGATTTAATAAATCTCTTCACAGAGTAATACGTAGATTTAGTAACAGGTCTGTAAGTAGCAGTGCTGCCCTTCTTTGCTAAAGCATCCGCATTCTCGTTTCCCAGGATTCCACAATGGGATGGTATCCATTGGAATACAATTCTTTTATTGAGTGATATTAATTGAGAGAGCATTTTAGTTATTTCTGCTGTTTGAGATGAAGGTGTGTGTTTAGAGACGATTGATAGAATAGCTGCTTTGGAGTCTGACAATATAACTGCATTCCTAAATTTATTGATGTGGCATAGAAGATTCCTGAGACATTCACTTATTGCAATGATTTCACCATCAAAACTTGTTGTTCCATATCCAAGGGATCTATAAAGTGAGAAGAGACAGCACGTAACACCTGCACCGGCACCTTGTTCCCTGGAGATTAAGGATCCGTCGGTGTATAAATGAAGCGAGTTTTGTGGAGGGTACCTACTATTAATTGTCTCTAAAGACAATTGTTTCAGTATTTCAGTGTTTACTTCTGATTTCAGTATTTCTTTTGAAAATATGAGGTGCACAAACTATACTTATCACACTTAAACTTGATTCTGACACATGTACTGCTAATCCAAACGCCATTTAACAATGTGAACAATTGAAATACCCGATTGGGATGATAATGGCATGTGCTTCGCCTTAGGATAGGAGGAAAATTGGGCAATGTTGCCAACTTCATTTTAAATAAGCCGTGTACGCGTATTTTTTACTTGTGTATATCGGAAAAAAAGTACGAGAAAATAGGGTAATGTGAAAAAAGTATTTGTAATAACTCATTTTCCATTCAGTTGTGTTGAAATTGGTGTCTTTTGTACAGAATGATGTGTAATTGAATCTTAACACGTGTGTTCTACAGGAAATTGGATTGACTCACCTGAGGATAGTGGACAGTCTTGCAAGTCTCCTGCAGCTAACAGGCCTGCTAGCAACATGCTGTCAGGTGGCTATGGATGCAACTGCGAGTATGTGTAAGTGAAATCCATTCATTTTCTTACTTAAACAATGTAATATTAGTCTGAAACAAAATGTTTACATGTCTTACTCTTTCCTCGAGACAAAAAAAGTTGCATCTGACATGATATCTCCAAATGTTCAGCTGTGTGCGCTCTTATAACAGGTACACTGCAAAAGAAATGCTGAAACGAAATTATGTAATAACTCATTTTTCATTCAGTTGTCTTGAAATCAGTGACTTTTGTACAGAATGATGCTTCTTTCTCCTCGTGTAGAAAAAAGTCTGCTTTGGAAGGTCAAAATGACCATTTTTTTTTAATTTTGCCGGCCTCTCCCGTCCAAAAGCAGCAGGATAGAGACTTGTCCTTTATACTGGAGATAGAGTACGACGAACTGTATTCAACGCACTCATCGCCTTTGTTGTGACCATACGTACTGCGGAGTTATGGCGGCAAGAAAGTCCGTGGAAAATCAGAAAGTGTTCGCGATTGCCATTTTGATGTTATCGTGTAAGAAGTAAGTCAAGGGGAAATACAGGGCCGCATCCCTTTCCTCGGTATGGCCATTATTTCCGGAATTAGAGACTCAAATATTTCAGATACCCAAAAATTAAGGCTAGAAAAAAGAGCGGCAGATTTGCCGGATTTTTGCGGTGATTACTAGGAAAGATGCGGGGATGCTACAGTTAAAAGGGCGGGCCTCTGAGCCGCTTCGTTCTCCTTGTGTAGAAGAAATTCTATTTTGGAAGGTCAAAATGACCATTTTTTTTAATTTTGCCGGCCTCTCCAAACGCAGGAGGATAGACAATTGTCCTTTATACTGGAGATAGTGTTCGACGAGCTGTATTCAACGCACTCATCGGCTTTGTTATGACCACACGTACTGCGGAGTTATGGCGGCAATAATGTCGGCGGAAGGGTGGTTAAACCGTTCCCCTTTTTTTCTCGAAAATCAGAAAGTGTTTCCGATTACCATTTTGATGCTATCGTGTAAGAAGTAGGTCAAGGGGAAATATAGGGCCGCATCCTGTTCCTCGGTATGGCCATTATTTCCGGAATTAAAGACTCTAATATATCAGGTACCCAAAAATTAAGGCTAGAAAAAAGTGCGGCGGATTTGCCGGTTTTTTGTGGTGATTACTAGGAAAGATTTGTGGATGCTACAGTTAAAAGGGCGGGCCTCTGAGCCGCTTCGTTCTCCTTGTGTAGAAAAAATTCTGTTTTGGAAGGTCCAAATGACCATTTTTTTGAAATTTTGCCGGCCTCTCCCGTGCAAACGCAAGAGGATAGAGAGTTGTCCTTTATACTGCCGATAGAGTTCGGCGAGCTGTATTCAACGCACTCATCGGCTTTGATGTGACCACACGTACCGCGGAGTTATGGCGGCAAGAATGTCGTCGGAAGGGTGGTTCCCCTTCCCCTTTTTTTCTCGAAAATCAGAGAGTGTTCGCGATTGCCATTTGATGCTATCGTGTAAGAAGCAAGTCAATGGGGAATACATGGCCGCATCCCGTTCCTCGGTACGGCCATTATTTCCGGATTTAGAGACTCAAAAATGTTAGGTACCCCAAAATTGGGCCTAGAAAAAAGTGCGACGGATTTGCTGGATTTTTGCGGTGATTACTAGGGAAGATGCTGGGCTGCTACAGTTAAAAGTGCGGGCCTCTGAGCCGCTTCGTTCTCCCTGTGTAGAAAAAAGTCTGTTTTGGAAGGTCAAAATGACCTTTTTTTGAAATTTTGCCGGCCTCTCCCGTCCAAACGCGCGGGGATAGAAAGTTGTCCTTTATACTGAAGATAGAGTTGGACGAGCTGTATTCAACGCACTCATCGGCTTTGTTGTAACTATACGTACTGCGGAGTAATGGCGGCTAGAATGTCGGCAGAATAGTGGTTTTTCTTCCCCTTTTTTTCTCGAAAATCAGAAAGTGTTCGCGATTGCCATTTTGATGCTATCGTGTAAGAAGCAAGTCAATGGGGAATACATGGCCGCATCCCGTTCCTCGGTACGGCCATTATTTCCGGATTTAGAGACTCAAAAATGTTAGGTACCGCAAATTTGCGCCTAGAAAAAAGTGCGACGGATTTGCTGGATTTTTGCGGTGATTACTAGGGAAGATTCTGGGCTGCTACAGTTAAATGGGCGGGCCTCTGAGCCGCTGCGTTCTCCTTGTGTAGAAAAAAGTCTGTTTTGGAAGGTCAAAATGACCTTTTTTTGAAATTTTGCCGGCCTCTCCCGTCCAAACGCGCGGTGCTAGAAAGTTGTCCTTTATACTGAAGATAGAGTTGGACGAGCTGTATTCAACGCACTCATCGGCTTTGTTGTAACTGTACGTACTGCGGAGTAATGGCGGCTAGAGTGTCGGCGGAATAGTGGTTCCCCTTTTTTTCTAGAAAATCAGAAAGTGTTCGCGATTGCCATTTTGATGCTATCCTGTAAGAAGCAAGTCAATGGGGAATACATGGCCGCATCCCGTTCCTCGGTACGGCCATTATTTCCGGATTTAGAGACTCAAAAATGTTAGGTACTCCGAAATTGGGCCTAGAAAAAAGTGCGACGGATTTTGCTGGATTTTTGCGGTGGTTACTAGCGAAGATTCTGGGCTGCTACAGTTAAAAGTGCGGGCCTCTGAGCCGCTTCGTTCTCCTTGTGTAGAAAAAAGTCTGTTTTGGAAGGTCAAAATGACCTTTTTTTGAAATTTTGCCGGCCTCTCCCGTCCAAACGCGCGGGGATAGAAAGTTGTCCTTTATACTGAAGATAGAGTTGGACGAGCTGTATTCAACGCACTCATCGGCTTTGTTGTAACTATACGTACTGCGGAGTAATGGCGGCTAGAATGCCGGCGGAAAATCAGAAAGTGTGCGCGATTGCCATTTTGATGCTATCGTGTAAGAAGCTAGTCAATGGGGAATACATGGCCGCATCCCGTTCCTCGGTACGGCCATTATTTCCGGATTCAGAGACTCAAAAATGTTAGGTACCCCGAAATTGGGCCTAGAAAAAAGTGCGACGGATTTGCTGGATTTTTGCGGTGGTTACTAGGGAAAATGCTGTGCTGCGGCTAGAATGTCTCGAAAATCAGAAAGTGTTCGCGATTGCCATTTTGATGCTATCGTGTAAGAAGCAAGTCAATGGGGAATACATGATGCATCCCGTTCCTCGGTACGGCCATTATTTCCGGATTTAGAGACTCAAAAATGTTAGTACCCCAAAATTGGGCCTAGAAAAAAGTGCGACGGATTTGCTGGATTTTTGCGGTGATTACTAGGGAAGATGCTGGGCTGCTGCAGTTAAAAGTGCGGGCCTCTGAGCCGCTTCGTTCTCCTTGTGTAGAAAAAAGTCTGTTTTGGAAGGTCAAAATGACCTTTTTTTGAAATTTTGCCGGCCTCTCCCGTCCAAACGCACGGGGATAGAAACTCGTCCTTTATACTGAAGATGGAGTTGGACGAGCTGTATTCAACGCACTCATCGGCTTTGTTGTAACTATACGTACTGCGGAGTAATGGCGGCTAGAATGATTTTCTCGAAAATCAGAAAGTGTTCGCGATTGCCATTTTGATGCTATCGTGAGAGAAGCAAGTCAATGGGGAATACATGGCCGCATCCCGTTCCTCGGTACGGCCATTACTTCCGGATTTAGAGACTCAAAAAAATTAGGTACCCCAAAATTGGGCCTAGAAAAAAGTGCGACGGATTTGCTGGAGTTTTGCGGTGATTACTAGGGAAGATGCTGGGATGCTACAGTTAAAAGGGCGGGCCTCTGAGCCGCTTCGTTCTCCTTGTGTAGAAAAAAGTCTGTTTTGGAAGGTCAAAATGACCTTTTTCTGAAATTTTGCCGGCCTCTCCCGTCCAAACGCACGGGGATAGAAACTCGTCCTTTATACTGAAGATGGAGTTGGACGAGCTGTATTCAACGCACTCATCGGCTTTGTTGTAACTATACGTACTGCGGAGTAATGGCGGCTAGAATGTCGGCGGAATAGTGGTTTAAACCCTTCCCCTTTTTTTCTCGAAAATCAGAAAGTGTTCGCGATTGCCATTTTGATGCTATCGTGTAAGAAGCAAGTCAATGGGGAATACATGGCCGCATCCCGTTCCTCGGTACGGCCATTATTTCCGGATTTATAGACTCAAAAATGTTAGGTACCCCAAAATTCGGCCTAGAAAAAAGTGCGACGGATTTGCTGGATTTTTGCGGTGGTTACTAGGGAAGATGTTGGGCTGCTACACTTAAAAGTGCGGGCCTCTGAGCCGCTTCGTTCTCCTTGTGTAGAAAAAAGTCTGTTTTGGAAGGTCAAAATGACCTTTTTTTGAAATTTTGCCGGCCTCTCCCGTCCAAACGCGCGGGGATAGAAAGTTGTCCTTTATACTGAAGATAGAGTTGGACGAGCTGTATTCAACGCACTCATCGGCTTTGTTGTAACTATACGTACTGCGGAGTAATGGCGGCTAGAATGATTTTCTCGAAAATCAGAAAGTGTTCGCGATTGCCATTTTGATGCTATCGTGTAAGAAGCAAGTCAATGGGGAATACATGGCCGCATCCCGTTTCTCGGTACGGCCATTACTTCCGGATTTAGAGACTCAAAAAAATTAGGTACCCCAAAATTGGGCCTAGAAAAAAGTGCGACGGATTTGCTGGATTTTTGCGGTGGTTACTAGGGAAGATCCTGGGCTGCTACAGTTAAAAGTGCGGGCCTCTGAGCCGCTTCGTTCTCCTTGTGTAGAAAAAAGTCTGTTTTGGAAGGTCAAAATGACCTTTTTTTTGTAATTTTGCCGGCCTCTCCCGTCGAAACGCGCGGGTAATAGAAAGTTGTCCTTTATACTGAAGATAGAGTTGGACGAGCTGTATTCAACGCACTCATCGGCTTTGTTGTAACTATACGTACTGCGGAGTAATGGCGGCTAAAGTGTCGGCGGAATAGTGGTTTAAAACCCTTCCCCTTTTTGTCTCGAAAATCAGAAAGTGTTCGCGATTGCAATTTTGATGCTATCGTGTAAGAAGCAAGTCAATGGGGAATACATGGCCGCATCCCGTTCCTCGGTACGGCCATTATTTCCGGATTTAGAGACTCAAAAATGTTAGGTACCCCAAAATTGGGCCTAGAAAAAAGTGTGACGGATTTGCTGGATTTTTGCGGTGGTTACTAGGGAAGATGCTGGGCTGCTACAGTTAAAAGTGCGGGCCTCTGAGCCGCTTCGTTCTCCTTGTGTAGAAAAAAGTCTGTTTTGGAAGGTCAAAATGACCTTTTTCTGAAATTTTGCCGGCCTCTCCCGTCCAAACGCACGGGGATAGAAACTCGTCCTTTATACTGAAGATAGAGTTGGACGAGCTGTATTCAACGCACTCATCGGCTTTGTTGTAACTATACGTACTGCGGAGTAATGGCGGCTAGAATGTCGGCGGAATAGTGGTTTTAAACCCTTCCCCTTTTTTTCTCGAGCATCAGAAAGTGTTCGCGATTGCCATTTTGATGCTATCGTGTAAGAAGCAAGTCAATGGGGAATACATGGCCGCATCCCGTTCCTCGGTACGGCCATTATTTCCGGATTTAGAGACTCAAAAATGTTAGGTACCCCAAAATTGGGCCTAGAAAAAAGTGCGACGGATTTGCTGGATTTTTGCGGTGGTTACTAGGTAAGATGCTGGGCTACTACACTTAAAAGTGCGGGCCTCTGAGCCGCTTCGTTCTCCTTGTGTAGAAAAAAGTCTGTTTTGGAAGGTCAAAATGACCTTTTTTTGAAATTTTGCCGGCCTCTCCCGTCCAAACGCGCGGGGATAGAAAGTTGTCCTTTATACTGAAGATAGAGTTGGACGAGCTGTATTCGACGCACTCATCGGCTTTGTTGTAACTATACGTACTGCGGAGTAATGGCGGCTAGAATGATTTTCTCGAAAATCAGAAAGTGTTCGCGATTGCCATTTTGATGCTATCGTGTAAGAAGCAAGTCAATGGGGAATACATGGCCGCATCCCGTTCCTCGGTACGGCCATTACTTCCGGATTTAGAGACTCAAAAAAATTAGGTACCCCAAAATTGGGCCTAGAAAAAAGTGCGACGGATTTGCTGGATTTTTGCGGTGGTTACTAGGGAAGATGCTGGGCTGCTACAGTTAAAAGTGCGGGCCTCTGAGCCGCTTCGTTCTCCTTGTGTAGAAAAAAGTCTGTTTTGGAAGGTCAAAATGACCTTTTTTTGAAATTTTGCCGGCCTCTCCCGTCCAAACGCGCGGTGCTAGAAAGTTGTCCTTTATACTGAAGATAGAGTTGGACGAGCTGTATTCAACGCACTCATCGGCTTTGTTGTAACTATACGTACTGCGGAGTAATGGCGGCTAGAATGTCGGCGAAAATCAGAAAGTGTTCGCGATTGCCATTTTGATGCTATCGTGTAAGAAGCAAGTCAATGGGGAATACATGGCCGCATCCCGTTCCTCGGTACGGCCATTATTTCCGGATTTAGAGACTCAAAAATGTTAGGTACCCCAAAATTGGGCCTAGAAAAAAGTGCGACGGATTTGCTGGATTTTTGCCGTGGTTACTAGGAAAGATGCTGGGCTGCTACAGTTAAAAGTGCGGGCCTCTGAGCCGCTTCGTTCTCCTTGTGTAGAAAAAAGTCTGTTTTGGAAGGTCAAAATGACCTTTTTTTGAAATTTTGCCGGCCTCTCCCGTCCAAACGCGCGGGGATAGAAAGTTGTCCTTTATACTGAAGATAGAGTTGGACGAGCTGTATTCAACGCACTCATCGGCTTTGTTGTAACTATACGTACTGCGGAGTAATGGCGGCTAGAGTGTCGGCGGAATAGTGGTTTAAACCCTTCCCCTTTTTTTCTCGAAAATCAGAAAGTGTTCGCGATTGCCATTTTGATGCTATCGTGTAAGAAGCAAGTCAATGGGGAATACATGGCCGCATCCCGTTCCTCGGTACGGCCATTATTTCCGGATTTAGAGACTCAAAAATGTTAGGTACCCCAAAATTGGGCCTAGAAGAAAGTGCGACGGATTTGCTGGATTTTTGCGGTGATTACTAGGGAAGATGCTGGGCTGCTACAGTTAAAAGGGCGGGCCTCTGAGCCGCTTCGTTCTCCTTGTGTAGAAAAAAGTCTGTTTTGGAAGGTCAAAATGACCTTTTTTTGAAATTTTGCCGGCCTCTCCCGTCCAAACGCGCGGGGATAGAAAGTTGTCCTTTATACTGAAGATAGAGTTGGACGAGCTGTATTCAACGCACTCATCGGCTTTGTTGTAACTATACGTACTGCGGAGTAATGGCGGCTAGAATGATTTTCTCGAAAATCAGAAAGTGTTCGCGATTGCCATTTTGATGCTATCGTGTAAGAAGCAAGTCAATGGGGAATACATGGCCGCATCCCGTTTCTCGGTACGGCCATTACTTCCGGATTTAGAGACTCAAAAAAATTAGGTACCCCAAAATTGGGCCTAGAAAAAACTGCGACGGATTTGCTGGATTTTTGCGGTGGTTACTAGGGAAGATCCTGGGCTGCTACAGTTAAAAGTGCGGGCCTCTGAGCCGCTTCGTTCTCCTTGTGTAGAAAAAAGTCTGTTTTGGAAGGTCAAAATGACCTTTTTTTTGTAATTTTGCCGGCCTCTCCCGTCGAAACGCGCGGGGATAGAAAGTTGTCCTTTATACTGAAGATAGAGTTGGACGAGCTGTATTCAACGCACTCATCGGCTTTGTTGTAACTATACGTACTGCGGAGTAATGGCGGCTAAAGTGTCGGCGGAATAGTGGTTTAAAACCCTTCCCCTTTTTGTCTCGAAAATCAGAAAGTGTTCGCGATTGCAATTTTGATGCTATCGTGTAAGAAGCAAGTCAATGGGGAATACATGGCCGCATCCCGTTCCTCGGTACGGCCATTATTTCCGGATTTAGAGACTCAAAAATGTTAGGTACCCCAAAATTGGGCCTAGAAAAAAGTGTGACGGATTTGCTGGATTTTTGCGGTGGTTACTAGGGAAGATCCTGGGCTGCTACAGTTAAAAGTGCGGGCCTCTGAGCCGCTTCGTTCTCCTTGTGTAGAAAAAAGTCTGTTTTGGAAGGTCAAAATGACCTTTTTCTGAAATTTTGCCGGCCTCTCCCGTCCAAACGCACGGGGATAGAAACTCGTCCTTTATACTGAAGATGGAGTTGGACGAGCTGTATTCAACGCACTCATCGGCTTTGTTGTAACTATACGTACTGCGGAGTAATGGCGGCTAGAATGTCGGCGGAATAGTGGTTTAAAGCCTTCCCCTTTTTTTCTCGAGCATCAGAAAGTGTTCGCGATTGCCATTTTGATGCTATCGTGTAAGAAGCAAGTCAATGGGGAATACATGGCCGCATCCCGTTCCTCGGTACGGCCATTATTTCCGGATTTAGAGACTCAAAAATGTTAGGTACCCCAAAATTGGGCCTAGAAAAAAGTGCGACGGATTTGCTGGATTTTTGCGGTGGTTACTAGGTAAGATGCTGGGCTACTACACTTAAAAGTGCGGGCCTCTGAGCCGCTTCGTTCTCCTTGTGTAGAAAAAAGTCTGTTTTGGAAGGTCAAAATGACCTTTTTTTGAAATTTTGCCGGCCTCTCCCGTCCAAACGCGCGGGGATAGAAAGTTGTCCTTTATACTGAAGATAGAGTTGGACGAGCTGTATTCAACGCACTCATCGGCTTTGTTGTAACTATACGTACTGCGGAGTAATGGCGGGTAGAATGATTTTCTCGAAAATCAGAAAGTGTTCGCGATTGCCATTTTGATGCTATCGTGTAAGAAGCAAGTCAATGGGGAATACATGGCCGCATCCCGTTCCTCGGTACGGCCATTACTTCCGGATTTAGAGACTCAAAAAAATTAGGTACCCCAAAATTGGGCCTAGAAAAAAGTGCGACGGATTTGCTGGATTTTTGCGGTGGTTACTAGGGAAGATGCTGGGCTGCTACAGTTAAAAGTGCGGGCCTCTGAGCCGCTTCGTTCTCCTTGTGTAGAAAAAAGTCTGTTTTGGAAGGTCAAAATGACCTTTTTTTGAAATTTTGCCGGCCTCTCCCGTCCAAACGCGCGGTGCTAGAAAGTTGTCCTTTATACTGAAGATAGAGTTGGACGAGCTGTATTCAACGCACTCATCGGCTTTGTTGTAACTATACGTACTGCGGAGTAATGGCGGCTAGAATGTCGGCGAAAATCAGAAAGTGTTCGCGATTGCCATTTTGATGCTATCGTGTAAGAAGCAAGTCAATGGGGAATACATGGCCGCATCCCGTTCCTCGGTACGGCCATTATTTCCGGATTTAGAGACTCAAAAATGTTAGGTACCCCAAAATTGGGCCTAGAAAAAAGTGCGACGGATTTGCTGGATTTTTGCCGTGGTTACTAGGAAAGATGCTGGGCTGCTACAGTTAAAAGTGCGGGCCTCTGAGCCGCTTCGTTCTCCTTGTGTAGAAAAAAGTCTGTTTTGGAAGGTCAAAATGACCTTTTTTTGAAATTTTGCCGGCCTCTCCCGTCCAAACGCGCGGGGATAGAAAGTTGTCCTTTATACTGAAGATAGAGTTGGACGAGCTGTATTCAACGCACTCATCGGCTTTGTTGTAACTATACGTACTGCGGAGTAATGGCGGCTAGAGTGTCGGCGGAATAGCGGTTTAAACCCTTCCCCTTTTTTTCTCGAAAATCAGAAAGTGTTCGCGATTGCCATTTTGATGCTATCGTGTAAGAAGCAAGTCAATGCGGAATACATGGCCGCATCCCGTTCCTCGGTACGGCCATTATTTCCGGATTTAGAGACTCAAAAATGTTAGGTACCCCAAAATAGGGCCTAGAAAAAAGTGCGACGGATTTGCTGGATTTTTGCGGTGGTTACTAGGGAAGATGCTGGGCTGCTACAGTTAAAAGTGCGGGCCTCTGAGCCGCTTCGTTCCCCTTGTGTAGAAAAAAGTCTGTTTTGGAAGGTCAAAATGACCTTTTTTTGAAATTTTGCCGGCCTCTCCCGTCCAAACGCACGGGGTTAGAAACTTGTCCTTTATACTGAAGATAGAGTTGGACGAGCTGTATTCAACGCACTCATCGGCTTTGTTGTAACTATACGTACTGCGGAGTAATGGCGGCTAGAGTGTCGGCGGAATAGTGGTTCCCCTTTTTTCTCGAAAATCAGAAAGTGTTCGCGATTGCCATTTTGATGCTATCTTGTAAGAAGCAAGTCAATGGGGAATACATGGCCGCATCCCGTTCCTCGGTACGGCCATTATTTCCGGATTTAGAGACTCAAAAATGTTAGGTACCCCAAAATTGGGCCTAGAAAAAAGTGGGACGGATTTGCTGGATTTTTGCGGTGGTTACTAGGGAAGATGCTGGGCTGCTACAGTTAAAAGTGCGGGCCTCTGAGCCGCTTCGTTCTCCTTGTGTAGAAAAAAGTCTGTTTTGGAAGGTCATAATGACCTTTTTCTGAAATTTTGCCGGCCTCTCCCGTCCAAACGCACGGGGATAGAAACTCGTCCTTTATACTGTAGATAGAGTTGGACGAGCTGTATTCAACGCACTCTTCGGCTTTGTTGTAACTATACGTACTGCGGAGTAATGGCGGCTAGAATGTCGGTGGAATAGTGGTTTAAACCCTTCCCCTTTTTTTCTCGAAAATCAGAAAGTGTTCGCGATTGCCATTTTGATGCTATCGTGTAAGAAGCAAGTCAATGGGGAATACATGGCCGCATCCCGTTCCTCGGTACGGCCATTATTTCCGGATTTAGAGACTCAAAAATGTTAGGTACCCCAAAATTGGGCCTAGAAAAAAGTGCGACGGATTTGCTGGATTTTTGCGGTGGTTACTAGGAAAGATGCTGGGCTGCTACAGTTAAAAGTGCGGGCCTCTGAGCCGCGTCGTTCTCCTTGTGTAGAAAAAAGTCTGTTTTGGAAGGTCAAAATGACCTTTTTTTGAAATTTTGCCGGCCTCTCCCGTCCAAACGCGCGGGGATAGAAAGTTGTCCTTTATACTGAAGATAGAGTTGGACGATCTGTATTCAACGCACTCATCGGCTTTGTTGTAACTATACGTACTGCGGAGTAATGGCGGCTAGAATGATTTTCTCGAAAATCAGAAAGTGTTCGCGATTGCCATTTTGATGCTATCGAGTAAGAAGCAAGTCAATGGGGAATACATGGCCGCAACCCGTTCCTCGGTACGGCCATTACTTCCGGATTTAGAGACTCAAAAATGTTAGGTACCCCAAAATTGGGCCTAGAAAAAAGTGCGACGGATTTGCTGGATTTTTGCGGTGGTTACTAGGGAAGATGCTGGGCTGCTACAGTTAAAAGTGCGGGCCTCTGAGCCGCTTCGTTCTCCTTGTGTAGAAAAAAGTCTGTTTTGGAAGGTCAAAATGACCTTTTTCTGAAATTTTGCCTTCCTCTCCCGTCCAAACGCACGGGGATAGAAACTCGTCCTTTATACTGAAGATAGAGTTGGACGAGCTGTATTCAACGCACTCATCGGCTTTGTTGTAACTATACGTACTGCGGAGTAATGGCGGCTAGAATGTCGGCGGAATAGTGGTTTAAACCCTTCCCCTTTTTTTCTCGAAAATCAGAAAGTGTTCGCGATTGCCATTTTGATGTTATCGTGTAAGAAGCAAGTCAATGGGGAATACATGGCCGCATCCCGTTCCTCGGTACGGCCATTATTTCCGGATTTAGAGACTCAAAAATGTTAGGTACCCCAAAATTGGGCCTAGAAAAAAGTGCGACGGATTTGCTGGATTTTTGCGATGTTTACTAGGGAAGATGCTGGGCTGCTACAGTTAAAAGTGCGGGCCTCTGAGCCGCTTCGTTCTCCTTGTGTTGAAAAAAGTCTGTTTTGGAAGGTCAAAATGACCTTTTTCTGAAATTTTGCCGGCCTCTCCCCTCCAAACGCGCGGGGATAGAAAGTTGTCCTTTATACTGAAGATAGAGTTGGACGAGCTGTATTCAACGCACTCATCGGCTTTGTTGTAACTATACGTACTGCGGAGTAATGGCGGCTAGAATGATTTTCTAAAAAATCAGAAAGTGTTCGCGATTGCCATTTTGATGCTATCGTGTAAGAAGCAAGTCAATGCGGAATACATGGCCGCATCCCGTTCCTCGGTACGGCCATTATTTCCGGATTTAGAGACTCAAAAATGTTAGGTACCCCAAAATTGGGCCTAGAAAAAAGTGCGACGGATTTGCTGGATTTTTGCGGTGGTTACTAGGGAAGATGCTGGGCTGCTACAGTTAAAAGTGCGGGCCTCTGAGCCGCTTCGTTCTCCTTGTGTAGAAAAAAGTCTGTTTTGGAAGGTCAAAATGACCTTTTTTTGAAATTTTGCCGGCCTCTCCCGTCCAAACGCACGGGGATAGAAAGTTGTCCTTTATACTGAAGATAGAGTTGGACGAGCTGTATTCAACGCACTCATCGGCTTTGTTGTAACTATACGTACTGCGGAGTAATGGCGGCTAGAATGATTTTCTCGAAAATCAGAAAGTGTTCGCGATTGCCATTTTGATGCTATCGAGTAAGAAGCAAGTCAATGGGGAATACATGGCCGCATCCCGTTCCTCGGTACGGCCATTATTTCCGGATTTAGAGACTCAAAAATGTTAGGTACCCCAAAATTGGGCCTAGAAAAAAGTGCGACGGATTTGCTGGATTTTTGCGGTGGTTACTAGGGAAGATGCTGGGATGCTACAGTTAAAAGGGCGGGCCTCTGAGCCGCTTCGTTCTCCTTGTGTAGAAAAAAGTCTGTTTTGGAAGGTCAAAATGACCTTTTTTTGAAATTTTGCCGGCCTCTCCCGTCCAAACGCGCGGTGCTAGAAAGTTGTCCTTTATACTGAAGATAGAGTTGGACGAGCTGTATTCAACGCACTCATCGGCTTTGTTGTAACTATACGTACTGCGGAGTAATGGCGGCTAGAATCTCGACGGAGTAGTGGTTTAAACCCTTCCCCTTTTTTTCTCGAAAATCAGAAAGTGTTCGCTATTGCCATTTTGGTGCTATCGTGTAAGAAGCAAGTCAATGGGGAATACATGGCCGCATCCCGTTCCTCGGTACGGCCATTATTTCCGGATTTAGAGACTCAAAAATGTTAGGTACCCCAAAATTGGGCCTAGAAAAAAGTGCGACGGATTTGCTGGATTTTTGCGGTGGTTACTAGGAAAGATGCTGGGCTGCTACAGTTAAAAGTGCGGGCCTCTGAGCCGCTTCGATCTCCTTGTGTAGAAAAAAGTCTGTTTTGGAAGGTCAAAATGACCTTTTTTTGAAATTTTGCCGGCCTCTCCCGTCCAAACGCGCGGGGATAGAAAGTTGTCCTTTATACTGAAGATAGAGTTGGACGAGCTGTATTCAACGCACTCATCGGCTTTGTTGTAACTATACGTACTGCGGAGTAATGGCGGCTAGAATGATTTTCTCGAAAATCAGAAAGTGTTCGCGATTGCCATTTTGATGCTATCGTGTAAGAAGCAAGTCAATGGGGAATACATGGCCGCATCCCGTTCCTCGGTACGGCCATTATTTCCGGATTTAGAGACTCAAAAATGTTAGGTACCCCAAAATAGGGCCTAGAAAAAAGTGCGACGGATTTGCTGGATTTTTGCGGTGGTTACTAGGGAAGATGCTGGGCTGCTACAGTTAAAAGTGCGGGCCTCTGAGCCGCTTCGTTCCCCTTGTGTAGAAAAAAGTCTGTTTTGGAAGGTCAAAATGACCTTTTTTTGAAATTTTGCCGGCCTCTCCCGTCCAAACGCACGGGGATAGAAACTTGTCCTTTATACTGAAGATAGAGTTGGACGAGCTGTATTCAACGCACTCATCGGCTTTGTTGTAACTATACGTACTGCGGAGTAATGGCGGCTAGAGTGTCGGCGGAATAGTGGTTCCCCTTTTTTTCTCGAAAATCAGAAAGTGTTCGCGATTGCCATTTTGATGCTATCGTGTAAGAAGCAAGTCAATGGGGAATACATGGCCGCATCCCGTTCCTCGGTACGGCCATTATTTCCGGATTTAGAGACTCAAAAATGTTTGGTACCCCAAAATTGGGCCTAGAAAAAAGTGGGACGGATTTGCTGGATTTTTGCGGTGGTTACTAGGGAAGATGCTGGGCTGCTACAGTTAAAAGTGCGGGCCTCTGAGCCGCTTCGTTCTCCTTGTGTAGAAAAAAGTCTGTTTTGGAAGGTCATAATGACCTTTTTCTGAAATTTTGCCGGCCTCTCCCGTCCAAACGCACGGGGATAGAAACTCGTCCTTTATACTGTAGATAGAGTTGGACGAGCTGTATTCAACGCACTCATCGGCTTTGATGTAACTATACGTACTGCGGAGTAATGGCGGCTAGAATGTCGGTGGAATAGTGGTTTAAACCCTTCCCCTTTTTTTCTCGAAAATCAGAAAGTGTTCGCGATTGCCATTTTGATGCTATCGTGTAAGAAGCAAGTCAATGGGGAATACATGGCCGCATCCCGTTCCTCGGTACGGCCATTATTTCCGGATTTAGAGACTCAAAAATGTTAGGTACCCCAAAATTGGGCCTAGAAAAAAGTGCGACGGATTTGCTGGATTTTTGCGGTGGTTACTAGGAAAGATGCTGGGCTGCTACAGTTAAAAGTGCGGGCCTCTGAGCCGCTTCGTTCTCCTTGTGTAGAAAAAAGTCTGTTTTGGAAGGTCAAAATGACCTTTTTTTGAAATTTTGCCGGCCTCTCCCGTCCAAACGCGCGGGGATAGAAAGTTGTCCTTTATACTGAAGATAGAGTTGGACGATCTGTATTCAACGCACTCATCGGCTTTGTTGTAACTATACGTACTGCGGAGTAATGGCGGCTAGAATGATTTTCTCGAAAATCAGAAAGTGTTCGCGATTGCCATTTTGATGCTATCGAGTAAGAAGCAAGTCAATGGGGAATACATGGCCGCATCCCGTTCCTCGGTACGGCCATTACTTCCGGATTTAGAGACTCAAAAAAATTAGGTACCCCAAAATTGGGCCTAGAAAAAAGTGCGACGGATTTGCTGGATTTTTGCGGTGATTACTAGGGAAGATGCTGGGATGCTACAGTTAAAAGGGCGGGCCTCTGAGCCGCTTCGTTCTCCTTGTGTAGAAAAAAGTCTGTTTTGGAAGGTCAAAATGACCTTTTTTTGAAATTTTGCCGGCCTCTCCCGTCCAAACGCGCGGTGCTAGAAAGTTGTCCTTTATACTGAAGATAGAGTTGGACGAGCTGTATTCAACGCACTCATCGGCTTTGTTGTAACTATACGTACTGCGGAGTAATGGCGGCTAGAATGTCGGCGAAAATCAGAAAGTGTTCGCGATTGCCATTTTGATGCTATCGTGTAAGAAGCAAGTCAATGGGGAATACATGGCCGCATCCCGTTCCTCGGTACGGCCATTATTTCCGGATTTAGAGACTCAAAAATGTTAGGTACCCCAAAATTGGGCCTAGAAAAAAGTGCGACGGATTTGCTGGATTTTTGCCGTGGTTACTAGGAAAGATGCTGGGCTGCTACAGTTAAAAGTGCGGGCCTCTGAGCCGCTTCGTTCTCCTTGTGTAGAAAAAAGTCTGTTTTGGAAGGTCAAAATGACCTTTTTTTGAAATTTTGCCGGCCTCTCCCGTCCAAACGCGCGGGGATAGAAAGTTGTCCTTTATACTGAAGATAGAGTTGGACGAGCTGTATTCAACGCACTCATCGGCTTTGTTGTAACTATACGTACTGCGGAGTAATGGCGGCTAGAGTGTCGGCGGAATAGTGGTTTAAACCCTTCCCCTTTTTTTCTCGAAAATCAGAAAGTGTTCGCGATTGCCATTTTGATGCTATCGTGTAAGAAGCAAGTCAATGGGGAATACATGGCCGCATCCCGTTCCTCGGTACGGCCATTATTTCCGGATTTAGAGACTCAAAAATGTTAGGTACCCCAAAATTGGGCCTAGAAAAAAGTGCGACGGATTTGCTGGATTTTTGCGGTGGTTACTAGGGAAGATGCTGGGCTGCTACAGTTAAAAGTGCGGGCCTCTGAGCCGCTTCGTTCTCCTTGTGTAGAAAAAAGTCTGTTTTGGAAGGTCAAAATGACCTTTTTCTGAAATTTTGCCTTCCTCTCCCGTCCAAACGCACGGGGATAGAAACTCGTCCTTTATACTGAAGATAGAGTTGGACGAGCTGTATTCAACGCACTCATCGGCTTTGTTGTAACTATACGTAGTGCGGAGTAATGGCGGCTAGAATGTCGGCGGAATGGTGGGTTAAACCCTTCCCCTTTTTTTCTCGAAAATCAGAAAGTGTTCGCGATTGCCATTTTGATGTTAACGTGTAAGAAGCAAGTCAATGGGGAATACATGGCCGCATCCCGTTCCTCGGTACGGCCATTATTTCCGGATTTAGAGACTCAAAAATGTTAGGTACCCCAAAATTGGGCCTAGAAAAAAGTGCGACGGATTTGCTGGATTTTTGCGATGTTTACTAGGGAAGATGCTGGGCTGCTACAGTTAAAAGTGCGGGCCTCTGAGCCGCTTCGTTCTCCTTGTGTTGAAAAAAGTCTGTTTTGGAAGGTCAAAATGACCTTTTTCTGAAATTTTGCCGGCCTCTCCCGTCCAAACGCGCGGGGATAGAAAGTTGTCCTTTATACTGAAGATAGAGTTGGACGAGCTGTATTCAACGCACTCATCGGCTTTGTTGTAACTATACGTACTGCGGAGTAATGGCGGCTAGAATGATTTTCTCGAAAATCAGAAAGTGTTCGCGATTGCCATTTTGATGCTATCGAGTAAGAAGCAAGTCAATGGGGAATGCATGGCCGCATCCCGTTCCTCGGTACGGCCATTATTTCCGGATTTAGAGACTCAAAAATGTTAGGTACCCCAAAATTGGGCCTAGAAAAAAGTGCGACCGATTTGCTGGATTTTTGCGGTGGTTATTAGGGAAGATGCTGGGCTGCTACAGTTAAAAGTGCGGGCCTCTGAGCCGCTTCGTTCTCCTTGTGTAGAAAAAAGTCTGTTTTGGAAGGTCAAAATGACCTTTTTTTGAAATTTTGCCGGCCTCTCCCGTCCAAACGCGCGGTGCTAGAAAGTTGTCCTTTATACTGAAGATAGAGTTGGACGAGCAGTATTCAACGCACTCATCGGCTTTGTTGTAACTATACGTACTGCGGAGTAATGGCGGCTAGAATGTCGGCGAAAATCAGAAAGTGTTCGCGATTGCCATTTTGATGCTATCGTGTAAGAAGCAAGTCAATGGGGAATACATGGCCGCATCCCGTTCCTCGGTACGGCCATTATTTCCGGATTTAGAGACTCAAAAATGTTAGGTACCCCAAAATTGGGCCTAGAAAAAAGTGCGACGGATTTGCTGGATTTTTGCCGTGGTTACTAGGAAAGATGCTGGGCTGCTACAGTTAAAAGTGCGGGCCTCTGAGCCGCTTCGTTCACCTTGTGTAGAAAAAAGTCTGTTTTGGAAGGTCAAAATGATTTTTTTTTGAAATTTTGCCGGCCTCTCCCGTCCAAACGCGCGGGGATAGAAAGTTGTCCTTTATACTGAAGATAGAGTTGGACGAGCTGTATTCAACGCACTCATCGGCTTTGTTGTAACTATACGTACTGCGGAGTAATGGCGGCTAGAGTGTCGGCGGAATAGTGGTTTAAACCCTTCCCCTTTTTTTCTCGAAAATCAGAAAGGGTTCGCGATTGCCATTTTGATGCTATCGTGTAAGAAGCAAGTCAATGGGGAATACATGGCCGCATCCCGTTCCTCGGTACGGCCATTATTTCCGGATTTAGAGACTCAAAAATGTTAGGTACCCCAAAATTGGGCCTAGAAAAAAGTGCGACGGATTTGCTGGATTTTTGCGGTGGTTACTAGGAAAGATGCTGGGCTGCTACAGTTAAAAGTGCGGGCCTCTGAGCCGCTTCGTTCTCCTTGTGTAGAAAAAAGTCTGTTTTGGAAGGTCAAAATGACCTTTTTTTGAAATTTTGCCGGCCTCTCCCGTCCAAACGCGCGGGGATACAAAGTTGTCCTTTATACTGAAGATAGAGTTGGACGATCTGTATTCAACGCACTCATCGGCTTTGTTGTAACTATACGTACTGCGGAGTAATGGCGGCTAGAATGATTTTCTCGAAAATCATAAAGTGTTCGCGATTGCCATTTTGATGCTATCGAGTAAGAAGCAAGTCAATGGGGAATACATGGCCGCATCCTGTTCCTCGGTACGGCCATTACTTCCGGATTTAGAGACTCAAAAAAATTAGGTACCCCAAAATTGGGCCTAGAAAAAAGTGCGACGGATTTGCTGGATTTTTGCGGTGATTACTAGGGAAGATGCTGGGATGCTACAGTTAAAAGGGCGGGCCTCTGAGCCGCTTCGTTCTCCTTGTGTAGAAAAAAGTCTGTTTTGGTAGGTCAAAATGACCTTTTTTTGAAATTGTGCAACGGATTTGCTGGATTTTTGCCGTGGTTACTAGGAAAGATGCTGGGCTGCTACAGTTAAAAGTGCGGGCCTCTGAGCCGCTTCGTTCTCCTTGTGTAGAAAAAAGTCTGTTTTGGAAGGTCAAAATGACCTTTTTCTGAAATTTTGCCTTCCTCTCCCGTCCAAACGCACGGGGATAGAAACTCGTCCTTTATACTGAAGATAGAGTTGGACGAGCTGTATTCAACGCACTCATCGGCTTTGTTGTAACTATACGTACTGCGGAGTAATGGCGGCTAGAATGTCGGCGGAATAGTGGTTTAAACCCTTCCCCTTTTTTTCTCGAAAATCAGAAAGTGTTCGCGATTGCCATTTTGATGTTATCGTGTAAGAAGCAAGTCAATGGGGAGTACATGGCCGCATCCCGTTCCTCGGTACGGCCATTATTTCCGGATTTAGAGACTCAAAAATGTTAGGTACCCCAAAATTGGGCCTAGAAAAAAGTGCGACGGATTTGCTGGATTTTTGCGATGTTTACTAGGGAAGATGCTGGGCTGCTACAGTTAAAAGTGCGGGCCTCTGAGCCGCTTCGTTCTCCTTGTGTTGAAAAAAGTCTGTTTTGGAAGGTCAAAATGACCTTTTTCTGAAATTTTGCCGGCCTCTCCCGTCCAAACGCGCGGGGATAGAAAGTTGTCCTTTATACTGAAGATAGAGTTGGACGAGCTGTATTCAACGCACTCATCGGCTTTGTTGTAACTATACGTACTGCGGAGTAATGGCGGCTAGAATGATTTTCTCGAAAATCAGAAAGTGTTCGCGATTGCCATTTTGATGCTATCGAGTAAGAAGCAAGTCAATGGGGAATACATGGCCGCATCCCGTTCCTCGGTACGGCCATTATTTCCGGATTTAGAGACTCAAAAATGTTAGGTACCCCAAAATTGGGCCTAGAAAAAAGTGCGACGGATTTGCTGGATTTTTGCGGTGGTTACTAGGGAAGATGCTGGGCTGCTACAGTTAAAAGTGCGGGCCTCTGAGCCGCTTCGTTCTCCTTGTGTAGAAAAAAGTCTGTTTTGGAAGGTCAAAATGACCTTTTTTTGAAATTTTGCCGGCCTCTCCCGTCCAAACGCGCGGTGCTAGAAAGTTGTCCTTTATACTGAAGATAGAGTTGGACGAGCTGTATTCAACGCACTCATGGGCTCTGTTGTAACTATACGTACTGCGGAGTAATGGCGGCTAGAATGTCGACGAAAATCAGAAAGTGTTCGCGATTGCCATTTTGATGCTATCGTGTAAGAAGCAAGTCAATGGGGAATACATGGCCGCATCCCGTTCCTCGGTACGGCCATTATTTCCGGATTTAGAGACTCAAAAATGTTGGGTACCCCAAAATTGGGCCTAGAAAAAAGTGCGACGGATTTGCTGGATATTTGCGGTGGTTACTAGGGAAGATGCTGGGCTGCTACAGTTAAAAGTGCGGGCCTCTGAGCCGCTTCGTTCTCCTTGTGTAGAAAAAAGTCTGTTTTGGAAGGTCAAAATGACCTTTTTTTGAAATTTTGCCGGCCTCTCCCGTCCAAACGCACGGGGATAGAAACTTGTCCTTTATACTGAAGATAGAGTTGGACGAGCTGTATTCAACGCACTCATGGGCTCTGTTGTAACTATACGTACTGCGGAGTAATGGCGGCTAGAATGTCGGCGGAATAGTGGTTTAAACCCTTCCCCTTTTTTTCTCGAAAATCAGAAAGTGTTCGCGATTGCCATTTTGATGCTATCGTATAAGAAGCAAGTCAATGGGGAATACATGGCCGCATCCCGTTCCTCGGTACGGCCATTATTTCCGGATTTAGAGACTCAAAAATGTTAGGTACCCCAAAATTGGGCCTAGAAAAAAGTGCGACGGATTTGCTGGATTTTTGCGGTGGTTACTAGGGAATATGCTGGGCTGCTACAGTTAAAAGTGCGGGCCTCTGAGCCGCTTCGTTCTCCTTGTGTAGAAAAAAGTCTGTTTTGGAAGGTCAAAATGACCTTTTTTTGAAATTTTGCCGGCCTCTCCCGTCCAAACACACGAGGATAGAAACTCGTCCTTTATACTGAAGATAGAGTTGGACGAGCTGTATTCAACGCACTCATCGGTTTTGTTGTAACTATACGTACTGCGGAGTAATGGCGGCTAGAATGTCGGCGGAATAGTGGTTTAAAACCTTCCCCTTTTTTTCTCGAAAATCAGAAATTGTTCGCGATTGCCATTTTGATGCTATCGTGTAAAAAGCAAGTCAATGGGGAATACATGGCCGCATCCCGTTCCTCGGTACGGCCATTATTTCCGGATTTAGAGACTCAAAAATGTTAGGTACCCCAAAATTGGGCCTAGAAAAAAGTGCGACGGATTTGCTGGATTTTTGCGGTGGTTACTAGGGAAGATGCTGGGCTGCTACAGTTAAAAGTGCGGGCCTCTGAGCCGCTTCGTTCTCCTTGTGTAGAAAAAAGTCTGTTTTGGAAGGTCAAAATGACCTTTTTTTGAAATTTTGCCGGCCTCTCCCGTCCAAACGCGCGGGGATAGAAAGTTGTCCTTTATACTGAAGATAGAGTTGGACGAGCTGTATTCAACGCACTCATCGGCTTTGTTGTAACTATACGTACTGCGAAGTAATGGCGGCTAGAATGTCGGCGGAATATTCCCCTTTTTTTCTCGAAAATCAGAAAGTGTTCGCGATTGCCATTTTGATGCTATCGTGTAAGAAGCAAGTCAATGGGGGATACATGGCCGCATCCCGTTCCTCGGTACGGCCATTATTTC
The DNA here is from genome assembly GCF_040183065.1 of Periplaneta americana. NCBI lineage: Eukaryota > Metazoa > Arthropoda > Insecta > Blattodea > Blattidae > Periplaneta > Periplaneta americana. Next base: position 10,511,470 of record NC_091117.1, on the reverse strand, counting down.
CGGATTTAGAGACTCAAAAATGTTAGGTACCCCAAAATTGGGCCTAGAAAAAAGTGCGACGGATTTGCTGGATTTTTGCGGTGGTTACTAGGAAAGATGCTGGGCTGCTACAGTTAAAAGTGCGGGCCTCTGAGCCGCTTCGTTCTCCTTGTGTAGAAAAAAGTCTGTTTTGGAAGGTCAAAATGACCTTTTTTTGAAATTTTGCCGGCCTCTGCCGTCCAAACGCGCGGGGATAGAAAGTTGTCCTTTATACTGATGATAGAGTTCGACGAGCTGTATTCAACGCACTCATCGGCTTTGTTGTAACTATACGTACTGCGGAGTAATGGCGGCTAGAATGATTTTCTCGAAAATCAGAAAGTGTTCGCGATTGCCATTTTGATGCTATCGTGTAAGAAGCAAGTCAATGTGGAATACATGGCCGCATCCCGTTCCTCGGTTCGGCCATTACTTCCGGATTTAGAGACTCAAAAAAATTAGGTACTCCAAAATTGGGCCTAGAAAAAAGTGCGACGGATTTGCTGGATTTTTGCGGTGATTACTAGGGAAGATGCTGGGATGCTACAGTTAAAAGGGCGGGCCTCTGAGCCGCTTCGTTCTCCTTGTGTAGAAAAAAGTCTGTTTTGGAAGGTCAAAATGACCTTTTTTTGAAATTTTGCCGGCCTCTCCCGTCCAAACGCACGGGGATAGAAACTTGTCCTTTATACTGAAGATAGAGTTGGACGAGCTGTATTCAACGCACTCATCGGCTTTGTTGTAACTATACGTACTGCGGAGTAATGGCGGCTAGAGTGTCGGCGGAATTTTTTTCTCGAAAATCAGAAAGTGTTCGCGATTGCCATTTTGATGCTATCGTATAATAAGCAAGTCAATGGGGAATACATGGCCGCATCCCGTTCCTCGGTACGGCCATTATTTCCGGATTTAGAGACTCAAAAATGTTAGGTACCCCAAAATTGGGCCTAGAAAAAAGTGCGACGGATTTGCTGGATTTTTGCGGTGGTTACTAGGGAAGATGCTGAGCTGCTACAGTTAAAAGTGCGGGCCTCTGAGCCGCTTCGTTCTCCTTGTGTAGAAAAAAGTCTGTTTTGGAAGGTCAAAATGACCTTTTTTTGAAATTTTGCCGGCCTCTCCCGTCCAAACGCGCGGTGCTAGATAGTTGTCCTTTATACTGAAGATAGAGTTGGACGAGCTGTATTCAACGCACTCATCGGCTTTGTTGTAACTATACGTACTGCGGAGTAATGGCGGCTAGAATGTCGGCGGAATAGTGGTTTAAAACCTTCCCCTTTTTTTCTCGAAAATCTGAAATTGTTCGCGATTGCCATTTTGATGCTATCGTGTAAAAAGCAAGTCAATGGGGAATACATGGCCGCATCCCGTTCCTCGGTACGGCCATTATTTCCGGATTTAGAGACTCAAAAATGTTAGGTACCCCAAAATTGGGCCTAGAAAAAAGTGCGACGGATTTGCTGGATTTTTGCGGTGGTTACTAGGGAAGATGCTGGGCTGCTACAGTTAAAAGTGCGGGCCTCTGAGCCGCTTCGTTCTCCTTGTGTAGAAAAAAGTCTATTTTGGAAGGTCAAAATGACCTTTTTTTGAAATTTTGCCGGCCTCTCCCGTCCAAACGCGCGGGGATAGAAAGTTGTCCTTTATACTGAAGATAGAGTTGGACGAGCTGTATTCAACGCACTCATCGGCTTTGTTGTAACTATACGTACTGCGAAGTAATGGCGGCTAGAATGTCGGCGGAATATTCCCCTTTTTTTCTCGAAAATCAGAAAGTGTTCGCGATTGCCATTTTGATGCTATCGTGTAAGAAGCAAGTCAATGGGGAATACATGGCCGCATCCCGTTCCTCGGTACGGCCATTATTTCCGGATTTAGAGACTCAAAAATGTTAGGTACCCCAAAATTGGGCCTAGAAAAAAGTGCGACGGATTTGCTGGATTTTTGCGGTGGTTACTAGGAAAGATGCTGGGCTGCTACAGTTAAAAGTGCGGGCCTCTGAGCCGCTTCGTTCTCCTTGTGTAGAAAAAAGTCTGTTTTGGAAGGTCAAAATGACCTTTTTTTGAAATTTTGCCGGCCTCTGCCGTCCAAACGCGCGGGGATAGAAAGTTGTCCTTTATACTGATGATAGAGTTCGACGAGCTGTATTCAACGCACTCATCGGCTTTGTTGTAACTATACGTACTGCGGAGTAATGGCGGCTAGAATGATTTTCTCGAAAATCAGAAAGTGTTCGCGATTGCCATTTTGATGCTATCGTGTAAGAAGCAAGTCAATGTGGAATACATGGCCGCATCCCGTTCCTCGGTTCGGCCATTACTTCCGGATTTAGAGACTCAAAAAAATTAGGTACTCCAAAATTGGGCCTAGAAAAAAGTGCGACGGATTTGCTGGATTTTTGCGGTGATTACTAGGGAAGATGCTGGGATGCTACAGTTAAAAGGGCGGGCCTCTGAGCCGCTTCGTTCTCCTTGTGTAGAAAAAAGTCTGTTTTGGAAGGTCAAAATGACCTTTTTTTGAAATTTTGCCGGCCTCTCCCGTCCAAACGCACGGGGATAGAAACTTGTCCTTTATACTGAAGATAGAGTTGGACGAGCTGTATTCAACGCACTCATCGGCTTTGTTGTAACTATACGTACTGCGGAGTAATGGCGGCTAGAGTGTCGGCGGAATTTTTTTCTCGAAAATCAGAAAGTGTTCGCGATTGCCATTTTGATGCTATCGTGTAATAAGCAAGTCAATGGGGAATACATGGCCGCATCCCGTTCCTCGGTACGGCCATTATTTCCGGATTTAGAGACTCAAAAATGTTAGGTACCCCAAAATTGGGCCTAGAAAAAAGTGCGACGGATTTGCTGGATTTTTGCGGTGGTTACTAGGGAAGATGCTGAGCTGCTACAGTTAAAAGTGCGGGCCTCTGAGCCGCTTCGTTCTCCTTGTGTAGAAAAAAGTCTGTTTTGGAAGGTCAAAATGACCTTTTTTTGAAATTTTGCCGGCCTCTCCCGTCCAAACGCGCGGTGCTAGATAGTTGTCCTTTATACTGAAGATAGAGTTGGACGAGCTGTATTCAACGCACTCATCGGCTTTGTTGTAACTATACGTACTGCGGAGTAATGGCGGCTAGAATGTCGGCGGAATAGTGGTTTAAAACCTTCCCCTTTTTTTCTCGAAAATCAGAAATTGTTCGCGATTGCCATTTTGATGCTATCGTGTAAAAAGCAAGTCAATGGGGAATACATGGCCGCATCCCGTTCCTCGGTACGGCCATTATTTCCGGATTTAGAGACTCAAAAATGTTAGGTACCCCAAAATTGGGCCTAGAAAAAAGTGCGACGGATTTGCTGGATTTTTGCGGTGGTTACTAGGGAAGATGCTGGGCTGCTACAGTTAAAAGTGCGGGCCTCTGAGCCGCTTCGTTCTCCTTGTGTAGAAAAAAGTCTGTTTTGGAAGGTCAAAATGACCTTTTTTTGAAATTTTGCCGGCCTCTCCCGTCCAAACGCGCGGGGATAGAAAGTTGTCCTTTATACTGAAGATAGAGTTGGACGAGCTGTATTCAACGCACTCATCGGCTTTGTTGTAACTATACGTACTGCGAAGTAATGGCGGCTAGAATGTCGGCGGAATATTCCCCTTTTTTTCTCGAAAATCAGAAAGTGTTCGCGATTGCCATTTTGATCCTATCGTGTAAGAAGCAAGTCAATGGGGAATACATGGCCGCATCCCGTTCCTCGGTACGGCCATTATTTCCGGATTTAGAGACTCAAAAATGTTAGGTACCCCAAAATTGGGCCTAGAAAAAAGTGCGACGGATTTGCTGGATTTTTGCGGTGGTTACTAGGAAAGATGCTGGGCTGCTACAGTTAAAAGTGCGGGCCTCTGAGCCGCTTCGTTCTCCTTGTGTAGAAAAAAGTCTGTTTTGGAAGGTCAAAATGACCTTTTTTTGAAATTTTGCCGGCCTCTGCCGTCCAAACGCGCGGGGATAGAAAGTTGTCCTTTATACTGATGATAGAGTTCGACGAGCTGTATTCAACGCACTCATCGGCTTTGTTGTAACTATACGTACTGCGGAGTAATGGCGGCTAGAATGATTTTCTCGAAAATCAGAAAGTGTTCGCGATTGCCATTTTGATGCTATCGTGTAAGAAGCAAGTCAATGTGGAATACATGGCCGCATCCCGTTCCTCGGTTCGGCCATTACTTCCGGATTTAGAGACTCAAAAAAATTAGGTACTCCAAAATTGGGCCTAGAAAAAAGTGCGACGGATTTGCTGGATTTTTGCGGTGATTACTAGGGAAGATGCTGGGATGCTACAGTTAAAAGGGCGGGCCTCTGAGCCGCTTCGTTCTCCTTATGTAGAAAAAAGTCTGTTTTGGAAGGTCAAAATGACCTTTTTTTGAAATTTTGCCGGCCTCTCCCGTCCAAACGCACGGGGATAGAAACTTGTCCTTTATACTGAAGATAGAGTTGGACGAGCTGTATTCAACGCACTCATCGGCTTTGTTGTAACTATACGTACAGCGGAGTAATGGCGGGTAAAGTGTCGGCGGAATAGTGGTTCCCTCCCCTTCCCCTTTTTTTCTCGAAAATCAGAAAGTGTTCGCGATTGCCATTTTGATGCCATCGTGTAAGAAGCAAGTCAATGGGGAATACATGGCCGCATCCCGTTCCTCGGTACGGCCATTATTTCCGGATTTAGAGACTCAAAAATGTTAGGTACCCCAAAATTGGGCCTAGAAAAAAGTGCGACGGATTTGCTGGATTTTTGCGGTGGTTACTATGGAAGATGCTGGGCTGCTACAGTTAAAAGTGCGGGCCTCTGAGCCGCTTCGTTCTCCTTGTGTAGAAAAATGTCTGTTTTGGAAGGTCAAAATGACCTTTTTTTTTTAAATTTTGCCGGCCTCTCCCGTCCAAACGCACGGGGATAGAAACTTGTCCTTTATACTGAAGATAGAGTTGGACGAGCTGTATTCAACGCACTCATCGGCTTTGTTGTAACTATAAGTACTGCGGAGTAATGGCGGCTAGAATGTCGGCGGAATAGTGGTTTAAACCCTTCCCCTTTTTTTCTCGAAAATCAGAAAGTGTTCGCGATTGCCATTTTGATGCTATCGTGTAAGAAGCAAGTCAATGGGGAATACATGGCCGCATCCCGTTCCTCGGTACGGCCATTATTTCCGGATTTAGAGACTCAAAAATGTTAGGTACCCCAAAATTGGGCCTAGAAAAAAGTGCGACGGATTTACTGGATTTTTGCGGTGGTTACTAGGGAAGATGCTGGGCTGCTACAGTTAAAAGTGCGGGCCTCTGAGCCGCTTCGTTCTCCTTGTGTAGAAAAAAGTCTGTTTTGGAAGGTGAAAATGACCTTTTTTTGAAATTTTGCCGGCCTCTCCCGTCCAAACGCACGGGGATAGAAAGTTGTCCTTTATACTGAAGATAGAGTTGGACGAGCTGTATTCAACGCACTCATCGGCTTTGTTGTAACTATACGTACTGCGGAGTAATGGCGGCTAGAATGATTTTCTCGAAAATCAGAAAGTGTTCGCGATTGCCATTTTGATGCTATCGTGTAAGAAGCAAGTCAATGGGGAATACATGGCCGCATCCCGTTCCTCGGTACGGCCATTATTTCCGGATTTAGAGACTCAAAAATGTTAGGTACCCCAAAATTGGGCCTAGAAAAAAGTGCGACGGATTTGCTGGATATTTGCGGTGGTTACTAGGGAAGATGCTGGGCTGCTACAGTTAAAAGTGCGGGCCTCTGAGCCGCTTCGTTCTCCTTGTGTAGAAAAAAGTCTGTTTTGGAAGGTCAAAATGACCTTTTTTTGAAATTTTGCCGGCCTCTCCCGTCCAAACGCACGGGGATAGAAACCTGTCCTTTATACTGAAGATAGAGTTGGACGAGCTGTATTCAACGCACTCATCGGCTTTGTTGTAACTATACGTACTGCGTAGTAATGGCGGCTAGATTGTCGGCGGAAAATCAGAAAGTGTTCGCGATTGCCATTTTGATGCTATCGTGTAAGAAGCAAGTCAATGGGGAATACATGGCCGCATCCCGTTCCTCGGTACGGCCATTATTTCCGGATTTAGAGACTCAAAAATGTTAGGTACCCCAAAATTGGGCCTAGAAAAAATTCCGACGGATTTGCTGGATTTTTGCGGTGATTACTAGGGAAGATGCTGGGATGCTACAGTTAAAAGGGCGGGCCTCTGAGCCGCTTCGTTCTCCTTGTATAGAAAAAAGTCTGTTTTGGAAGGTCAAAATGACCTTTTTTTGAAATTTTGCCGGCCTCTCCCGTCGAAACACGCGGGGATAGAAAGTTGTCCTTTATACTGAAGATAGAGTTGGACGAGCTGTATTCAACGCACTCATCGGCATTGTTGTAGCTATACGTACTGCGGAGTAATGGCGGCTAGAGTGTCGGGGGAATAGTGGTTTAAACCCTTCCCCTTTTTTTTTTCGAAAATCAGAAAGTGTTCGCGATTGCCATTTTGATGCTATCGTGTAAGAAGCAAGTCAATGGGGAATACATGGCCGCATCCCGTTCCTCGGTACGGCCATTATTTCCGGATTTAGAGACTCAAAAATGTTAGGTACCCCAAAATTGGGCCTAGAAAAAAGTGCGACGGATTTGCTGGGTTTTTGCGGTGGTTACTAGAGAAGATGCTGGGCTGCTACAGTTAAAAGTGCGGGCCTCTGAGCCGCTTCGTTCTCTTTGTGTAGAAAAAAGTCTGTTTTGGAAGGTCAAAATGACCTTTTTTTGAAATTTTGCCGGCCTCTGCCGTCCAAAGGCGCGGGGATAGAAAGTTGTCCTTTATACTGAAGATAGAGTTGGACGAGCTGTATTCAACGCACTCATCGGCTTTGTTGTAACTATACGTACAGCGGAGTAATGGCGGGTAAAGTGTCGGCGGAATAGTGGTTCCCTCCCCTTCCCCTTTTTTTCTCGAAAATCAGAAAGTGTTCGCGATTGCCATTTTGATGCTATCGTGTAAGTAGTAAGTCAATGGGGAATACATGGCCGCATCCCGTTCCTCGGTACGGCCATTATTTCCGGATTTAGAGACTCAAAAATGTTAGGTACCCCAAAATTGGGCCTAGAAAAAAGTGCGACGGATTTGCTGGATTTTTGCGGTGGTTACTAGGGAAGATGCTGGGCTGCTACAGTTAAAAGTGCGGGCCTCTGAGCCGCTTCGTTCTCCTTGTGTAGAAAAAAGTCTGTTTTGGAAGGTCAAAATGACCTTATTTTGAAATTTTGCCGGCCTCTCCCGTCCAAACGCGCGGGGATAGAAAGTTGTCCTTTATACTGAAGATAGAGTTGGACGAGCTGTATTCAACGCACTCTTCTGCTTTGTTGTAACTATACGTACTGCGGAGTAATGGCGGCTAGAATGTCGGCGGAATAGTGGTCTAAACCCTTCGCCTTTTTTTCTCGAAAATCAGAAAGTGTTCGCGATTGCCATTTTGTTGCTATCGTGTAAGAAGCAAGGCGATGGGGAATACATGGCCGCATCCCGTTCCTCGGTACGGCCATTATTTCCGGATTTAGAGACTCAAAAATGTTAGGTACCCCAAAATTGGGCCTAGAAAAAAGTGCGACGGATTTGCTGGATTTTTGCGGTGGTTACTAGGGAAGATGCTGGGCTGCTACAGTTAAAAGTGCGGGCCTCTGAGCCGCTTCGTTCTCCTTGTGTAGAAAAAAGTCTGTTTTGGAAGGTCAAAATGACCTTTTTTTGAAATTTTGCCGGCCTCTCCCGTCCAAACGCACGGGGATAGAAACTTGTCCTTTATACTGAAGATAGAGAGATGGACGAGCTGTATTCAACGCACTCATCGGCTTTGTTGTAACTATACGTACTGCGGAGTAATGGCGGCTAGATTGTCGGCGGAAAATCAGAAAGTGTTCGCGATTGCCATTTTGATGCTATCGTGTAAGAAGCAAGTCAATGGGGAATACATGGCCGCATCCCGTTCCTCGGTACGGCCATTATTTCCGGATTTAGAGACTCAAAAATGTTAGGTACCCCAAAATTGGGCCTAGAAAAAAGTGCGACGGATTTGCTGGATTTTTGCGGTGGTTACTAGGGAAGATGCTGGGCTGCTACAGTTAAAAGTGCGGGCCTCTGAGCCGCTTCGTTCTCCTTGTGTAGAAAAAAGTCTGATTTGGAAGGTCAAAATGACCTTTTTTTGAAATTTTGCCGGCCTCTCCCGTCCAAACGCGCGGGGATAGAAAGTTGTCCTTTATACTGAAGATAGAGTTGGACGAGCTGTATTCAACGCACTCATCGGCTTTGTTGTAACTATACGTACTGCGGAGTAATGGCGGCTAGAATGTCGGCGGAATAGTGGTTTAAACCCTTCCTCTTTTTTTCTCGAAAATCAGAAAGTGTTCGCGATTGCCATTTTGATGCTATCGTGTAAGAAGCAAGTCAATGGGGAATACATGGCCGCATCCCGTTCCTCGGTACGGCCATTATTTCCGGATTTAGAGACTCAAAAATGTTAGGTACCCCAAAATTGGGCCTAGAAAAAAGTGCGACGGATTTGCTGGATTTTTGCGGTGGTTACTAGGGAAGATGCTGGGCTGCTACAGTTAAAAGTGCGGGCCTCTGAGCCGCTTCGTTCTCCTTGTGTAGAAAAAAGTCTGTTTTGGAAGGTCAAAATGACCTTTTTTTGAAATTTTGCCGGCCTCTCCCGTCCAAACTCGCGGGGATAGAAAGTTGTCCTTTATACTGAAGATAGAGTTGGACGAGCTGTATTCAACGCACTCATCGGCTTTGTTGTAACTATACGTACAGCGGAGTAATGGCGGCTAAAGTGTCGGCGGAAATCGAAAATCAGAAAGTGTTCGCGATTGCCATTTTGATACTATCGTGTAAGAAGCAAGTCAATGGGGAATACATGGCCGCATCCCGTTCCTCGGTACGGCCATTATTTCCGGATTTAGAGACTCAAAAATGTTAGGTACCCCAAAATTGGGCCTAGAAAAAAGTGCGACGGATTTGCTGGATTTTTTCGGTGGTTACTAGGGAAGATGCTGGGCTGCTACAGTTAAAAGTGCGGGCCTCTGAGCCGCTTCGTTCTCCTTGTGTAGAAAAAAGTCTGTTTTGGAAGGTCAAGATGACCTTTTTTTGAAATTTTGCCGGCCTCTCCCGTCCAAACGCGCGGGGATAGAAAGTTTTCCTTTATACTGAAGATAGAGTTGGACGAGTTGTATTCAACGCACTCATCGGCTTTGTTGTAACTATACGTACTGCGGAGTAATGGCGGCTAGAATGTCGGCGGAATAGTGGTTTAAACCCTTCCCCTTTTTTTCTCGAAAATCAGAAAGTGTTCGCGATTACCATTTTGATGCTATCGTGTAAGAAGCAAGTCAATGGGGAATACATGGCCGCATCCCGTTCCTCGGTACGGCCATTATTTCCGGATTTAGAGACTCAAAAATATTAGGTACCCCAAAATTGGGCCTAGAAAAAAGTGCGACGGATTTGCTGGATTTTTGCGGTGGTTACTAGGGAAGATGCTGGGCTGCTACAGTTAAAAGTGCGGGCCTCTGAGCCGCTTCGTTCTCCTTGTGTAGAAAAAAGTCTGTTTTGGAAGGTCAAAATGACCTTTTTTTTGAAATTTTGCCGGCCTCTCCCGTCCAAACGCACGGGGATAGAAACTTGTCCTTTATACTGAAGATAGAGTTGGACGAGCTGTATTCAACGCACTCATCGGCTTTGTTGTAACTATACGTAGAGCGGAGTAATGGCGGCTAAAGTGTCGGCAGAATAGTGTTTTAAACCCTTCCCCTTTTTTTCTCGAAAATCAGAAAGTGTTCGCGATTGCCATTTTGATGCTATCGTGTAAGAAGCAAGTCAATGGGGAATACATGGCCGCATCCCGTTCCTCGGTACGGCCATTATTTCCGGATTTAGAGACTCAAAAATGTTAGGTACCCCAAAATTGGGCCTAGAAAAAAGTGCGACGGATTTGCTGGATTTTTGCGGTGGTTACTAGGGAAGATGCTGGGCTGCTACAGTTAAAAGTGCGGGCCTCTGAGCCGCTTCGTTCTCCTTGTGTAGAAAAAAGTCTGTTTTGGAAGGTCAAAATGACCTTTTTTTGAAATTTTGCCGGCCTCTCCCGTCCAAACGCGCGGGGATAGAAAGTTGTCCTTTATTCTGAAGATAGAGTTGGACGAGCTGTATTCAACGCACTCTTCGGCTTTGTTGTAACTATACGTACTGCGGAGTAATGGCGGCTAGAATGTCGGCGGAATAGTGGTCTAAACCCTTCGCCTTTTTTTCTCGAAAATCAGAAAGTGTTCGCGATTGCCATTTTGTTGCTATCGTGTAAGAAGCAAGTCGATGGGGAATACATGGCCGCAACCCGTTCCTCGGTACGGCCATTATTTCCGGATTTAGAGACTCAAAAATGTTAGGTACCCCAAAATTGGGCCTAGAAAAAAGTGCGACGGATTTGCTGGATTTTTGCGGTGGTTACTAGGGAAGATGCTGGGCTGCTACAGTTAAAAGTGCGGGCCTCTGAGCCGCTTCGTTCTCCTTGTGTAGAAAAAAGTCTGTTTTGGAAGGTCAAAATGACCTTTTTTTGAAATTTTGCCGGCCTCTCCCGTCCAAACGCGCGGGGATAGAAAGTTGTCCTTTATACTGAAGATAGAGTTGGACGAGTTGTATTCAACGCACTCATCGGCTTTGTTGTAACTATACGTACTGCGGAGTAATGGCGGCTAGAATGTCGGCGGAATAGTGGTTTTTTTTTCTCGAAAATCAGAAAGTGTTCGCGATTACCATTTTGATGCTATCGTGTAAGAAGCAAGTCAATGGGGAATACATGGCCGCATCCCGTTCCTCGGTACGGCCATTATTTCCGGATTTAGAGACTCAAAAATGTTAGGTACCCCAAAATTGGGCCTAGAAAAAAGTGCGACGGATTTGCTGGATTTTTGCGGTGGTTACTAGGGAAGATGCTGGGCTGCTACAGTTAAAAGTGCGGGCCTCTGAGCCGCTTCGTTCTCCTTGTGTAGAAAAAAGTCTGTTTTGGAAGGTCAAAATGACCTTTTTTTTGAAATTTTGCCGGCCTCTCCCGTCCAAACGCACGGAGATAGAAACTTGTCCTTTATATTGAAGATAGAGTTGGACGAGCTGTATTCAACGCACTCATCGGCTTTGTTGTAACTATACGTACAGCGGAGTAATGGCGGCTAAAGTGTCGGCGGAATAGTGTTTTAAACCCTTCCCCTTTTTTTCTCGAAAATCAGAAAGTGTTCGCGATTGCCATTTTGATGCTATCGTGTAAGAAGCAAGTCAATGGGGAATACATGGCCGCATCCCGTTCCTCGGTACGGACATTATTTCCGGATTTAGAGACTCAAAAATGTTAGGTACCCCAAAATTGGGCCTAGAAAAAAGTGCGACGGATTTGCTGGATTTTTGCGGTGGTTACTAGGGAAGATGCTGGGCTGCTACAGTTAAAAGTGCGGGCCTCTGAGCCGCTTCGTTCTCCTTGTGTAGAAAAAAGTCTGATTTGGAAGGTCAAAATGACCTTTTTTTGAAATTTTGCCGGCCTCTCCCGTCCAAACGCGCGGGGATAGAAAGTTGTCCTTTATACTGAAGATAGAGTTGGACGAGCTGTATTCAACGCACTCATCGGCTTTGTTGTAACTATACGTACTGCGGAGTAATGGCGGCTAGAATGTCGGCGGAATAGTGGTTTAAACCCTTCCCCTTTTTTTTCTCGAAAATCAGAAAGTGTTCGCGATTGCCATTTTGATGCTATCGTGTAAGAAGCAAGTCAATGGGGAATACATGGCCGCATCCCGTTCCTCGGTACGGCCATTATTTCCGGATTTAGAGACTCAAAAATGTTAGGTACCCCAAAATTGGGCCTAGAAAAAAGTGCGACGGATTTGCTGGATTTTTGCGGTGGTTACTAGGGAAGATGCTGGGCTGCTACAGTTAAAAGTGCGGGCCTCTGAGCCGCTTCGTTCTCCTTGTGTAGAAAAAAGTCTGTTTTGGAAGGTCAAAATGACCTTTTTTTGAAATTTTGCCGGCCTCTCCCGTCCAAACTCGCGGGGATAGAAAGTTGTCCTTTATACTGAAGATAGAGTTGGACGAGCTGTATTCAACGCACTCATCGGCTTTGTTGTAACTATACGTACAGCGGAGTAATTGCGGCTAAAGTGTCGGCGGAAATCGAAAATCAGAAAGTGTTCGCGATTGCCATTTTGATGCTATCGTGTAAGAAGCAAGTCAATGGGGAATACATGGCCGCATCCCGTTCCTCGGTACGGCCATTATTTCCGGATTTAGAGACTCAAAAATGTTAGGTACCCCAAAATTGGGCCTAGAAAAAAGTGCGACGGATTTGCTGGATTTTTTCGGTGGTTACTAGGGAAGATGCTGGGCTGCTACAGTTAAAAGTGCGGGCCTCTGAGCCGCTTCGTTCTCCTTGTGTAGAAAAAAGTCTGTTTTGGAAGGTCAAAATGACCTTTTTTTGAAATTTTGCCGGCCTCTCCCGTCCAAACGCGCGGGGATAGAAAGTTTTCCTTTATACTGAAGATAGAGTTGGACGAGTTGTATTCAACGCACTCATCGGCTTTGTTGTAACTATACGTACTGCGGAGTAATGGCGGCTAGAATGTCGGCGGAATAGTGGTTTAAACCCTTCCCCTTTTTTTCTCGAAAATCAGAAAGTGTTCGCGATTACCATTTTGATGCTATCGTGTAAGAAGCAAGTCAATGGGGAATACATGGCCGCATCCCGTTCCTCGGTACGGCCATTATTTCCGGATTTAGAGACTCAAAAATGTTAGGTACCCCAAAATTGGGCCTAGAAAAAAGTGCGACGGATTTGCTGGATTTTTGCGGTGGTTACTAGGGAAGATGCTGGGCTGCTACAGTTAAAAGTGCGGGCCTCTGAGCCGCTTCGTTCTCCTTGTGTAGAAAAAAGTCTGTTTTGGAAGGTCAAAATGACCTTTTTTTTTAAATTTTGCCGGCCTCTCCCGTCCAAACGCACGGGGATAGAAACTTGTCCTTTATACTGAAGATAGAGTTGGACGAGCTGTATTCAACGCACTCATCGGCTTTGTTGTAACTATACGTACAGCGGAGTAATGGCGGCTAAAGTGTCGGCAGAATAGTGTTTTAAACCCTTCCCCTTTTTTTCTCGAAAATCAGAAAGTGTTCGCGATTGCCATTTTGATGCTATCGGGTAAGAAGCAAGTCAATGGGGAATACATGGCCGCATCCCGTTCCTCGGTACGGCCATTATTTCCGGATTTAGAGACTAAAAAATGTTAGGTACCCCAAAATTGGGCCTAGAAAAAAGTGCGACGGATTTGCTGGATTTTTTCGGTGGTTACTAGGGAAGATGCTGGGCTGCTACAGTTAAAAGTGCGGGCCTCTGAGCCGCTTCGTTCTCCTTGTGTAGAAAAAAGTCTGTTTTGGAAGGTCAAAATGACCTTTTTTTGAAATTTTGCCGGCCTCTCCCGTCCAAACGCGCGGGGATAGAAAGTTGTCCTTTATACTGAAGATAGAGTTGGACGAGCTGTATTCAACGCACTCATCGGCTTTGTTGTAACTATACGTACTGCGGAGTAATGGCGGCTAGAATGTCGGCGGAATAGTGGTCTAAACCCTTCGCCTTTTTTTCTCGAAAATCAGAAAGTGTTCGCGATTGCCATTTTGTTGCTATCGTGTAAGAAGCAAGTCGATGGGGAATACATGGCCGCATCCCGTTCCTCGGTACGGCCATTATTACCGGATTTAGAGACTCAAAAATGTTAGGTACCCCAAAATTGGGCCTAGAAAAAAGTGCGACGGATTTGCTGGATTTTTGCGGTGGTTACTAGGGAAGATGCTGGGCTGCTACAGTTAAAAGTGCGGACCTCTGAGCCGCTTCGTTCTCCTTGTGTAGAAAAAAGTCTGTTTTGGAAGGTCAAAATGACCTTTTTTTGAAATTTTGCCGGCCTCTCCCGTCCAAACTCGCGGGGATAGAAAGTTGTCCTTTATACTGAAGATAGAGTTGGACAAGCTGTATTCAACGCACTCATCGGCTTTGTTGTAACTATACGTACAGCGGAGTAATGGCGGCTAAAGTGTCGGCGGAAATCGAAAATCAGAAAGTGTTCGCGATTGCCATTTTGATGCTATCGTGTAAGAAGCAAGTCAATGGGGAATACATGGCCGCATCCCGTTCCTCGGTACGGCCATTATTTCCGGATTTAGAGACTCAAAAATGTTAGGTACCCCAAAATTGGGCCTAGAAAAAAGTGCGACGGATTTGCTGGATTTTTTCGGTGGTTACTAGGGAAGATGCTGGGCTGCTACAGTTAAAAGTGCGGGCCTCTGAGCCGCTTCGTTCTCCTTGTGTAGAAAAAAGTCTGTTTTGGAAGGTCAAAATGACCTTTTCTTGAAATTTTGCCGGCCTCTCCCGTCCAAACGCGCGGGGATAGAAAGTTTTCCTTTATACTGAAGATAGAGTTGGACGAGTTGTATTCAACGCACTCATCGGCTTTGTTGTAACTATACGTACTGCGGAGTAATGGCGGCTAGAATGTCGGCGGAATAGTGGTTTAAACCCTTCCCCTTTTTTTCTCGAAAATCAGAAAGTGTTCGCGATTACCATTTTGATGCTATCGTGTAAGAAGCAAGTCAATGGGGAATACATGGCCGCATCCCGTTCCTCGGTACGGCCATTATTTCCGGATTTAGAGACTCAAAAATGTTAGGTACCCCAAAATTGGGCCTAGAAAAAAGTGCGACGGATTTGCTGGATTTTTGCGGTGGTTACTAGGGAAGATGCTGGGCTGCTACAGTTAAAAGTGCGGGCCTCTGAGCCGCTTCGTTCTCCTTGTGTAGAAAAAAGTCTGTTTTGGAAGGTCAAAATGACCTTTTTTTTTAAATTTTGCCGGCCTCTCCCGTCCAAACGCACGGGGATAGAAACTTGTCCTTTATACTGAAGATAGAGTTGGACGAGCTGTATTCAACGCACTCATCGGCTTTGTTGTAACTATACGTACAGCGGAGTAATGGCGGCTAAAGTGTCGGCAGAATAGTGTTTTAAACCCTTCCCCTTTTTTTCTCGAAAATCAGAAAGTGTTCGCGATTGCCATTTTGATGCTATCGGGTAAGAAGCAAGTCAATGGGGAATACATGGCCGCATCCCGTTCCTCGGTACGGCCATTATTTCCGGATTTAGAGACTCAAAAATGTTAGGTACCCCAAAATTGGGCCTAGAAAAAAGTGCGACGGATTTGCTGGATTTTTTCGGTGGTTACTAGGGAAGATGCTGGGCTGCTACAGTTAAAAGTGCGGGCCTCTGAGCCGCTTCGTTCTCCTTGGTTAGAAAATAGTCTGTTTTGGAAGGTCAAAATGACCTTTTTTTGAAATTTTGCCGGCCTCTCCCGTCCAAACGCGCGGGGATAGAAAGTTTTCCTTTATACTGAAGATAGAGTTGGACGAGTTGTATTCAACGCACTCATCGGCTTTGTTGTAACTATACGTACTGCGGAGTAATGGCGGCTAGAATGTCGGCGGAATAGTGGTTTAAACCCTTCCCCTTTTTTTCTCGAAAATCAGAAAGTGTTCGCGATTACCATTTTGATGCTATCGTGTAAGAAGCAAGTCAATGGGGAATACATGGCCGCATCCCGTTCCTCGGTACGGCCATTATTTCCGGATTTAGAGACTCAAAAATGTTAGGTACCCCAAAATTGGGCCTAGAAAAAAGTGCGACGGATTTGCTGGATTTTTGCGGTGGTTACTAGGGAAGATGCTGGGCTGCTACAGTTAAAAGTGCGGGCCTCTGAGCCGCTTCGTTCTCCTTGTGTAGAAAAAAGTCTGTTTTGGAAGGTCAAAATGACCTTTTTTTTTAAATTTTGCCGGCCTCTCCCGTCCAAACGCACGGGGATAGAAACTTGTCCTTTATACTGAAGATAGAGATGGACGAGCTGTATTCAACGCACTCATCGGCTTTGTTGTAACTATACGTACAGCGGAGTAATGGCGGCTAAAGTGTCGGCAGAATAGTGTTTTAAACCCTTCCCCTTTTTTTCTCGAAAATCAGAAAGTGTTCGCGATTGCCATTTTGATGCTATCGGGTAAGAAGCAAGTCAATGGGGAATACATGGCCGCATCCCGTTCCTCGGTACGGCCATTATTTCCGGATTTAGAGACTCAAAAATGTTAGGTACCCCAAAATTGGGCCTCGAAAAAAGTGCGACGGATTTGCTGGATTTTTGCGGTGGTTACTAGGGAAGATGCTGGGCTGCTACAGTTAAAAGTGCGGGCCTCTGAGCCGCTTCGTTCTCCTTGTGTAGAAAAAAGTCTGTTTTGGAAGGTCAAAATGACCTTTTTTTGAAATTTTGCCGGCCTCTCCCGTCCAAACGCGCGGGGATAGAAAGTTGTCCTTTATACTGAAGATAGAGTTGGACGAGCTGTATTCAACGCACTCATCGGCTTTGTTGTAACTATACGTACTGCGGAGTAATGGCGGCTAGAATGTCGGCGGAATAGTGGTTTAAACCCTTCCCCTTTTTTTCTCGAAAATCAGAAAGTGTTCGCGATTGCCATTTTGATGCTATCGTGTAAGAAGCAAGTCAATGGGGAATACATGGCCGCACCCCGTTCCTCGGTACGGCCATTATTTCCGGATTTAGAGACTCAAAAATGTTAGGTACCCCAAAATTGGGCCTAGAAAAAAGTGCGACGGATTTGCTGGATTTTTGCGGTGGTTACTAGGGAAGATGCTGGGCTGCTACAGTTAAAAGTGCGGGCCTTCTGGTCCGCTTCGTTCTCCTTGTGTAGAAAAAAGTCTGTTTTGGAAGGTCAAAATGACCTTTTTTTTGCAATTTTGCCGGCCTCTCCCGTCCAAACGCACGGGGATAGAAACTTGTCCTTTATATTGAAGATAGAGTTGGACGAGCTGTATTCAACGCACTCATCGGCTTTGTTGTAACTATACGTACAGCGGAGTAATGGCGGCTAAAGTGTCGGCGGAATAGTGTTTTAAACCCTTCCCCTTTTTTTCTCGAAAATCAGAAAGTGTTCGCGATTGCCATTTTGATGCTATCGTGTAAGAAGCAAGTCAATGGGGAATACATGGCCGCATCCCGTTCCTCGGTACGGCCATTATTTCCGGATTTAGAGACTCAAAAATGTTAGGTACCCCAAAATTGGGCCTAGAAAAAAGTGCGACGGATTTGCTGGATTTTTGCGGTGGTTACTAGGGAAGATGCTGGGCTGCTACAGTTAAAAGTGCGGGCCTCTGAGCCGCTTCGTTCTCCTTGTGTAGAAAAATGTCTGTTTTGGAAGGTCAAAATGACCTTTTTTTTTTAAATTTTGCCGGCCTCTCCCGTCCAAACGCACGGGGATAGAAACTTGTCCTTTATACTGAAGATAGAGTTGGAGGAGCTGTATTCAACGCACTCATCGGCTTTGTTGTAACTATACGTACTGCGGAGTAATGGCGGCTAGAATGTCGGCGGAATAGTGGTTTAAACCCTTCCCCTTTTTTTCTCGAAAATCAGAAAGTGTTCGCGATTGCCATTTTGATGCTATCGTGTAAGAAGCAAGTCAATGGGGAATACATGGCCGCATCCCGTTCCTCGGTACGGCCATTATTTCCGGATTTAGAGACTCAAAAATGTTAGGTACCCCAAAATTGGGCCTAGAAAAAAGTGCGACGGATTTGCTGGATTTTTGCGGTGGTTACTAGGGAAGATGCTGGGCTGCTACAGTTAAAAGTGCGGGCCTCTGAGCCGCTTCGTTCTCCTTGTGTAGAAAAAAGTCTGTTTTGGAAGGTCAAAATGACCTTTTTTTTTAAATTTTGCCGGCCTCTCCCGTCCAAACGCACGGGGATAGAAACTTGTCCTTTATACTGAAGATAGAGTTGGACGAGCTGTATTCAACGCACTCATCGGCTTTGTTGTAACTATACGTACAGCGGAGTAATGGCGGCTAGAATGTCGGCGGAATAGTGGTTTAAACCCTTCCCCTTTTTTTCTCGAAAATCAGAAAGTGTTCGCGATTGCCATTTTGATGCTATCGTGTAAGAAGCAAGTCAATGGGGAATACATGGCCGCAACCCGTTCCTCGGTACGGCCATTATTTCCGGATTTAGAGACTCAAAAATGTTAGGTACCCCAAAATTGGGCCTAGAAAAAAGTGCGACGGATTTGCTGGATTTTTGCGGTGGTTACTAGGGAAGATGCTGGGCTGCTACAGTTAAAAGTGCGAGCCTCTGAGCCGCTTCGTTCTCCTTGTGTAGAAAATAGTCTGTTTTGGTAGGTCAAAATGACCTTTTTTTGAAATTTTGCCGGCCTCTCCCGTCCAAACGCGCGGGGATAGAAAGTTCTCCTTTATTCTGAAGATAGAGTTCGACGAGCTGTATTCAACGCACTCTTCGGCTTTGTTGTAACTATACGTACTGCGGAGTAATGGCGGCTAGAATGTCGGCGGAATAGTGGTCTAAACCCTTCGCCTTTTTTTCTCGAAAATCAGAAAGTGTTCGCGATTGCCATTTTGTTGCTATCGTGTAAGAAGCAAGTCGATGGGGAATACATGGCCGCATCCCGTTCCTCGGTACTGCCATTATTTCCGGATTTAGAGACTCAAAAATGTTAGGTACCCCAAAATTGGGCCTAGAAAAAAGTGCGACGGATTTGCTGGATTTTTGCGGTGGTTACTAGGGAAGATGCTGGGCTGCTACAGTTAAAAGTCCGGGCCTCTGAGCCGCTTCGTTCTCCTTGTGTAGAAAAAAGTCTGTTTTGGAAGGTCAAAATGACCTTTTTTTTGAAATTTTGCCGGCCTCTCCCGTCCAAACGCGCGGGGATAGAAAGTTGTCCTTTATACTGAAGATAGAGTTGGACGAGCTGTATTCAACGCACTCATCGGTTTTGTTGTAACTATACGTACTGCGGAGTAATGGCGGCTAGATTGTCGGCGGAATAGTGGTTTAAACCCTTCCCCTTTTTTTCTCGAAAATCAGAAAGTGTTCGCGATTGCCATTTTGATGCTATCGTGTAAGAAGCAAGTCAATGGGGAATACATGGCCGCATCCCGTTCCTCGGTACGGCCATTATTTCCGGATTTAGAGACTCAAAAATGTTAGGTACCCCAAAATTGGGCCTAGAAAAAAGTGCGACGGATTTGCTGGATTTTTGCGGTGGTTACTAGGGAAGATGCTGGGCTGCTACAGTTAAAAGTGCGGGCCTCTGAGCCGCTTCGTTCTCCTTGTGTAGAAAAAAGTCTGTTTTGGAAGGTCAAAATGACCTTTTTTTTGAAATTTTGCCGGCCTCTCCCGTCCAAACGCGCGGGGATAGAAAGTTGTCCTTTATACTGAAGATAGAGTTGGACGAGTTGTATTCAACGCACTCATCGGCTTTGTTGTAACTATACGTACTGCGGAGTAATGGCGGCTAGAATGTCGGCGGAATAGTGGTTTAAACCCTTCCCCTTTTTTTCTCGAAAATCAGAAAGTGTTCGCGATTACCATTTTGATGCTATCGTGTAAGAAGCAAGTCAATGGGGAATACATGGCCGCATCCCGTTCCTCGGTACGGCCATTATTTCCGGATTTAGAGACTCAAAAATGTTAGGTACCCCAAAATTGGGCCTAGAAAAAAGTGCGACGGATTTGCTGGATTTTTGCGGTGGTTACTAGGGAAGATGCTGGGCTGCTACAGTTAAAAGTGCGGGCCTCTGAGCCGCTTCGTTCTCCTTGTGTAGAAAAAAGTCTGTTTTGGAAGGTCAAAATGACCTTTTTTTTGCAATTTTGCCGGCCTCTCCCGTCCAAACGCACGGGGATAGAAACTTGTCCTTTATATTGAAGATAGAGTTGGACGAGCTGTATTCAACGCACTCATCGGCTTTGTTGTAACTATACGTACAGCGGAGTAATGGCGGCTAAAGTGTCGGCGGAATAGTGTTTTAAACCCTTCCCCTTTTTTTCTCGAAAATCAGAAAGTGTTCGCGATTGCCATTTTGATGCTATCGTGTAAGAAGCAAGTCAATGGGGAATACATGGCCGCATCCCGTTCCTCGGTACGGCCATTATTTCCGGATTTAGAGACTCAAAAATGTTAGGTACCCCAAAATTGGGCCTAGAAAAAAGTGCGACGGATTTGCTGGATTTTTGCGGTGGTTACTAGGGAAGATGCTGGGCTGCTACAGTTAAAAGTGCGGGCCTCTGAGCCGCTTCGTTCTCCTTGTGTAGAAAAAAGTCTGTTTTGGAAGGTCAAAATGACCTTTTTTTGAAATTTTGCCGGCCTCTCCCGTCCAAACGCGCGGGGATAGAAAGTTGTCCTTTATACTGAAGATAGAGTTGGACGAGCTGTATTCAACGCACGCATCGGCTTTGTTGTAACTATACGTACTGCGGAGTAATGGCGGCTAGAATGTCGGCGGAATAGTGGTTTAAACCCTTCCCCTTTTTTTCTCGAAAATCAGAAAGTGTTCGCGATTGCCATTTTGATGCTATCGTGTAAGAAGCAAGTCAATGGGGAATACATGGCCGCATCCCGTTCCTCGGTACGGCCATTATTTCCGGATTTAGAGACTCAAAAATGTTAGGTACCCCAAAATTGGGCCTAGAAAAAAGTGCGACGGATTTGCTGGATTTTTGCGGTGGTTACTAGGGAAGATGCTGGGCTGCTACAGTTAAAAGTGCGGGCCTCTGAGCCGCTTCGTTCTCCTTGTGTAGAAAAATGTCTGTTTTGGAAGGTCAAAATGACCTTTTTTTTTTAAATTTTGCCGGCCTCTCCCGTCCAAACGCACGGGGATAGAAACTTGTCCTTTATACTGAAGATAGAGTTGGACGAGCTGTATTCAACGCACTCATCGGCTTTGTTGTAACTATACGTACTGCGGAGTAATGGCGGCTAGAATGTCGGCGGAATAGTGGTTTAAACCCTTCCCCTTTTTTTCTCGAAAATCAGAAAGTGTTCGCGATTGCCATTTAGATGCTATCGTGTAAGAAGCAAGTCAATGGGGAATACATGGCCGCATCCCGTTCCTCGGTACGGCCATTATTTCCGGATTTAGACACTCAAAAATGTTAGGTACCCCAAAATTGGGCCTAGAAAAAAGTGCGACGGATTTGCTGGATTTTTTCGGTGGTTACTAGGGAAGATGCTGGGCTGCTACAGTTAAAAGTGCGGGCCTCTGAGCCGCTTCGTTCTCCTTGTGTAGAAAATAGTCTGTTTTGGAAGGTCAAAATGACCTTTTTTTGAAATTTTGCCGGCCTCTCCCGTCCAAACGCGCGGGGATAGAAAGTTGTCCTTTATACTGAAGATAGAGTTGGACGAGCTGTATTCAACGCACTCTTCGGCTTTGTTGTAACTATACGTACTGCGGAGTAATGGCGGCTAGAATGTCGGCGGAATAGTGGTCTAAACCCTTCGCCTTTTTTTCTCGAAAATCAGAAAGTGTTCGCGATTGCCATTTTGTTGCTATCGTGTAAGAAGCAAGTCGATGGGGAATACATGGCCGCATCCCGTTCCTCGGTACGGCCATTATTTCCGGATTTAGAGACTCAAAAATGTTAGGTACCCTAAAATTGGGCCTAGAAAAAAGTGCGACGGATTTGCTGGATTTTTGCGGTGGTTACTAGGGAAGATGCTGGGCTGCTACAGTTAAAAGTGCGGGCCTCTGAGCCGCTTCGTTCTCCTTGTGTAGAAAAAAGTCTGTTTTGGAAGGTCAAAATGACCTTTTTTTTTGAAATTTTGCCGGCCTCTCCCGTCCAAACGCACGGGGATAGAAACTTGTCCTTTATACTGAAGATAGAGTTGGACGAGCTGTATTCAACGCACTCATCGGCTTTGTTGTAACTATACGTACTGCGGAGTAATGGCGGCTAGAATGTCGGCGGAATAGTGGTCTAAACCCTTCGCCTTTTTTTCTCGAAAATCAGAAAGTGTTCGCGATTGCCATTTTGATGCTATCGTGTAAGAAGCAAGTCGATGGGGAATACATGGCCGCATCCCGTTCCTCGGTACGGCCATTATTTCCGGATTTAGAGACTCAAAAATGTTAGGTACCCCAAAATTGGGCCTAGAAAAAAGTGCGACGGATTTGCTGGATTTTTGCGGTGGTTACTAGGGAAGATGCTGGGCTGCTACAGTTAAAAGTGCGGGCCTCTGAGCCGCTTCGTTCTCCTTGTGTAGAAAAAAGTCTGTTTTGGAAGGTCAAAATGACCTTTTTTTGAAATTTTGCCGGCCTCTCCCGTCCAAACGCGCGGGGATAGAAAGTTGTCCTTTATACTGAAGATAGAGTTGGACGAGCTGTATTCAACGCACGCATCGGCTTTGTTGTAACTATACGTACTGCGGAGTAATGGCGGCTAGAATGTCGGCGGAATAGTGGTTTAAACCCTTCCCCTTTTTTTCTCGAAAATCAGAAAGTGTTCGCGATTGCCATTTTGATGCTATCGTGTAAGAAGCAAGTCAATGGGGAATACATGGCCGCATCCCGTTCCTCGGTACGGCCATTATTTCCGGATTTAGAGACTCAAAAATGTTAGGTACCCCAAAATTGGGCCTAGAAAAAAGTGCGACGGATTTGCTGGATTTTTGCGGTGGTTACTAGGGAAGATGCTGGGCTGCTACAGTTAAAAGTGCGGGCCTCTGAGCCGCTTCGTTCTCCTTGTGTAGAAAAAAGTCTGTTTTGGAAGGTCAAAATGACCTTTTTTTGAAATTTTGCCGGCCTCTCCCGTCCAAACGCGCGGGGATAGAAAGTTGTCCTTTATACTGAAGATAGAGTTGGACGAGCTGTATTCAACGCACGCATCGGCTTTGTTGTAACTATACGTACTGCGGAGTAATGGCGGCTAGAATGTCGGCGGAATAGTGGTTTAAACCCTTCCCCTTTTTTTCTCGAAAATCAGAAAGTGTTCGCGATTGCCATTTTGATGCTATCGTGTAAGAAGCAAGTCAATGGGGAATACATGGCCGCATCCCGTTCCTCGGTACGGCCATTATTTCCGGATTTAGAGACTCAAAAATGTTAGGTACCCCAAAATTGGGCCTAGAAAAAAGTGCGACGGATTTGCTGGATTTTTTCGGTGGTTACTAGGGAAGATGCTGGGCTGCTACAGTTAAAAGTGCGGGCCTCTGAGCCGCTTCGTTCTCCTTGTGTAGAAAATAGTCTGTTTTGGAAGGTCAAAATGACCTTTTTTTGAAATTTTGCCGCCCTCTCCCGTCCAAACGCGCGGGGATAGAAAGTTGTCCTTTATTCTGAAGATAGAGTTGGACGAGCTGTATTCAACGCACTCTTCGGCTTTGTTGTAACTATACGTACTGCGGAGTAATGGCGGCTAGAATGTCGGCGGAATAGTGGTCTAAACCCTTCGCCTTTTTTTCTCGAAAATCAGAAAGTGTTCGCGATTGCCATTTTGTTGCTATCGTGTAAGAAGCAAGTCGATGGGGAATACATGGCCGCATCCCGTTCCTCGGTACGGCCATTATTTCCGGATTTAGAGACTCAAAAATGTTAGGTGCCCCAAAATTGGGCCTAGAAAAAAGTGCGACGGATTTGCTGGATTTTTGCGGTGGTTACTAGGGAAGATGCTGGGCTGCTACAGTTAAAAGTCCGGGCCTCTGAGCCGCTTCGTTCTCCTTGTGTAGAAAAAAGTCTGTTTTGGAAGGTCAAAATGACCTTTTTTTTGAAATTTTGCCGGCGTCTCCCGTCCAAACGCGCGAGGATAGAAAGTTGTCCTTTATACTGAAGATAGAGTTGGACGAGCTGTATTCAACGCACTCATCGGCTTTGTTGTAACTATACGTACTGCGGAGTAATGGCGGCTAGATTGTCGGCGGAATAGTGGTTTAAACCCTTCCCCTTTTTTTCTCGAAAATCAGAAAGTGTTCGCGATTGCCATTTTGATGCTATCGTGTAAGAAGCAAGTCAATGGGGAATACATGGCCGCATCCCGTTCCTCGGTACGGCCATTATTTCCGGATTTAGAGACTCAAAAATGTTAGGTACCCCAAAATTGGGCCTAGAAAAAAGTGCGACGGATTTGCTGGATTTTTGCGGTGGTTACTAGGGAAGATGCTGGGCTGCTACAGTTAAAAGTGCGGGCCTCTGAGCCGCTTCGTTCTCCTTGTGTAGAAAAATGTCTGTTTTGGAAGGTCAAAATGACCTTTTTTTTTGAAATTTTGCAGGCCTCTCCCGTCCAAACGCACGGGGATAGAAACTTGTCCTTTATACTGAAGATAGAGTTGGACGAGCTGTATTCAACGCACTCTTCGGCTTTGTTGTAACTATACGTACTGCGGAGTAATGGCGGCTAGAATGTCGGCGGAATAGTGGTCTAAACCCTTCGCCTTTTTTTCTCGAAAATCAGAAAGTGTTCGCGATTGCCATTTTGTTGCTATCGTGTAAGAAGCAAGTCGATGGGGAATACATGGCCGCATCCCGTTCCTCGGTACGGCCATTATTTCCGGATTTAGAGACTCAAAAATGTTAGGTACCCCAAAATTGGGCCTAGAAAAAAGTGCGACGGATTTGCTGGATTTTTGCGGTGGTTACTAGGGAAGATGCTGGGCTGCTACAGTTAAAAGTGCGGGCCTCTGAGCCGCTTCGTTCTCCTTGTGTAGAAAAAAGTCTGTTTTGGAAGGTCAAAATGACCTTTTTTTTTAAATTTTGCCGGCCTCTCCCGTCCAAACGCGCGAGGATAGAAAGTTGTCCTTTATACTGAAGATAGAGTTGGACGAGCCGTATTCAACGCACTCATCGGCTTTGTTGTAACTATACGTACTGCGGAGTAATGGCGGCTAGATTGTCGGCGGAATAGTGGTTTAAACCCTTCCCCTTTTTTTCTCGAAAATCAGAAAGTGTTCGCGATTGCCATTTTGATGCTATCGTGTAAGAAGCAAGTCAATGGGGAATACATGGCCGCATCCCGTTCCTCGGTACGGCCATTATTTCCGGATTTAGAGACTCAAAAATGTTAGGTACCCCAAAATTGGGCCTAGAAAAAAGTGCGACGGATTTGCTGGGTTTTTGCGGTGGTTACTACGGAAGATGCTGGGCTGCTACAGTTAAAAGTGCGGGCCTCTGAGCCGCTTCGTTCTCCTTGTGTAGAAAAAAGTCTGTTTTGGAAGGTCAAAATGACCTTTTTTTGAAATTTTGCCGGCCTCTCCCGTCCAAACGCGCGGGGATAGAAAGTTGTCCTTTATACTGAAGATAGAGTTGGACGAGTTGTATTCAACGCACTCATCGGCTTTGTTGTAACTATACGTACTGCGGAGTAATGGCGGCTAGAATGTCGGCGGAATAGTGGTCTAAACCCTTCGCCTTTTTTTCTCGAAAATCAGAAAGTGTTCGCGATTGCCATTTTGTTGCTATCGTGTAAGAAGCAAGTCGATGGGGAATACATGGCCGCATCCCGTTCCTCGGTACGGCCATTATTTCCGGATTTAGAGACTCAAAAATGTTAGGTCCCCCAAAAATTGGGCCTAGAAAAAAGTGCGACGGATTTGCTGGATTTTTGCGGTGGTTACTAGGGAAGATGCTGGGCTGCTACAGTTAAAAGTCCGGGCCTCTGAGCCGCTTCGTTCTCCTTGTGTAGAAAAAAGTCTGTTTTGGAAGGTCAAAATGACCTTTTTTTTGAAATTTTGCCGGCCTCTCCCGTCCAAACGCGCGAGGATAGAAAGTTGTCCTTTATACTGAAGATAGAGTTGGACGAGCTGTATTCAACGCACTCATCGGCTTTGTTGTAACTATACGTACTGCGGAGTAATGGCGGCTAGATTGTCGGCGGAATAGTGGTTTAAACCCTTCCCCTTTTTTTCTCGAAAATCAGAAAGTGTTCGCGATTGCCATTTTGATGCTATCGTGTAAGAAGCAAGTCGATGGGGAATACATGGCCGCATCCCGTTCCTCGGTACGGCCATTATTTCCGGATTTAGAGACTCAAAAATGTTAGGTACCCCAAAATTGGGCCTAGAAAAAAGTGCGACGGATTTGCTGGATTTTTGCGGTGGTTACTAGGGAAGATGCTGGGCTGCTACAGTTAAAAGTGCGGGCCTCTGAGCCGCTTCGTTCTCCTTGTGTAGAAAAAAGTCTGTTTTGGAAGGTCAAAATGACCTTTTTTTTGAAATTTTGCCGGCCTCTCCCGTCCAAACGCGCGAGGATAGAAAGTTGTCCTTTATACTGAAGATAGAGTTGGACGAGCTGTATTCAACGCACTCATCGGCTTTGTTGTAACTATACGTACTGCGGAGTAATGGCGGCTAGATTGTCGGCGGAATAGTGGTTTAAACCCTTCCCCTTTTTTTCTCGAAAATCAGAAAGTGTTCGCGATTGCCATTTTGATGCTATCGTGTAAGAAGCAAGTCAATGGGGAATACATGGCCGCATCCCGTTCCTCGGTACGGCCATTATTTCCGGATTTAGAGACTCAAAAATGTTAGGTACCCCAAAATTGGGCCTAGAAAAAAGTGCGACGGATTTGCTGGGTTTTTGCGGTGGTTACTAGGGAAGATGCTGGGCTGCTACAGTTAAAAGTGCGGGCCTCTGAGCCGCTTCGTTCTCCTTGTGTAGAAAAAAGTCTGTTTTGGAAGGTCAAAATGACCTTTTTTTGAAATTTTGCCGGCCTCTCCCGTCCAAACGCGCGGGGATAGAAAGTTGTCCTTTATACTGAAGATAGAGTTGGACGAGTTGTATTCAACGCACTCATCGGCTTTGTTGTAACTATACGTACTGCGGAGTAATGGCGGCTAGAATGTCGGCGGAATAGTGGTTTAAACCCTTCCCCTTTTTTTCTCGAAAATCAGAAAGTGTTCGCGATTAGCATTTTGATGCTATCGTGTAAGAAGCAAGTCAATGGGGAATACATGGCCGCATCCCGTTCCTCGGTACGGCCATTATTTCCGGATTTAGAGACTCAAAAATGTTAGGTACCCCAAAATTGGGCCTAGAAAAAAGTGCGACGGATTTGCTGGATTTTTGCGGTGGTTACTAGGGAAGATGCTGGGCTGCTACAGTTAAAAGTGCGGGCCTCTGAGCCGCTTCGTTCTCCTTGTGTAGAAAAAAGTCTGTTTTGGAAGGTCAAAATGACCTTTTTTTTTAAATTTTGCCGGCCTCTCCCGTCCAAACGCACGGGGATAGAAACTTGTCCTTTATATTGAAGATAGAGTTGGACGAGCTGTATTCAACGCACTCATCGGCTTTGTTGTAACTATACGTACAGCGGAGTAATGGCGGCTAAAGTGTCGGCGGAATAGTGTTTTAAACCCTTCCCCTTTTTTTCTCGAAAATCAGAAAGTGTTCGCGATTGCCATTTTGATGCTATCGTGTAAGAAGCAAGTCAATGGGGAATACATGGCCGCATCCCGTTCCTCGGTACGGCCATTATTTCCGGATTTAGAGACTCAAAAATGTTAGGTAACCCAAAATTGGGCCTAGAAAAAAGTGCGACGGATTTGCTGGATTTTTTCGGTGGTTACTAGGGAAGATGCTGGGCTGCTACAGTTAAAAGTGCGGGCCTCTGAGCCGCTTCGTTCTCCTTGTGTAGAAAAAAGTCTGTTTTGGAAGGTCAAAATGACCTTTTTTTGAAATTTTGCCGGCCTCTCCCGTCCAAACGCGCGGGGATAGAAAGTTTTCCTTTATACTGAAGATAGAGTCGGACGAGCTGTATTCAACGCACTCATCGGCTTTGTTGTAACTATACGTACTGCGGAGTAATGGCGGCTAGAATGTCGGCGGAATAGTGGTTTAAACCCTTCCCCTTTTTTTCTCGAAAATCAGAAAGTGTTCGCGATTGCCATTTTGATGCTATCGGGTAAGAAGCAAGTCAATGGGGAATACATGGCCGCATCCCGTTCCTCGGTACGGCCATTATTTCCGGATTTAGAGGCTCAAAAATGTTAGGTACCCCAAAATTGGGCCTAGAAAAAAGTGCGACGGATTTGCTGGATTTTTGCGGTGGTTACTAGGGAAGATGCTGGGCTGCTACAGTTAAAAGTGCGGGCCTCTGAGCCGCTTCGTTCTCCTTGTGTAGAAAAAAAGTCTGTTTTGGAAGGTCAAAATGAACTTTTTTTGAAATTTTGCCGGCCTCTCCCGTCCAAACGCGCGGGGATAGAAAGTTGTCCTTTATACTGAAGATAGAGTCGGACGAGCTGTATTCAACGCACTCATCGGCTTTGTTGTAACTATACGTACTGCGGAGTAATGGCGGCTAGAATGTCGGCGGAATAGTGGTTTAAACCCTTCCCCTTTTTTTCTCGAAAATCAGAAAGTGTTCGCGATTGCCATTTTGATGCTATCGTGTAAGAAGCAAGTCAATGGGGAATACATGGCCGCATCCCGTTCCTCGGTACGGCCATTATTTCCGGATTTAGAGACTCAAAAATGTTAGGTACCCCAAAATTGGGCCTAGAAAAAAGTGCGACGGATTTGCTGGATTTTTGCGGTGGTTACTAGGGAAGATGCTGGGCTGCTACAGTTAAAAGTGCGGGCCTCTGAGCCGCTTCGTTCTCCTTGTGTAGAAAATAGTCTGTTTTGGAAGGTCAAAATGACCTTTTTTTGAAATTTTGCCGGCCTCTCCCGTCCAAACGCGCGGGGATAGAAAGTTGTCCTTTATTCTGAAGATAGAGTTGGACGAGCTGTATTCAACGCACTCTTCGGCTTTGTTGTAACTATACGTACTGCGGAGTAATGGCGGCTAGAATGTCGGCGGAATAGTGGTCTAAACCCTTCGCCTTTTTTTCTCGGAAATCAGAAAGTGTTCGCGATTGCCATTTTGTTGCTATCGTGTAAGAAGCAAGTCGATGGGGAATACATGGCCGCATCCCGTTCCTCGGTACGGCCATTATTTCCGGATTTAGAGACTCAAAAATGTTAGGTACCCCAAAATTGGGCCTAGAAAAAAGTGCGACGGATTTGCTGGATTTTTGCGGTGGTTACTAGGGAAGATGCTGGGCTGCTACAGTTAAAAGTGCGGGCCTCTGAGCCGCTTCGTTCTCCTTGTGTAGAAAAAAGTCTGTTTTGGAAGGTCAAAATGACCTTTTTTTGAAATTTTGCCGGCCTCTCCCGTCCAAACTCGCGGGGATAGAAAGTTGTCCTTTATACTGAAGATAGAGTTGGACAAGCTGTATTCAACGCACTCATCGGCTTTGTTGTAACTATACGTACAGCGGAGTAATGGCGGCTAAAGTGTCGGCGGAAATCGAAAATCAGAAAGTGTTCGCGATTGCCATTTTGATGCTATCGTGTAAGAAGCAAGTCAATGGGGAATACATGGCCGCATCCCGTTCCTCGGTACGGCCATTATTTCCGGATTTAGAGACTCAAAAATGTTAGGTACCCCAAAATTGGGCCTAGAAAAAAGTGCGACGGATTTCCTGGATTTTTTCGGTGGTTACTAGGGAAGATGCTGGGCTGCTACAGTTAAAAGTGCGGGCCTCTGAGCCGCTTCGTTCTCCTTGTGTAGAAAAAAGTCTGTTTTGGAAGGTCGAAATGACCTTTTTTTGAAATTTTGCCGGCCTCTCCCGTCCAAACGCGCGGGGATAGAACGTTTTCCTTTATACTGAAGATAGAGTTGGACGAGTTGTATTCAACGCACTCATCGGCTTTGTTGTAACTATACGTACTGCGGAGTAATGGCGGCTAGAATGTCGGCGGAATAGTGGTTTAAACCCTTCCCCTTTTTTTCTCGAAAATCAGAAAGTGTTCGCGATTACCATTTTGATGCTATCGTGTAAGAAGCAAGTCAATGGGGAATACATGGCCGCATCCCGTTCCTCGGTACGGCCATTATTTCCGGATTTAGAGACTCAAAAATGTTAGGTACCCCAAAATTGGGCCTAGAAAAAAGTGCGACGGATTTGCTGGATTTTTGCGGTGGTTACTAGGGAAGATGCTGGGCTGCTACAGTTAAAAGTGCGGGCCTCTGAGCCGCTTCGTTCTCCTTGTGTAGAAAAAAGTCTGTTTTGGAAGGTCAAAATGACCTTTTTTTTGAAATTTTGCCGGCCTCTCCCGTCCAAACGCACGGGGATAGAAACTAGTCCTTTATACTGAAGATAGAGTTGGACGAGCTGTATTCAACGCACTGATCGGCTTTGTTGTAACTATACGTACTGCGGAGTAATGGCGGCTAGAATGTCGGCGGAATAGTGGTCTAAACCCTTCGCCTTTTTTTCTCGAAAATCAGAAAGTGTTCGCGATTGCCATTTTGTTGCTATCGTGTAAGAAGCAAGTCAATGGGGAATACATGGCCGCATCCCGTTCCTCGGTACGGCCATTATTTCCGGATTTAGAGACTCAATAATGTTAGGTACCCCAAAATTGGGCCTAGAAAAAAGTGCGACGGATTTGCTGGATTTTTGCGGTGGTTACTAGGGAAGATGCTGGGCTGCTACAGTTAAAAGTGCGGGCCTCTGAGCCGCTTCGTTCTCCTTGTGTAGAAAAAAGTCTGTTTTGGAAGGTCAAAATGACCTTTTTTTGAAATTTTGCCGGCCTCTCCCGTCCAAACGCGCGGGGATAGAAAGTTGTCCTTTATACTGAAGATAGAGTTGGACGAGTAGTATTCAACGCACTCATCGGCTTTGTTGTAACTATACGTACTGCGGAGTAATGGCGGCTAGAATGTCGGCGGAATAGTGGTTTAAACCCTTCCCCTTTTTTTCTCGAAAATCAGAAAGTGTTCGCGATTACCATTTTGATGCTATCGTGTAAGAAGCAAGTCAATGGGGAATACATGGCCGCATCCCGTTGCTCGGTACGGCCATTATTTCCGGATTTAGAGACTCAAAAATGTTAGGTACCCCAAAATTGGGCCTAGAAAAAAGTGCGACGGATTTGCTGGATTTTTGCGGTGGTTACTAGGGAAGATGCTGGGCTGCTACAGTTAAAAGTGCGGGCCTCTGAGCCGCTTCTTTCTCCTTGTGTAGAAAAAAGTCTGTTTTGGAAGGTCAAAATGACCTTTTTTTTGAAATTTTGCCGGCCTCTCCCGTCCAAACGCACGGGGATAGAAACTTGTCCTTTATACTGAAGATAGAGTTGGACGAGCTGTATTCAACGCACTCATCGGCTTTGTTTTAACTATACGTACAGCGGAGTAATGGCGGCTAAAGTGTCGGCGGAATAGTGTTTTAAACCCTTCCCCTTTTTTTCTCGAAAATCAGAAAGTGTTCGCGATTGCCATTTTGATGCTATCGTGTAAGAAGCAAGTCAATGGGGAATACATGGCCGCATCCCGTTCCTCGGTACGGCCATTATTTCCGGATTTAGAGACTCAAAAATGTTAGGTACCCCAAAATTGGGCCTAGAAAAAAGTGCGACGGATTTGCTGGATTTTTGCGGTGGTTACTAGGGAAGATGCTGGGCTGCTACAGTTAAAAGTGCGGGCCTCTGAGCCGCTTCGTTCTCCTTGTGTAGAAAAAAGTCTGATTTGGAAGGTCAAAATGACCTTTTTTTGAAATTTTGCCGGCCTCTCCCGTCCAAACGCGCGGGGATAGAAAGTTGTCCTTTATACTGAAGATAGAGTTGGACGAGCTGTATTCAACGCACTCATCGGCTTTGTTGTAACTATACGTACTGCGGAGTAATGGCGGCTAGAGTGTCGGGGGAATAGTGGTTCCCCTTTTTTTCTCGATAATCAGAAAGTGTTCGCGATTGCCATTTTGATGCTATCGTGTAAGAAGCAAGTCAATGGGGAATACATGGCCGCATCCCGTTCCTCGGTACGGCCATTATTTCCGGATTTAGAGACTCAAAAATGTTAGGTACCCCAAAATTGGGCCTAGAAAAAAGTCCGACGGATTTGCTGGATTATTGCGGTGGTTACTAGGGAAGATGCTGGGCTGCTACAGTTAAAAGTGCGGGCCTCTGAGCCGCTTCGTTCTCCTTGTGTAGAAAAAAGTCTGTTTTGGAAGGTCGAAATGACCTTTTTTTGAAACTTTGCCGGCCTCTCCCGTCCAAACGCGCGGGGATAGAAAGTTGTCCTTTATACTGAAGATAGAGTTGGACGAGCTGTATTCAACGCACTCATCGGCTTTGTTGTAACTATACGTACAGCGGAGTAATGGCGGCTAGATTGTCGGCGGAATAGTGGTTTACCTTCCCCTTCAGAAAGTGTTCGCGATTGCCATTTTGATGCTATCGTGTAAGAAGCAAGTCAATGGGGAATACATGGCCGCATCCCGTTCCTCGGTACGGCCATTATTTCCGGATTTAGAGACTCAAAAATGTTAGGTACCCCAAAATTGGGCCTAGAAAAAAGTGCGACGGATTTGCTGGATTTTTGCGGTGGTTACTAGGGAAGATGCTGGGCTGCTACAGTTAAAAGTGCGGGCCTCTGAGCCGCTTCGTTCTCCTTGTGTAGAAAATAGTCTGTTTTGGAAGGTCAAAATGACCTTTTTTTGAAATTTTGCCGGCCTCTCCCGTCCAAACGCGCGGGGATAGAAAGTTGTCCTTTATTCTGAAGATAGAGTTGGACGAGCTGTATTCAACGCACTCTTCGGCTTTGTTGTAACTATACGTACTGCGGAGTAATGGCGGCTAGAATGTCGGCGGAATAGTGGTCTAAACCCTTCGCCTTTTTTTCTCGGAAATCAGAAAGTGTTCGCGATTGCCATTTTGTTGCTATCGTGTAAGAAGCAAGTCGATGGGGAATACATGGCCGCATCCCGTTCCTCGGTACGGCCATTATTTCCGGATTTAGAGACTCAAAAATGTTAGGTACCCCAAAATTGGGCCTAGAAAAAAGTGCGACGGATTTGCTGGATTTTTGCGGTGGTTACTAGGGAAGATGCTGGGCTGCTACAGTTAAAAGTGCGGGCCTCTGAGCCGCTTCGTTCTCCTTGTGTAGAAAAAAGTCTGTTTTGGAAGGTCAAAATGACCTTTTTTTGAAATTTTGCAGGCCTCTCCCGTCCAAACTCGCGGGGATAGAAAGTTGTCCTTTATACTGAAGATAGAGTTGGACAAGCTGTATTCAACGCACTCATCGGCTTTGTTGTAACTATACGTACAGCGGAGTAATGGCGGCTAAAGTGTCGGCGGAAATCGAAAATCAGAAAGTGTTCGCGATTGCCATTTTGATGCTATCGTGTAAGAAGCAAGTCAATGGGGAATACATGGCCGCATCCCGTTCCTCGGTACGGCCATTATTTCCGGATTTAGAGACTCAAAAATGTTAGGTACCCCAAAATTGGGCCTAGAAAAAAGTGCGACGGATTTGCTGGATTTTTTCGGTGGTTACTAGGGAAGATGCTGGGCTGCTACAGTTAAAAGTGCGGGCCTCTGAGCCGCTTCGTTCTCCTTGTGTAGAAAAAAGTCTGTTTTGGAAGGTCAAAATGACCTTTTTTTGAAATTTTGCCGGCCTCTCCCGTCCAAACGCGCGGGGATAGAAAGTTTTCCTTTATACTGAAGATAGAGTTGGACGAGTTGTATTCAACGCACTCATCGGCTTTGTTGTAACTATACGTGCTGCGGAGTAATGGCGGCTAGAATGTCCCCTTTTTTTCTCGAAAATCAGAAAGTGTTCGCGATTGCCATTTTGTTGCTATCGTGTAAGAAGCAAGTCGATGGGGAATACATGGCCGCATCCCGTTCCTCGGTACGGCCATTATTTCCGGATTTAGAGACTCAAAAATGTTAGGTACCCCAAAATTGGGCCTAGAAAAAAGTGCGACGGATTTGCTGGATTTTTGCGGTGGTTACTAGGGAAGATGCTGGGCTGCTACAGTTAAAAGTGCGGGCCTCTGAGCCGCTTCGTTCTCCTTGTGTAGAAAAAAGTCTGTTTTGGAAGGTCAAAATGACCTTTTTTTTGAAATTTTGCCGGCCTCTCCCGTCCAAACGCACGGGGATAGAAACTTGTCCTTTATATTGAAGATAGAGTTGGACGAGCTGTATTCAACGCACTCATCGGCTTTGTTGTAACTATACGTACAGCGGAGTAATGGCGGCTAAAGTGTCGGCGGAATAGTGTTTTAAACCCTTCCCCTTTTTTCTCGAAAATCAGAAAGTGTTCGCGATTGCCATTTTGATGCTATCGTGTAAGAAGCAAGTCAATGGGGAATACATGGCCGCATCCCGTGCCTCGGTACGGCCATTATTTCCGGATTTAGAGACTCAAAAATGTTAGGTACCCCAAAATTGGGCCTAGAAAAAAGTGCCCCGGATTTGCTGGATTTTTGCGGTGGTTACTAGGGAAGATGCTGGGCTGCTACAGTTAAAAGTGCGGGCCTCTGAGCCGCTTCGTTCTCCTTGTGTAGAAAAAAGTCTGTTTTGGAAGGTCAAAATGACCTTTTTTTGAAATTTTGCCGGCCTCTCCCGTCCAAACGCGCGGGGATAGAAAGTTGTCCTTTATATTGAAGATAGAGTTGGACGAGCTGTATTCAACGCACTCATCGGCTTTGTTGTAACTATACGTACAGCGGAGTAATGGCGGCTAAAGTGTCGGCGGAATACTGTTTTAAACCCTTCCCCTTTTTTTCTCGAAAATCAGAAAGTGTTCGCGATTGCCATTTTGATGCTTTCGTGTAAGAAGCAAGTCAATGGGGAATACATGGCCGCATCCCGTTCCTCGGTACGGCCATTATTTCCGGATTTAGAGACTCAAAAATGTTAGGTACCCCAAAATTGGGCCTAGAAAAAAGTGCGACGGATTTGCTGGATTTTTGCGGTGGTTACTAGGGAAGATGCTGGGCTGCTACAGTTAAAAGTGCGGGCCTCTGAGCCGCTTCGTTCTCCTTGTGTAGAAAAAAGTCTGTTTTGGAAGGTCAAAATGACCTTTTTTTGAAATTTTGCCGGCCTCTCCCGTCCAAACGCGCGGGGATAGAAAGTTGTCCTTTATACTGAAGATAGAGTTGGACGAGCTGTATTCAACGCACTCATCGGCTTTGTTGTAACTATACGTACTGCGGAGTAATGGCGGCTAGAATGTCGGCGGAATAGTGGTTTAAACCCTTCCCCTTTTTTTCTCGAAAATCAGAAAGTGTTCGCGATTGCCATTTTGATGCTATCGTGTAAGAAGCAAGTCAATGGGGAATACATGGCCGCATCCCGTTCCTCGGTACGGCCATTATTTCCGGATTTAGAGACTCAAAAATGTTAGGTACCCCAAAATTGGGCCTAGAAAAAAGTGCGACGGATTTGCTGGATTTTTGCGGTGGTTACTAGGGAAGATGCTGGGCTGCTACAGTTAAAAGTGCGGGCCTCTGAACCGCTTCGTTCTCCTTGTGTAGAAAATAGTCTGTTTTGGAAGGTCAAAATGACCTTTTTTTGAAATTTTGCCGGCCTCTCCCGTCCAAACGCGCGGGGATAGAAAGTTGTCCTTTATTCTGAAGATAGAGTTGGACGAGCTGTATTCAACGCACTCTTCGGCTTTGTTGTAACTATACGTACTGCGGAGTAATGGCGGCTAGAATGTCGGCGGAATAGTGGTCTAAACCCTTCGCCTTTTTTTCTCGAAAATGAGAAAGTGTTCGCGATTGCCATTTTGTTGCTATCGTGTAAGAAGCAAGTCGATGGGGAATACATGGCCGCATCCCGTTCCTCGGTACGGCCATTATTTCCGGATTTAGAGACTCAAAAATGTTTGGGTACCCCAAAATTGGGCCTAGAAAAAAGTGCGACGGATTTGCTGGATTTTTGCGGTGGTTACTAGGGAAGATGCTGGGCTGCTACAGTTAAAAGTCCGGGCCTCTGAGCCGCTTCGTTCTCCTTGTGTAGAAAAAAGTCTGTTTTGGAAGGTCAAAATGACCTTTTTTTTGAAATTTTGCCGGCCTCTCCCGTCCAAACGCGCGGGGATAGAAAGTTGTCCTTTATACTGAAGATAGAGTTGGACGAGCTGTATTCAACGCACTCATCGGCTTTGTTGTAACTATACGTACTGCGGAGTAATGGCGGCTAGATTGTCGGCGGAATAGTGGTTTAAACCCTTCCCCTTTTTTTCTCGAAAATCAGAAAGTGTTCGCGATTGCCATTTTGATGCTATCGTGTAAGAAGCAAGTCAATGGGGAATACATGGCCGCATCCCGTTCATCGGTACGGCCATTATTTCCGGATTTAGAGACTCAAAAATGTTAGGTACCCCAAAATTGGGCCTAGAAAAAAGTGCGACGGATTTGCTGGATTTTTGCGGTGGTTACTAGGGAAGATGCTGGGCTGCTACAGTTAAAAGTGCGGGCCTCTGAGCCGCTTCGTTCTCCTTGTGTAGAAAAAAGTCTGTTTTGGAAGGTCAAAATGACCTTTTTTTGAAATTTTGCCGGCCTCTCCCGTCCAAACGCGCGGGGATAGAAAGTTGTCCTTTATACTGAAGATAGAGTTGGACGAGTTGTATTCAACGCACTCATCGGCTTTGTTGTAACTATACGTACTGCGGAGTAATGGCGGCTAGAATGTCGGCGGAATAGTGATTTAAACCCTTCCCCTTTTTTTCTCGAAAATCAGAAAATGTTCGCGATTACCATTTTGATGCTATCGTGTAAGAAGCAAGTCAATGGGGAATACATGGCCGCATCCCGTTGCTCGGTACGGCCATTATTTCCGGATTTAGAGACTCAAAAATGTTAGGTACCCCAAAATTGGGCCTAGAAAAAAGTGCGACGGATTTGCTGGATTTTTGCGGTGGTTACTAGGGAAGATGCTGGGCTGCTACAGTTAAAAGTGCGGGCCTCTGAGCCGCTTCTTTCTCCTTGTGTAGAAAAAAGTCTGTTTTGGAAGGTCAAAATGACCTTTTTTTTGAAATTTTGCCGGCCTCTCCCGTCCAAACGCACGGGGATAGAAACTTGTCCTTTATACTGAAGATAGAGTTGGACGAGCTGTATTCAACGCACTCATCGGCTTTGTTGTAACTATACGTACAGCGGAGTAATGGCGGCTAAAGTGTCGGCGGAATAGTGTTTTAAACCCTTCCCCTTTTTTTCTCGAAAATCAGAAAGTGTTCGCGATTGCCATTTTGATGCTATCGTGTAAGAAGCAAGTCAATGGGGAATACATGGCCGCATCCCGTTCCTCGGTACGGCCATTATTTCCGGATTTAGAGACTCAAAAATGTTAGGTACCCCAAAATTGGGCCTAGAAAAAAGTGCGACGGATTTGCTGGATTTTTGCGGTGGTTACTAGGGAAGATGCTGGGCTGCTACAGTTAAAAGTGCGGGCCTCTGAGCCGCTTCGTTCTCCTTGTGTAGAAAAAAGTCTGATTTGGAAGGTCAAAATGACCTTTTTTTGAAATTTTGCCGGCCTCTCCCGTCCAAACGCGCGGGGATAGAAAGTTGTCCTTTATACTGAAGATAGA
This sequence comes from Periplaneta americana, assembly GCF_040183065.1. Classification (NCBI taxonomy): domain Eukaryota; kingdom Metazoa; phylum Arthropoda; class Insecta; order Blattodea; family Blattidae; genus Periplaneta; species Periplaneta americana. The sequence continues at coordinate 10,474,214 of NC_091117.1, read as the reverse complement.
GTTGGACGAGCTGTATTCAACGCATTCATCGGCTTTGTTGTAACTATACGTACTGCGGAGTAATGGCGGCTAGAATGTCGGCGGAATAGTGGTTTAAACCCTTCCCCTTTTTTTCTCGAAAATCAGAAAGTGTTCGCGATTGCCATTTTGATGCTATCGTGTAAGAAGCAAGTCAATGGGGAATACATGGCCGCATCCCGTTCCTCGGTACGGCCATTATTTCCGGATTTAGAGACTCAAAAATGTTAGGTACCCCAAAATTGGGCCTAGAAAAAAGTGCGACGGATTTGCTGGATTTTTGCGGTGGTTACTAGGGAAGATGCTGGGCTGCTACAGTTAAAAGTGCGGGCCTCTGAGCCGCTTCGTTCTCCTTGTGTAGAAAAAAGTCTGTTTTGGAAGGTCAAAATGACCTTTTTTTGAAATTTTGCCGGCCTCTCCCGTCCAAACGCGCGGGGATAGAAAGTTGTCCTTTATACTGAAGATAGAGTTGGACGAGCTATATTCAACGCACTCATCGGCTTTGTTGTAACTATACGTACTGCGGAGTAATGGCGGCTAGATTGTCGGCGGAAAATCAGAAAGTGTTCGCGATTGCCATTTTGATGCTATCGTGTAAGAAGCAAGTCAATGGGGAATACATGGCCGCATCCCGTTCCTCGGTACGGCCATTATTTCCGGATTTAGAGACTCAAAAATGTTAGGTACCCCAAAATTGGGCCTAGAAAAAAGTGCGACGGATTTGCTGGATTTTTGCGGTGGTTACTAGGGAAGATGCTGGGCTGCTACAGTTAAAAGTGCGGGCCTCTGAGCCGCTTCGTTCTCCTTGTGTAGAAAAAAGTCTGTTTTGGAAGGTCAAAATGACCTTTTTTTGAAATTTTGCCGGCCTCTCCCGTCCAAACTCGCGGGGATAGAAAGTTGTCCTTTATACTGAAGATAGAGTTGGACGAGCTGTATTCAACGCACTCATCGGCTTTGTTGTAACTATACGTACAGCGGAGTAATGGCGGCTAAAGTGTCGGCGGAAATCGAAAATCAGAAAGTTTTCGCGATTGCCATTTTGATGCTATCGTGTAAGAGGCAAGTCAATGGGGAATACATGGCCGCATCCCGTTCCTCGGTACGGCCATTATTTCCGGATTTAGAGACTCAAAAATGTTAGGTACCCCAAAATTGGGCCTAGAAAAAAGTGCGACGGATTTCCTGGATTTTTTCGGTGGTTACTAGGGAAGATGCTGGGCTGCTACAGTTAAAAGTGCGGGCCTCTGAGCCGCTTCGTTCTCCTTGTGTAGAAAAAAGTCTGTTTTTGAAGGTCAAAATGACCTTTTTTTGAAATTTTGCCGGCCTCTCCCGTCCAAACGCGCGGGGATAGAAAGTTTTCCTTTATACTGAAGATAGAGTTGGACGAGTTGTATTCAACGCACTCATCGGCTTTGTTGTAACTATACGTACTGCGGAGTAATGGCGGCTAGAATGTCGGCGGAATAGTGGTTTAAACCCTTCCCCTTTTTTTCTCGAAAATCAGAAAGTGTTCGCGATTACCATTTTGATGCTATCGTGTAAGAAGCAAGTCAATGGGGAATACATGGCCGCATCCCGTTCCTCGGTACGGCCATTATTTCCGGATTTAGAGACTCAAAAATGTTAGGTACCCCAAAATTGGGCCTAGAAAAAAGTGCGACGGATTTGCTGGATTTTTGCGGTGGTTACTAGGGAAGATGCTGGGCTGCTACAGTTAAAAGTGCGGGCCTCTGAGCCGCTTCGTTCTCCTTGTGTAGAAAAAAGTCTGTTTTGGAAGGTCAAAATGACCTTTTTTTTTAAATTTTGCCGGCCTCTCCCGTCCAAACGCACGGGGATAGAAACTTGTCCTTTATACTGAAGATAGAGTTGGACGAGCTGTATTCAACGCACTCATCGGCTTTGTTGTAACTATACGTACAGCGGAGTAATGGCGGCTAAAGTGTCGGCAGAATAGTGTTTTAAACCCTTCCCCTTTTTTTCTCGAAAATCAGAAAGTGTTCGCGATTGCCATTTTGATGCTATCGGGTAAGAAGCAAGTCAATGGGGAATACATGGCCGCATCCCGTTCCTCGGTACGGCCATTATTTCCGGATTTAGAGACTCAAAAATGTTTGGGTACCCCAAAATTGGGCCTAGAAAAAAGTGCGACGGATTTGCTGGATTTTTGCGGTGGTTACTAGGGAAGATGCTGGGCTGCTACAGTTAAAAGTCCGGGCCTCTGAGCCGCTTCGTTCTCCTTGTGTAGAAAAAAGTCTGTTTTGGAAGGTCAAAATGACCTTTTTTTTTAAATTTTGCCGGCCTCTCCCGTCCAAACGCGCGGGGATAGAAAGTTGTCCTTTATACTGGAGATAGAGTTGGACGAGCTGTATTCAACGCACTCATCGGCTTTGTTGTAACTATACGTACTGCGGAGTAATGGCGGCTAGATTGTGGGCGGAATAGTGGTTTAAACCCTTCCCCTTTTTTTCTCGAAAATCAGAAAGTGTTCGCGATTGCCATTTTGATGCTATCGTGTAAGAAGCAAGTCAATGGGGAATACATGGCCGCATCCCGTTCCTCGGTACGGCCATTATTTCCGGATTTAGAGACTCAAAAATGTTAGGTACCCCAAAATTGGGCCTAGAAAAAAGTGCGACGGATTTGCTGGATTTTTGCGGTGGTTACTAGGGAAGATGCTGGGCTGCTACAGTTAAAAGTGCGGGCCTCTGAGCCGCTTCGTTCTCCTTGTGTAGAAAAAAGTCTGTTTTGGAAGGTCAAAATGACCTTTTTTTGAAATTTTGCCGGCCTCTCCCGTCCAAACGCGCGGGGATAGAAAGTTGTCCTTTATACTGAAGATAGAGTTGGACGAGTTGTATTCAACGCACACATCGGCTTTGTTGTAACTATACGTACTGCGGAGTAATGGCGGCTAGAATGTCGGCGGAATAGTGGTTTAAACCCTTCCCCTTTTTTTCTCGAAAATCAGAAAGTGTTCGCGATTGCCATTTTGATGCTATCGTGTAAGAAGCAAGTCAATGGGGAATACATGGCCGCATCCCGTTCCTCGGTACGGCCATTATTTCCGGATCTAGAGACTCAAAAATGTTAGGTACCCCAAAATTGGGCCTAGAAAAAAGTGCGACGGATTTGCTGGATTTTTGCGGTGGTTACTAGGGAAGATGCTGGGCTGCTACAGTTAAAAGTGCGGGCCTCTGAGCCGCTTCGTTCTCCTTGTGTAGAAAAAAGTCTGATTTGGAAGGTCAAAATGACCTTTTTTTGAAATTTTGCCGGCCTCTCCCGTCCAAATGCGCGGGGATAGAAAGTTGTCCTTTATACTGAAGATAGAGTTGGACGAGCTGTATTCAACGCACTCATCGGCTTTGTTGTAACTATACGTACTGCGGAGTAATGGCGGCTAGAATGTCGGCGGAATAGTGGTTTAAACCCTTCCCCTTTTTTTCTCGAAAATCAGAAAGTGTTCGCGATTGCCATTTTGATGCTATCGTGTAAGAAGCAAGTCAATGGGGAATACATGGCCGCATCCCGTTCCTCGGTACGGCCATTATTTCCGGATTTAGAGACTCAAAAATGTTAGGTACCCCAAAATTGGGCCTAGAAAAAAGTGCGACGGATTTGCTGGATTTTTGCGGTGGTTACTAGGGAAGATGCTGGGCTGCTACAGTTAAAAGTACGGGCCTCTGAGCCGCTTCGTTCTCCTTGTGTAGAAAAAAGTCTGTTTTGGAAGGTCAAAATGACCTTATTTTGAAATTTTGCCGGCCTCTCCCGTCCAAACGCGCGGGGATAGAAAGTTGTCCTTTATACTGAAAATAGAGTTGGACGAGCTGTATTCAACGAACTCATCGGCTTTGTTGTAACTATACGTACTGCGGAGTATTGGCGGCTAGAATGTCGGCGGAATAGTGGTCGCCTTTTTTTCTCGAAAATCAGTAAGTGTTCGAGATTGCCATTTTGTTGCTATCGTGTAAGAAGCAAGTCAATGGGGAATACATGGCCGCATCCCGTTCCTCGGTACGGCCATTATTTCCGGATTTAGAGACTCAAAAATGTTAGGTACCCCAAAATTGGGCCTAGAAAAAAGTGCGACGGATTTGCTGGATTTTTGCGGTGGTTACTAGGGAAGATGCTGGGCTGCTACAGTTAAAAGTGCGGGCCTCTGAGCCGCTTCGTTCTCCTTGTGTAGAAAAAAGTCTGTTTTGGAAGGTCAAAATGACCTTTTTTTGAAATTTTGCCGGCCTCTCCCGTCCAAACGCGCGGGGATAGAAAGTTGTCCTTTATACTGAAGATAGAGTTGGACGAGTTGTATTCAACGCACACATCGGCTTTGTTGTAACTATACGTACTGCGGAGTAATGGCGGCTAGAATGTCGGCGGAATAGTGGTTTAAACCCTTCCCCTTTTTTTCTCGAAAATCAGAAAGTGTTCGCGATTGCCATTTTGATGCTATCGTGTAAGAAGCAAGTCAATGGGGAATACATGGCCGCATCCCGTTCCTCGGTACGGCCATTATTTCCGGATCTAGAGACTCAAAAATGTTAGGTACCCCAAAATTGGGCCTAGAAAAAAGTGCGACGGATTTGCTGGATTTTTGCGGTGGTTACTAGGGAAGATGCTGGGCTGCTACAGTTAAAAGTGCGGGCCTCTGAGCCGCTTCGTTCTCCTTGTGTAGAAAAAAGTCTGATTTGGAAGGTCAAAATGACCTTTTTTTGAAATTTTGCCGGCCTCTCCCGTCCAAATGCGCGGGGATAGAAAGTTGTCCTTTATACTGAAGATAGAGTTGGACGAGCTGTATTCAACGCACTCATCGGCTTTGTTGTAACTATACGTACTGCGGAGTAATGGCGGCTAGAATGTCGGCGGAATAGTGGTTTAAACCCTTCCCCTTTTTTTCTCGAAAATCAGAAAGTGTTCGCGATTGCCATTTTGATGCTATCGTGTAAGAAGCAAGTCAATGGGGAATACATGGCCGCATCCCGTTCCTCGGTACGGCCATTATTTCCGGATTTAGAGACTCAAAAATGTTAGGTACCCCAAAATTGGGCCTAGAAAAAAGTGCGACGGATTTGCTGGATTTTTGCGGTGGTTACTAGGGAAGATGCTGGGCTGCTACAGTTAAAAGTACGGGCCTCTGAGCCGCTTCGTTCTCCTTGTGTAGAAAAAAGTCTGTTTTGGAAGGTCAAAATGACCTTATTTTGAAATTTTGCCGGCCTCTCCCGTCCAAACGCGCGGGGATAGAAAGTTGTCCTTTATACTGAAAATAGAGTTGGACGAGCTGTATTCAACGAACTCATCGGCTTTGTTGTAACTATACGTACTGCGGAGTATTGGCGGCTAGAATGTCGGCGGAATAGTGGTCGCCTTTTTTTCTCGAAAATCAGTAAGTGTTCGAGATTGCCATTTTGTTGCTATCGTGTAAGAAGCAAGTCAATGGGGAATACATGGCCGCATCCCGTTCCTCGGTACGGCCATTATTTCCGGATTTAGAGACTCAAAAATGTTAGGTACCCCAAAATTGGGCCTAGAAAAAAGTGCGACGGATTTGCTGGATTTTTGCGGTGGTTACTAGGGAAGATGCTGGGCTGCTACAGTTAAAAGTGCGGGCCTCTGAGCCGCTTCGTTCTCCTTGTGTAGAAAAAAGTCTGTTTTGGAAGGTCAAAATGACCTTTTTTTGAAATTTTGCCGGCCTCTCCCGTCCAAACGCGCGGGGATAGAAAGTTGTCCTTTATACTGAAGATAGAGTTGGACGAGCTGTATTCAACGCACTCATCGGTTTTGTTGTAACTATACGTACTGCGGAGTAATGGCGGCTAGATTGTCGGCGGAATAGTGGTTTAAACCCTTCCCCTTTTTTTCTCGAAAATCAGAAAGTGTTCGCGATTGCCATTTTGATGCTATCGTGTAAGAAGCAAGTCAATGGGGAATACATGGCCGCATCCCGTTCCTCGGTACGGCCATTATTTCCGGATTTAGAGACTCAAAAATGTTAGGTACCCCAAAATTGGGCCTAGAAAAAAGTGCGACGGATTTGCTGGATTTTTGCGGTGGTTACTAGGGAAGATGCTGGGCTGCTACATTTAAAAGTGCCGGCCTCTGAGCCGCTTCGTTCTCCTTGTGTAGAAAAAAGTCTGATTTGGAAGGTCAAAATGACCTTTTTTTGAAATTTTGCCGGCCTCTCCCGTCCAACCGCGCGGGGATAGAAAGTTGACCATTATACTGAAGATAGAGTTGGACGAGCTGTATTCAACGCACTCATCGGCTTTGTTGTAACTATACGTACTGCGGAGTAATGGCGGCTAGAATGTCGGCGGAATAGTGGTTTAAACCCTTCCCCTTTTTTTTCTCGAAAATCAGAAAGTGTTCGCGATTGCCATTTTGATGCTATCGTGTAAGAAGCTAGTCAATGGGGAATACATGGCCGCATCCCGTTCCTCGGTACGGCCATTATTTCCGGATTTAGAGACTCAACAATGTTAGGTACCCCAAAATTGGGCCTAGAAAAAAGTACGACGGATTTGCTGGATTTTTGCGGTGGTTACTAGGGAAGATGCTGGGCTGCTACAGGTAAAAGTGCGGGCCTCTGAGCCGCTTCGTTCTCCTTGTGTAGAAAAAAGTCTGTTTTGGAAGGTCAAAATGACCTTTTTTTTGAAAATTTGCCGGCCTCTCCCGTCCAAACGCGCGGGGATAGAAAGTTGTCCTTTATACTGAAGATAGAGTTGGACGAGCTGTATTCAACGCACTCATCGGCTTTGTTGTAACTATACGTACTGCGGAGTAATGGCGGCTAGATTGTCGGCGGAATAGTGGTTTAAAACCCTTCCCCTTTTTTTCTCGAAAATCAGAAAGTGTTCGCGATTGCCATTTTGATGCTATCGTGTAAGAAGCAAGTCAATGGGGAATACATGGCCGCAACCCGTTCCTCGGTACGGCCATTATTTCCGGATTTAGAGACTCAAAAATGTTAGGCACCCCAAAATTGGGCCTAGAAAAAAGTGCGACGGATTTGCTGGATTTTTGCGGTGGTTACTAGGGAAGATGCTGGGCTGCTACAGTTAAAAGTGCGGGCCTCTGAGCCGCTTCGTTCTCCTTGTGTAGAAAAAAGTCTGTTTTGGAAGGTCAAAATGACCTTTTTTTGAAATTTTGCCGGCCTCTCCCGTCCAAACGCGCGGGGATAGAAAGTTGTCCTTTATACTGAAGATAGAGTTGGACGAGCTGTATTCAACGCACTCATCGGCTTTGTTGTAACTATACGTACTGCGGAGTAATGGCGGCTAGAGTGTCGGGGGAATAGTGGTTCCCCTTTTTTTCTCGAAAATCAGAAAGTGTTCGCGATTGCCATTTTGATGCTATCGTGTAAGAAGCAAGTCAATGGGGAATACATGGCCGCATCCCGTTCCTCGGTACGGCCATCATTTCCGGATTTAGAGACTCAAAAATGTTAGGTACCCCAAAATTGGGCCTAGAAAAAAGTGCGACGGATTTGCTGGATTTTTGCGGTGGTTACTAGGGAAGATGCTGGGCTGCTACAGTTAAAAGTGCGGGCCTCTGAGCCGCTTCGTTCTCCTTGTGTAGAAAAAAGTCTGTTTTGGAAGGTCAAAATGACCTTTTTTTGAAACTTTGCCGGCCTCTCCCGTCCAAACGCGCGGGGATAGAAAGTTGTCATTTATACTGAAGATAGAGTTGGACGAGCTGTATTCAACGCACTCATCGGCTTTGTTGTAACTATACGTACAGCGGAGTAATGGCGGCTAGATTGTCGGCGGAATAGTGGTTTACCTTCCCCTTTTTTTCTCGTAAATCAGAAAGTGTTCGCGATTGCCATTTTGATGCTATCGTGTAAGAAGCAAATCAATGGGGAATACATGGCCGCATCCCGTTCCTCGGTACGGCCATTATTTCCGGATTTAGAGACTCAAAAATGTTAGGTACCCCAAAATTGGGCCTAGAAAAAAGTGCGACGGATTTGCTGGATTTTTGCGGTGGTTACTAGGGAAGATGCTGGGCTGCTACAGTTAAAAGTGCGGGCCTCTGAGCCGCTTCGTTCTCCTTGTGTAGAAAAAAGTCTGTTTTGGAAGGTCAAAATGACCTTTTTTTGAAATTTTGCCGGCCTCTCCCGTCCAAACGCGCGGGGATAGAAAGTTGTCCTTTATAATGAAGATAGAGTTGGACGAGCTGTATTCAACGCACTCATCGGCTTTGTTGTAACTATACGTACTGCGGAGTAATGGCGGCTAGAATGTCGGCGGAATAGTGGTTTAAACCCTTCCCCTTTTTTTCTCGAAAATCAGAAAGTGTTCGCGATTGCCATTTTGATGCTATCGTGTAAGAAGCAAGTCAATGGGGAATACATGGCCGCATCCCGTTCCTCGGTACGGCCATTATTTCCGGATCTAGAGACTCAAAAATGTTAGGTACCCCAAAATTGGGCCTAGAAAAAAGTGCGACGGATTTGCTGGATTTTTGCGGTGGTTACTAGGGAAGATGCTGGGCTGCTACAGTTAAAAGTGCGGGCCTCTGAGCCGCTTCGTTCTCCTTGTGTAGAAAAAAGTCTGATTTGGAAGGTCAAAATGACCTTTTTTTGAAATTTTGCCGGCCTCTCCCGTCCAAATGCGCGGGGATAGAAAGTTGTCCTTTATACTGAAGATAGAGTTGGACGAGCTGTATTCAACGCACTCATCGGCTTTGTTGTAACTATACGTACTGCGGAGTAATGGCGGCTAGAATGTCGGCGGAATAGTGGTTTAAACCCTTCCCCTTTTTTTCTCGAAAATCAGAAAGTGTTCGCGATTGCCATTTTGATGCTATCGTGTAAGAAGCAAGTCAATGGGGAATACATGGCCGCATCCCGTTCCTCGGTACGGCCATTATTTCCGGATTTAGAGACTCAAAAATGTTAGGTACCCCAAAATTGGGCCTAGAAAAAAGTGCGACGGATTTGCTGGATTTTTGCGGTGGTTACTAGGGAAGATGCTGGGCTGCTACAGTTAAAAGTACGGGCCTCTGAGCCGCTTCGTTCTCCTTGTGTAGAAAAAAGTCTGTTTTGGAAGGTCAAAATGACCTTATTTTGAAATTTTGCCGGCCTCTCCCGTCCAAACGCGCGGGGATAGAAAGTTGTCCTTTATACTGAAAATAGAGTTGGACGAGCTGTATTCAACGAACTCATCGGCTTTGTTGTAACTATACGTACTGCGGAGTATTGGCGGCTAGAATGTCGGCGGAATAGTGGTCGCCTTTTTTTCTCGAAAATCAGTAAGTGTTCGAGATTGCCATTTTGTTGCTATCGTGTAAGAAGCAAGTCAATGGGGAATACATGGCCGCATCCCGTTCCTCGGTACGGCCATTATTTCCGGATTTAGAGACTCAAAAATGTTAGGTACCCCAAAATTGGGCCTAGAAAAAAGTGCGACGGATTTGCTGGATTTTTGCGGTGGTTACTAGGGAAGATGCTGGGCTGCTACAGTTAAAAGTGCGGGCCTCTGAGCCGCTTCGTTCTCCTTGTGTAGAAAAAAGTCTGTTTTGGAAGGTCAAAATGACCTTTTTTTGAAATTTTGCCGGCCTCTCCCGTCCAAACGCGCGGGGATAGAAAGTTGTCCTTTATACTGAAGATAGAGTTGGACGAGCTGTATTCAACGCACTCATCGGCTTTGTTGTAACTATACGTACTGCGGAGTAATGGCGGCTAGATTGTCGGCGGAATAGTGGTTTAAACCCTTCCCCTTTTTTTCTCGAAAATCAGAAAGTGTTCGCGATTGCCATTTTGATGCTATCGTGTAAGAAGCAAGTCAATGGGGAATACATGGCCGCATCCCGTTCCTCGGTACGGCCATTATTTCCGGATTTAGAGACTCAAAAATGTTAGGTACCCCAAAATTGGGCCTAGAAAAAAGTGCGACGGATTTGCTGGATTTTTGCGGTGGTTACTAGGGAAGATGCTGGGCTGCTACATTTAAAAGTGCCGGCCTCTGAGCCGCTTCGTTCTCCTTGTGTAGAAAAAAGTCTGATTTGGAAGGTCAAAATGACCTTTTTTTGAAATTTTGCCGGCCTCTCCCGTCCAACCGCGCGGGGATAGAAAGTTGACCATTATACTGAAGATAGAGTTGGACGAGCTGTATTCAACGCACTCATCGGCTTTGTTGTAACTATACGTACTGCGGAGTAATGGCGGCTAGAATGTCGGCGGAATAGTGGTTTAAACCCTTCCCCTTTTTTTTCTCGAAAATCAGAAAGTGTTCGCGATTGCCATTTTGATGCTATCGTGTAAGAAGCTAGTCAATGGGGAATACATGGCCGCATCCCGTTCCTCGGTACGGCCATTATTTCCGGATTTAGAGACTCAACAATGTTAGGTACCCCAAAATTGGGCCTAGAAAAAAGTACGACGGATTTGCTGGATTTTTGCGGTGGTTACTAGGGAAGATGCTGGGCTGCTACAGGTAAAAGTGCGGGCCTCTGAGCCGCTTCGTTCTCCTTGTGTAGAAAAAAGTCTGTTTTGGAAGGTCAAAATGACCTTTTTTTTGAAAATTTGCCGGCCTCTCCCGTCCAAACGCGCGGGGATAGAAAGTTGTCCTTTATACTGAAGATAGAGTTGGACGAGCTGTATTCAACGCACTCATCGGCTTTGTTGTAACTATACGTACTGCGGAGTAATGGCGGCTAGATTGTCGGCGGAATAGTGGTTTAAAACCCTTCCCCTTTTTTTCTCGAAAATCAGAAAGTGTTCGCGATTGCCATTTTGATGCTATCGTGTAAGAAGCAAGTCAATGGGGAATACATGGCCGCAACCCGTTCCTCGGTACGGCCATTATTTCCGGATTTAGAGACTCAAAAATGTTAGGTACCCCAAAATTGGGCCTAGAAAAAAGTGCGACGGATTTGCTGGATTTTTGCGGTGGTTACTAGGGAAGATGCTGGGCTGCTACAGTTAAAAGTGCGGGCCTCTGAGCCGCTTCGTTCTCCTTGTGTAGAAAAAAGTCTGTTTTGGAAGGTCAAAATGACCTTTTTTTGAAATTTTGCCGGCCTCTCCCGTCCAAACGCGCGGGGATAGAAAGTTGTCCTTTATACTGAAGATAGAGTTGGACGAGCTGTATTCAACGCACTCATCGGCTTTGTTGTAACTATACGTACTGCGGAGTAATGGCGGCTAGAGTGTCGGGGGAATAGTGGTTCCCCTTTTTTTCTCGAAAATCAGAAAGTGTTCGCGATTGCCATTTTGATGCTATCGTGTAAGAAGCAAGTCAATGGGGAATACATGGCCGCATCCCGTTCCTCGGTACGGCCATCATTTCCGGATTTAGAGACTCAAAAATGTTAGGTACCCCAAAATTGGGCCTAGAAAAAAGTGCGACGGATTTGCTGGATTTTTGCGGTGGTTACTAGGGAAGATGCTGGGCTGCTACAGTTAAAAGTGCGGGCCTCTGAGCCGCTTCGTTCTCCTTGTGTAGAAAAAAGTCTGTTTTGGAAGGTCAAAATGACCTTTTTTTGAAACTTTGCCGGCCTCTCCCGTCCAAACGCGCGGGGATAGAAAGTTGTCATTTATACTGAAGATAGAGTTGGACGAGCTGTATTCAACGCACTCATCGGCTTTGTTGTAACTATACGTACAGCGGAGTAATGGCGGCTAGATTGTCGGCGGAATAGTGGTTTACCTTCCCCTTTTTTTCTCGAAAATCAGAAAGTGTTCGCGATTACCATTTTGATGCTATCGTGTAAGAAGCAAATCAATGGGGAATACATGGCCGCATCCCGTTCCTCGGTACGGCCATTATTTCCGGATTTAGAGACTCAAAAATGTTAGGTACCCCAAAATTGGGCCTAGAAAAAAGTGCGACGGATTTGCTGGATTTTTGCGGTGGTTACTAGGGAAGATGCTGGGCTGCTACAGTTAAAAGTGCGGGCCTCTGAGCCGCTTCGTTCTCCTAGTGTAGAAAAAAGTCTGATTTGGAAGGTCGAAATGACCTTTTTTTGAAATTTTGCCGGCCTCTCCCGTCCAAACGCGCGGGGATAGAAAGTTGTCCTTTATACTGAAGATAGAGTTGGACGAGCTGTATTCAACGCACTCATCGGCTTTGTTGTAACTATACGTACTGCGGAGTAATGGCGGCTAGAATGTCGGCGGAATAGTGGTTTAAACCCTTCCCCTTTTTTTCTCGAAAATCAGAAAGTGTTCGCGATTGCCATTTTGATGCTATCGTGTAAGAAGCAAGTCAATGGGGAATACATGGCCGCATCCCGTTCCTCGGTACGGCCATTATTTCCGGATTTAGAGACTCAGAAATGTTAGGTACCCCAAAATTGGGCCTAGAAAAAAGTGCGACGGATTTGCTGGATTTTTGCGGTGGTTACTAGGGAAGATGCTGGGCTGCTACAGTTAAAAGTGCGGGCCTCTGAGCCGCTTCGTTCTCCTTGTGTAGAAAAATGTCTGTTTTGGAAGGTCAAAATGACCTTTTTTTTGAAATTTTGCCGGCCTCTCCCGTCCAAACGCACGGGGATAGAAACTTGTCCTTTATACTGAAGATAGAGTTGGACGAGCTGTATTCAACGCACTCATCGGCTTTGTTGTAACTATACGTACTGCGGAGTAATGGCGGCTAGAATGTCGGCGGAATAGTGTCGCCTTTTTTTCTCGAAAATCAGAAAGTGTTCGCGATTGCCATTTTGTTGCTATCGTGTAAGAAGCAAGTCAATGGGGAATACATGGCCGCATCCCGTTCCTCGGTACGGCCATTATTTCCGGATTTAGAGACTCAAAAATGTTAGGTACCCCAAAATTGGGCCTAGAAAAAAGTGCGACGGATTTGCTGGATTTTTGCGGTGGTTACTAGGGAAGATGCTGGGCTGCTACATTTAAAAGTGCCGGCCTCTGAGCCGCTTCGTTCTCCTTGTGTAGAAAAAAGTCTGATTTGGAAGGTCAAAATGACCTTTTTTTTAAATTTTGCCGGCCTCTCCCGTCCAAACGCGCGGGGATAGAAAGTTGTCCTTTATACTGAAGATAGAGTTGGACGAGCTGTATTCAACGCACTCATCGGCTTTGTTGTAATTATACGTACTGCGGAGTAATGGCGGCTAGAGTGTCGGCGGAATAGTGGTTCCCCTTTTTTTCTCGAAAATCAGAAAGTGTTCGCGATTGCCATTTTGATGCTATCGTGTAAGAAGCAAGTCAATGGGGAATACATGGCCGCATCCCGTTCCTCGGTACGGCCATTATTTCCGGATTTAGAGACTCAAAAATGTTAGGTACCCCAAAATTGGGCCTAGAAAAAAGTGCGACGGATTTGCTGGATTTTTGCGGTGGTTACTAGGGAAGATGCTGGGCTGCTACAGTTAAAAGTGCGGGCCTCTGAGCCGCTTCGTTCTCCTTGTGTAGAAAAAAGTCTGTTTTGGAAGGTCAAAATGACCTTTTTTTGAAATTTTGCCGGCCTCTCCCGTCCAAACGCGCGGGGATAGAAAGTTGTCCTTTATACTGAAGATAGAGTTGGACGAGCTGTATTCAACGCACTCATCGGCTTTGTTGTAACTATACGTACTGCGGAGTAATGGCGGCTAGAATGTCGGCGGAATAGTGGTTTAAACCCTTCCCCTTTTTTTCTCGAAAATCAGAAAGTGTTCGCGATTGCCATATTGTTGCTATCGTGTAAGAAGCAAGTCAATGGGGAATACATGGCCGCAACCCGTTCCTCGGTACGGCCATTATTTCCGGATTTAGAGACTCAAAAATGTTAGGTACCCCAAAATTGGGCCTAGAAAAAAGTGCGACGGATTTGCTGGATTTTTGCGGTGGTTACTAGGGAAGATGCTGGGCTGCTACAGTTAAAAGTGCGGGCCTCTGAGCCGCTTCGTTCTCCTTGTGTAGAAAGAAGTCTGTTTTGGAAGGTCAAAATGACCTTTTTTTGAAATTTTGCCGGCCTCTCCCGTCCAAACGCGCGGGGATAGAAAGTTGTCCTTTATACTGAAGATAGAGTTGGACGAGCTGAATTCAACGCACTCATCGGCTTTGTTGTAACTATACGTACTGCGGAGTAATGGCGGCTAGAATGTCGGCGGAATAGTGGTTTAAACCCTTCCCCTTTTTTTCTCGAAAATCAGAAAGTGTTCCCGATTGCCATATTGTTGCTATCGTGTAAGAAGCAAGTCAATGGGGAATACATGGCCGCAACCCGTTCCTCGGTACGGCCATTATTTCCGGATTTAGAGACTCAAAAATGTTAGGTACCCCAAAATTGGGCCTAGAAAAAAGTGCGACGGATTTGCTGGATTTTTGCGGTGGTTACTAGGGAAGATGCTGGGCTGCTACAGTTAAAAGTGCGGGCCTCTGAGCCGCTTCGTTCTCCTTGTGTAGAAAGAAGTCTGTTTTGGAAGGTCAAAATGACCTTTTTTTGAAATTTTGCCGGCCTCTCCCGTCCAAACGCGCGGGGATAGAAAGTTGTCCTTTATACTGAAGATAGAGTTGGACGAGCTGTATTCAACGCACTCATCGGCTTTGTTGTAACTATACGTACTGCGGAGTAATGGCGGCTAGAGTGTCGGGGGAATAGTGGTTCCCCTTTTTTTCTCGAAAATCAGAAAGTGTTCGCGATTGCCATTTTGATGCTATCGTGTAAGAAGCAAGTCAATGGGGAATACATGGCCGCATCCCGTTCCTCGGTACGGCCATTATTTCCGGATTTAGAGACTCAAAAATGTTAGGTACCCCAAAATTGGGCCTAGAAAAAAGTGCGACGGATTTGCTGGATTTTTGCGGTGGTTACTAGGGAAGATGCTGGGCTGCTACAGTTAAAAGTGCGGGCCTCTGAGCCGCTTCGTTCTCCTTGTGTAGAAAAAAGTCTGTTTTGGAAGGTCAAAATGACCTTTTTTTGAAATTTTGCCGGCCTCTCCCGTCCAACCGCGCGGGGATAGAAAGTTGTCCTTTATACTGAAGATAGAGTTGGACGAGCTGTATTCAACGCACTCATCGGCTTTGTTGTAACTATACGTACTGCGGAGTAATGGCGGCTAGAATGTCGGCGGAATAGTGTCGCCTTTTTTTCTCGAAAATCAGAAAGTGTTCGCGATTGCCATTTTGTTGCTATCGTGTAAGAAGCAAGTCAATGGGGAATACATGGCCGCATCCCGTTCCTCGGTACGGCCATTATTTCCGGATTTAGAGACTCAAAAATGTTAGGTACCCCAAAATTGGGCCTAGAAAAAAGTGCGACGGATTTGCTGGATTTTTGCGGTGGTTACTAGGGAAGATGCTGGGCTGCTACATTTAAAAGTGCCGGCCTCTGAGCCGCTTCGTTCTCCTTGTGTAGAAAAAAGTCTGATTTGGAAGGTCAAAATGACCTTTTTTTGAAATTTTGCCGGCCTCTCCCGTCCAAACGCGCGGGGATAGAAAGTTGTCCTTTATACTGAAGATAGAGTTGGACGAGCTGTATTCAACGCACTCATCGGCTTTGTTGTAACTATACGTACTGCGGAGTAATGGCGGCTAGAGTGTCGGCGGAATAGTGGTTCCCCTTTTTTTCTCGAAAATCAGAAAGTGTTCGCGATTGCCATTTTGATGCTATCGTGTAAGAAGCAAGTCAATGGGGAATACATGGCCGCATCCCGTTCCTCGGTACGGCCATTATTTCCGGATTTAGAGACTCAAAAATGTTAGGTACCCCAAAATTGGGCCTAGAAAAAAGTGCGACGGATTTGCTGGATTTTTGCGGTGGTTACTAGGGAAGATGCTGGGCTGCTACAGTTAAAAGTGCGGGCCTCTGAGCCGCTTCGTTCTCCTTGTGTAGAAAAAAGTCTGTTTTGGAAGGTCAAAATGACCTTTTTTTGAAATTTTGCCGGCCTCTCCCGTCCAAACGCGCGGGGATAGAAAGTTGTCCTTTATACTGAAGATAGAGTTGGACGAGCTGTATTCAACGCACTCATCGGCTTTGTTGTAACTATACGTACTGCGGAGTAATGGCGGCTAGAGTGTCGGCGGAATAGTGGTTCCCCTTTTTTTCTCGAAAATCAGAAAGTGTTCGCGATTGCCATTTTGATGCTATCGTGTAAGAAGCAAGTCAATGGGGAATACATGGCCGCATCCCGTTCCTCGGTACGGCCATTATTTCCGGATTTAGAGACTCAAAAATGTTAGGTACCCCAAAATTGGGCCTAGAAAAAAGTGCGACGGATTTGCTGGATTTTTGCGGTGGTTACTAGGGAAGATGCTGGGCTGCTACAGTTAAAAGTGCGGGCCTCTGAGCCGCTTCGTTCTCCTTGTGTAGAAAAAAGTCTGTTTTGGAAGGTCAAAATGACCTTTTTTTGAAATTTTGCCGGCCTCTCCCGTCCAAACGCGCGGGGATAGAAAGTTGTCCTTTATACTGAAGATAGAGTTGGACGAGCTGTATTCAACGCACTCATCGGCTTTGTTGTAACTATACGTACTGCGGAGTAATGGCGGCTAGAATGTCGGCGGAATAGTGGTTTAAACCCTTCCCCTTTTTTTCTCGAAAATCAGAAAGTGTTCGCGATTGCCATATTGTTGCTATCGTGTAAGAAGCAAGTCAATGGGGAATACATGGCCGCAACCCGTTCCTCGGTACGGCCATTATTTCCGGATTTAGAGACTCAAAAATGTTAGGTACCCCAAAATTGGGCCTAGAAAAAAGTGCGACGGATTTGCTGGATTTTTGCGGTGGTTACTAGGGAAGATGCTGGGCTGCTACAGTTAAAAGTGCGGGCCTCTGAGCCGCTTCGTTCTCCTTGTGTAGAAAGAAGTCTGTTTTGGAAGGTCAAAATGACCTTTTTTTGAAATTTTGCCGGCCTCTCCCGTCCAAACGCGCGGGGATAGAAAGTTGTCCTTTATACTGAAGATAGAGTTGGACGAGCTGTATTCAACGCACTCATCGGCTTTGTTGTAACTATACGTACTGCGGAGTAATGGCGGCTAGAATGTCGGCGGAATAGTGGTTTAAACCCTTCCCCTTTTTTTCTCGAAAATCAGAAAGTGTTCCCGATTGCCATATTGTTGCTATCGTGTAAGAAGCAAGTCAATGGGGAATACATGGCCGCAACCCGTTCCTCGGTACGGCCATTATTTCCGGATTTAGAGACTCAAAAATGTTAGGTACCCCAAAATTGAGCCTAGAAAAAAGTGCGACGGATTTGCTGGATTTTTGCGGTGGTTACTAGGGAAGATGCTGGGCTGCTACAGTTAAAAGTGCGGGCCTCTGAGCCGCTTCGTTCTCCTTGTGTAGAAAGAAGTCTGTTTTGGAAGGTCAAAATGACCTTTTTTTGAAATTTTGCCGGCCTCTCCCGTCCAAACGCGCGGGGATAGAAAGTTGTCCTTTATACTGAAGATAGAGTTGGACGAGATGTATTCAACGCACTCATCGGCTTTGTTGTAACTATACGTACTGCGGAGTAATGGCGGCTAGAGTGTCGGCGGAATAGTGGTTCCCCTTTTTTTCTCGAAAATCAGAAAGTGTTCGCGATTGCCATTTTGATGCTATCGTGTAAGAAGCAAGTCAATGGGGAATACATGGCCGCATCCCGTTCCTCGGTACGGCCATTATTTCCGGATTTAGAGACTCAAAAATGTTAGGTACCCCAAAATTGGGCCTAGAAAAAAGTGCGACGGATTTGCTGGATTTTTGCGGTGATTACTAGGGAAGATGCTGGGCTGCTACAGTTAAAAGTGCGGGCCTCTGAGCCGCTTCGTTCTCCTTGTGTAGAAAAAAGTCTGTTTTGGAAGGACAAAATGACCTTTTTCTTAAATTTTGCCGGCCTCTCCCGTCCAAACGCGCGGGGATAGAAAGTTGTCCTTTATACTGAAGATAGAGTTGGACGAGCTGTATTCAACGCACTCATCGGCTTTGTTGTAACTATACGTACTGCGGAGTAATGGCGGCTAGATTGTCGGCGGAATAGTGGTTTAAACCCTTCCCCTTTTTTTCTCGAAAATCAGAAAGTGTTCGCGATTGCCATTTTGATGCTATCGTGTAAGAAGCAAGTCAATGGGGAATACATGGCCGCATCCCGTTCCTCGGTACGGCCATTATTTCCGGATTTAGAGACTCAAAAATGTTAGGTACCCCAAAATTGGGCCTAGAAAAAAGTGCGACGGATTTGCTGGATTTTTGCGGTGGTTACTAGGGAAGATGCTGGGCTGCTACAGTTAAAAGTGCGGGCCTCTGAGCCGCTTCGTTCTCCTTGTGTAGAAAAAAGTCTGTTTTGGAAGGTCAAAATGACCTTTTTTTGAAATTTTGCCGGCCTCTCCCGTCCAACCGCGCGGGGATAGAAAGTTGTCCTTTATACTGAAGATAGAGTTGGACGAGCTGTATTCAACGCACTCATCGGCTTTGTTGTAACTATACGTACTGCGGAGTAATGGCGGCTAGAATGTCGGCGGAATAGTGTCGCCTTTTTTTCTCGAAAATCAGAAAGTGTTCGCGATTGCCATTTTGTTGCTATCGTGTAAGAAGCAAGTCAATGGGGAATACATGGCCGCATCCCGTTCCTCGGTACGGCCATTATTTCCGGATTTAGAGACTCAAAAATGTTAGGTACCCCAAAATTGGGCCTAGAAAAAAGTGCGACGGATTTGCTGGATTTTTGCGGTGGTTACTAGGGAAGATGCTGGGCTGCTACATTTAAAAGTGCCGGCCTCTGAGCCGCTTCGTTCTCCTTGTGTAGAAAAAAGTCTGATTTGGAAGGTCAAAATGACCTTTTTTTGAAATTTTGCCGGCCTCTCCCGTCCAAACGCGCGGGGATAGAAAGTTGTCCTTTATACTGAAGATAGAGTTGGACGAGCTGTATTCAACGCACTCATCGGCTTTGTTGTAACTATACGTACTGCGGAGTAATGGCGGCTAGAGTGTCGGCGGAATAGTGGTTCCCCTTTTTTTCTCGAAAATCAGAAAGTGTTCGCGATTGCCATTTTGATGCTATCGTGTAAGAAGCAAGTCAATGGGGAATACATGGCCGCATCCCGTTCCTCGGTACGGCCATTATTTCCGGATTTAGAGACTCAAAAATGTTAGGTACCCCAAAATTGGGCCTAGAAAAAAGTGCGACGGATTTGCTGGATTTTTGCGGTGGTTACTAGGGAAGATGCTGGGCTGCTACAGTTAAAAGTGCGGGCCTCTGAGCCGCTTCGTTCTCCTTGTGTAGAAAAAAGTCTGTTTTGGAAGGTCAAAATGACCTTTTTTTGAAATTTTGCCGGCCTCTCCCGTCCAAACGCGCGGGGATAGAAAGTTGTCCTTTATACTGAAGATAGAGTTGGACGAGCTGTATTCAACGCACTCATCGGCTTTGTTGTAACTATACGTACTGCGGAGTAATGGCGGCTAGAGTGTCGGCGGAATAGTGGTTCCCCTTTTTTTCTCGAAAATCAGAAAGTGTTCGCGATTGCCATTTTGATGCTATCGTGTAAGAAGCAAGTCAATGGGGAATACATGGCCGCATCCCGTTCCTCGGTACGGCCATTATTTCCGGATTTAGAGACTCAAAAATGTTAGGTACCCCAAAATTGGGCCTAGAAAAAAGTGCGACGGATTTGCTGGATTTTTGCGGTGGTTACTAGGGAAGATGCTGGGCTGCTACAGTTAAAAGTGCGGGCCTCTGAGCCGCTTCGTTCTCCTTGTGTAGAAAAAAGTCTGTTTTGGAAGGTCAAAATGACCTTTTTTTGAAATTTTGCCGGCCTCTCCCGTCCAAACGCGCGGGGATAGAAAGTTGTCCTTTATACTGAAGATAGAGTTGGACGAGCTGTATTCAACGCACTCATCGGCTTTGTTGTAACTATACGTACTGCGGAGTAATGGCGGCTAGAATGTCGGCGGAATAGTGGTTTAAACCCTTCCCCTTTTTTTCTCGAAAATCAGAAAGTGTTCGCGATTGCCATATTGTTGCTATCGTGTAAGAAGCAAGTCAATGGGGAATACATGGCCGCAACCCGTTCCTCGGTACGGCCATTATTTCCGGATTTAGAGACTCAAAAATGTTAGGTACCCCAAAATTGGGCCTAGAAAAAAGTGCGACGGATTTGCTGGATTTTTGCGGTGGTTACTAGGGAAGATGCTGGGCTGCTACAGTTAAAAGTGCGGGCCTCTGAGCCGCTTCGTTCTCCTTGTGTAGAAAGAAGTCTGTTTTGGAAGGTCAAAATGACCTTTTTTTGAAATTTTGCCGGCCTCTCCCGTCCAAACGCGCGGGGATAGAAAGTTGTCCTTTATACTGAAGATAGAGTTGGACGAGCTGTATTCAACGCACTCATCGGCTTTGTTGTAACTATACGTACTGCGGAGTAATGGCGGCTAGAATGTCGGCGGAATAGTGGTTTAAACCCTTCCCCTTTTTTTCTCGAAAATCAGAAAGTGTTCCCGATTGCCATATTGTTGCTATCGTGTAAGAAGCAAGTCAATGGGGAATACATGGCCGCAACCCGTTCCTCGGTACGGCCATTATTTCCGGATTTAGAGACTCAAAAATGTTAGGTACCCCAAAATTGAGCCTAGAAAAAAGTGCGACGGATTTGCTGGATTTTTGCGGTGGTTACTAGGGAAGATGCTGGGCTGCTACAGTTAAAAGTGCGGGCCTCTGAGCCGCTTCGTTCTCCTTGTGTAGAAAGAAGTCTGTTTTGGAAGGTCAAAATGACCTTTTTTTGAAATTTTGCCGGCCTCTCCCGTCCAAACGCGCGGGGATAGAAAGTTGTCCTTTATACTGAAGATAGAGTTGGACGAGATGTATTCAACGCACTCATCGGCTTTGTTGTAACTATACGTACTGCGGAGTAATGGCGGCTAGAGTGTCGGCGGAATAGTGGTTCCCCTTTTTTTCTCGAAAATCAGAAAGTGTTCGCGATTGCCATTTTGATGCTATCGTGTAAGAAGCAAGTCAATGGGGAATACATGGCCGCATCCCGTTCCTCGGTACGGCCATTATTTCCGGATTTAGAGACTCAAAAATGTTAGGTACCCCAAAATTGGGCCTAGAAAAAAGTGCGACGGATTTGCTGGATTTTTGCGGTGATTACTAGGGAAGATGCTGGGCTGCTACAGTTAAAAGTGCGGGCCTCTGAGCCGCTTCGTTCTCCTTGTGTGTGTAGAAAAAAGTCTGTTTTGGAAGGTCAAAATGACCTTTTTTTGAAATTTTGCCGGCCTCTCCCGTCCAAACGCGCGGGGATAGAAAGTTGTCCTTTATACTGAAGATAGAGTTGGACGAGCTGTATTCAACGCACTCATCGGCTTTGTTGTAACTATACGTACTGCGGAGTAATGGCGGCTAGAGTGTCGGCGGAATAGTGGTTCCCCTTTTTTTCTCGAAAATCAGAAAGTGTTCGCGATTGCCATTTTGATGCTATCGTGTAAGAAGCAAGTCAATGGGGAATACATGGCCGCATCCCGTTCCTCGGTACGGCCATTATTTCCGGATTTAGAGACTCAAAAATGTTAGGTACCCCAAAATTGGGCCTAGAAAAAAGTGCGACGGATTTGCTGGATTTTTGCGGTGGTTACTAGGGAAGATGCTGGGCTGCTACAGTTAAAAGTGCGGGCCTCTGAGCCGCTTCGTTCTCCTTGTGTAGAAAAAAGTCTGTTTTGGAAGGTCAAAATGACCTTTTTTTGAAATTTTGCCGGCCTCTCCCGTCCAAACGCGCGGGGATAGAAAGTTGTCCTTTATACTGAAGATAGAGTTGGACGAGCTGTATTCAACGCACTCATCGGCTTTGTTGTAACTATACGTACTGCGGAGTAATGGCGGCTAGAATGTCGGCGGAATAGTGGTTTAAACCCTTCCCCTTTTTTTCTCGAAAATCAGAAAGTGTTCGCGATTGCCATATTGTTGGTATCGTGTAAGAAGCAAGTCAATGGGGAATACATGGCCGCAACCCGTTCCTCGGTACGGCCATTATTTCCGGATTTAGAGACTCAAAAATGTTAGGTACCCCAAAATTGGGCCTAGAAAAAAGTGCGACGGATTTGCTGGATTTTTGCGGTGGTTACTAGGGAAGATGCTGGGCTGCTACAGTTAAAAGTGCGGGCCTCTGAGCCGCTTCGTTCTCCTTGTGTAGAAAGAAGTCTGTTTTGGAAGGTCAAAATGACCTTTTTTTGAAATTTTGCCGGCCTCTCCCGTCCAAACGCGCGGGGATAGAAAGTTGTCCTTTATACTGAAGATAGAGTTGGACGAGCTGTATTCAACGCACTCATCGGCTTTGTTGTAACTATACGTACTGCGGAGTAATGGCGGCTAGAATGTCGGCGTCAAAATGACCTTTTTTTGAAATTTTGCCGGCCTCTCCCGTCCAAACGCGCGGGGATAGAAAGTTGTCCTTTATACTGAAGATAGAGTTGGACGAGCTGTATTCAACGCACTCATCGGCTTTGTTGTAACTATACGTACTGCGGAGTAATGGCGGCTAGAGTGTCGGGGGAATAGTGGTTCCCCTTTTTTTCTCGAAAATCAGAAAGTGTTCGCGATTGCCATTTTGATGCTATCGTGTAAGAAGCAAGTCAATGGGGAATACATGGCCGCATCCCGTTCCTCGGTACGGCCATTATTTCCGGATTTAGAGACTCAAAAATGTTAGGTACCCCAAAATTGGGCCTAGAAAAAAGTGCGACGGATTTGCTGGATTTTTGCGGTGGTTACTAGGGAAGATGCTGGGCTGCTACAGTTAAAAGTGCGGGCCTCTGAGCCGCTTCGTTCTCCTTGTGTAGAAAAAAGTCTGTTTTGGAAGGTCAAAATGACCTTTTTTTGAAATTTTGCCGGCCTCTCCCGTCCAACCGCGCGGGGATAGAAAGTTGTCCTTTATACTGAAGATAGAGTTGGACGAGCTGTATTCAACGCACTCATCGGCTTTGTTGTAACTATACGTACTGCGGAGTAATGGCGGCTAGAATGTCGGCGGAATAGTGTCGCCTTTTTTTCTCGAAAATCAGAAAGTGTTCGCGATTGCCATTTTGTTGCTATCGTGTAAGAAGCAAGTCAATGGGGAATACATGGCCGCATCCCGTTCCTCGGTACGGCCATTATTTCCGGATTTAGAGACTCAAAAATGTTAGGTACCCCAAAATTGGGCCTAGAAAAAAGTGCGACGGATTTGCTGGATTTTTGCGGTGGTTACTAGGGAAGATGCTGGGCTGCTACATTTAAAAGTGCCGGCCTCTGAGCCGCTTCGTTCTCCTTGTGTAGAAAAAAGTCTGATTTGGAAGGTCAAAATGACCTTTTTTTGAAATTTTGCCGGCCTCTCCCGTCCAAACGCGCGGGGATAGAAAGTTGTCCTTTATACTGAAGATAGAGTTGGACGAGCTGTATTCAACGCACTCATCGGCTTTGTTGTAACTATACGTACTGCGGAGTAATGGCGGCTAGAGTGTCGGCGGAATAGTGGTTCCCCTTTTTTTCT
Source organism: Periplaneta americana (assembly GCF_040183065.1). Taxonomy (NCBI): domain Eukaryota; kingdom Metazoa; phylum Arthropoda; class Insecta; order Blattodea; family Blattidae; genus Periplaneta; species Periplaneta americana. The sequence continues at coordinate 10,450,846 of NC_091117.1, read as the reverse complement.
CGAAAATCAGAAAGTGTTCGCGATTGCCATTTTGATGCTATCGTGTAAGAAGCAAGTCAATGGGGAATACATGGCCGCATCCCGTTCCTCGGTACGGCCATTATTTCCGGATTTAGAGACTCAAAAATGTTAGGTACCCCAAAATTGGGCCTAGAAAAAAGTGCGACGGATTTGCTGGATTTTTGCGGTGATTACTAGGGAAGATGCTGGGCTGCTACAGTTAAAAGTGCGGGCCTCTGAGCCGCTTCGTTCTCCTTGTGTAGAAAAAAGTCTGTTTTGGAAGGTCAAAATGACCTTTTTCTTAAATTTTGCCGGCCTCTCCCGTCCAAACGCGCGGGGATAGAAAGTTGTCCTTTATACTGAAGATAGAGTTGGACGAGCTGTATTCAACGCACTCATCGGCTTTGTTGTAACTATACGTACTGCGGAGTAATGGCGGCTAGATTGTCGGCGGAATAGTGGTTTAAACCCTTCCCCTTTTTTTCTCGAAAATCAGAAAGTGTTCGCGATTGCCATTTTGATGCTATCGTGTAAGAAGCAAGTCAATGGGGAATACATGGCCGCATCCCGTTCCTCGGTACGGCCATTATTTCCGGATTTAGAGACTCAAAAATGTTAGGTACCCCAAAATTGGGCCTAGAAAAAAGTGCGACGGATTTGCTGGATTTTTGCGGTGGTTACTAGGGAAGATGCTGGGCTGCTACAGTTAAAAGTGCGGGCCTCTGAGCCGCTTCGTTCTCCTTGTGTAGAAAAAAGTCTGTTTTGGAAGGTCAAAATGACCTTTTTTTGAAATTTTGCCGGCCTCTCCCGTCCAAACGCGCGGGGATAGAAAGTTGTCCTTTATACTGAAGATAGAGTTGGACGAGCTCTATTCAACGCACTCATCGGCTTTGTTGTAACTATACGTACTGCGGAGTAATGGCGGCTAGATTGTTGGCGGAATAGTGGTTCCCTTTTTTTTTCTCGAAAATCAGAAAGTGTTCGCGATTGCCATTTTGATGCTATCGTGTAAGAAGCAAGTCAATGGGGAATACATGGCCGCATCCCGTTCCTCGGTACGGCCATTATTTCCGGATTTAGAGACTCAAAAATGTTAGGTACCCCAAAATTGGGCCTAGAAAAAAGTGCGACGGATTTGCTGGATTTTTGCGGTGGTTACTAGGGAAGATGCTGGGCTGCTACAGTTAAAAGTGCGGGCCTCTGAGCCGCTTCGTTCTCCTTGTGTAGAAAAAAGTCTGTTTTGCAAGGTCAAAATGACCTTTTTTTGAAATTTTGCCGGCCTCTCCCGTCCAAACGCGCGGGGATAGAAAGTTGTCCTTTATACTGAAGATAGAGTTGGACGAGCTGTATTCAACGCACTCATCGGCTTTGTTGTAACTATACGTACTGCGGAGTAATGGCGGCTAGAATGTCGGCGGAATAGTGGTTTAAACCCTTCCCCTTTTTTTCTCGAAAATCAGAAAGTGTTCGCGATTGCCATTTTGATGCTATCGTGTAAGAAGCAAGTCAATGGGGAATACATGGCCGCATCCCGTTCCTCGGTACGGCCATTATTTCCGGATTTAGAGACTCAAAAATGTTAGGTACCCCAAAATTGGGCCTAGAAAAAAGTGCGACGGATTTGCTGGATTTTTGCGGTGGTTACTAGGGAAGATGCTGGGCTGCTACAGTTAAAAGTGCGGGCCTCTGAGCCGCTTCGTTCTCCTTGTGTAGAAAAAAGTCTGTTTTGGAAGGTCAAAATGACCTTTTTTTGAAATTTTGCCGGCCTCTCCCGTCCAAACGCGCGGGGATAGAAAGTTGTCCTTTATACTGAAGATAGAGTTGGACGAGCTGTATTCAACGCACTCATCGGCTTTGTTGTAACTATACGTACTGCGGAGTAATGGCGGCTAGAATGTCGGCGGAATAGTGGTTTAAACCCTTCCCCTTTTTTTCTCGAAAATCAGAAAGTGTTCGCGATTGCCATATTGTTGGTATCGTGTAAGAAGCAAGTCAATGGGGAATACATGGCCGCAACCCGTTCCTCGGTACGGCCATTATTTCCGGATTTAGAGACTCAAAAATGTTAGGTACCCCAAAATTGGGCCTAGAAAAAAGTGCGACGGATTTGCTGGATTTTTGCGGTGGTTACTAGGGAAGATGCTGGGCTGCTACAGTTAAAAGTGCGGGCCTCTGAGCCGCTTCGTTCTCCTTGTGTAGAAAGAAGTCTGTTTTGGAAGGTCAAAATGACCTTTTTTTGAAATTTTGCCGGCCTCTCCCGTCCAAACGCGCGGGGATAGAAAGTTGTCCTTTATACTGAAGATAGAGTTGGACGAGCTGTATTCAACGCACTCATCGGCTTTGTTGTAACTATACGTACTGCGGAGTAATGGCGGCTAGAGTGTCGGGGGAATAGTGGTTCCCCTTTTTTTCTCGAAAATCAGAAAGTGTTCGCGATTGCCATTTTGATGCTATCGTGTAAGAAGCAAGTCAATGGGGAATACATGGCCGCATCCCGTTCCTCGGTACGGCCATTATTTCCGGATTTAGAGACTCAAAAATGTTAGGTACCCCAAAATTGGGCCTAGAAAAAAGTGCGACGGATTTGCTGGATTTTTGCGGTGGTTACTAGGGAAGATGCTGGGCTGCTACAGTTAAAAGTGCGGGCCTCTGAGCCGCTTCGTTCTCCTTGTGTAGAAAAAAGTCTGTTTTGGAAGGTCAAAATGACCTTTTTTTGAAATTTTGCCGGCCCCTCCCGTCCAACCGCGCGGGGATAGAAAGTTGTCCTTTATACTGAAGATAGAGTTGGACGAGCTGTATTCAACGCACTCATCGGCTTTGTTGTAACTATACGTACTGCGGAGTAATGGCGGCTAGAATGTCGGCGGAATAGTGTCGCCTTTTTTTCTCGAAAATCAGAAAGTGTTCGCGATTGCCATTTTGTTGCTATCGTGTAAGAAGCAAGTCAATGGGGAATACATGGCCGCATCCCGTTCCTCGGTACGGCCATTATTTCCGGATTTAGAGACTCAAAAATGTTAGGTACCCCAAAATTGGGCCTAGAAAAAAGTGCGACGGATTTGCTGGATTTTTGCGGTGGTTACTAGGGAAGATGCTGGGCTGCTACATTTAAAAGTGCCGGCCTCTGAGCCGCTTCGTTCTCCTTGTGTAGAAAAAAGTCTGATTTGGAAGGTCAAAATGACCTTTTTTTGAAATTTTGCCGGCCTCTCCCGTCCAAACGCGCGGGGATAGAAAGTTGTCCTTTATACTGAAGATAGAGTTGGACGAGCTGTATTCAACGCACTCATCGGCTTTGTTGTAACTATACGTACTGCGGAGTAATGGCGGCTAGAGTGTCGGCGGAATAGTGGTTCCCCTTTTTTTCTCGAAAATCAGAAAGTGTTCGCGATTGCCATTTTGATGCTATCGTGTAAGAAGCAAGTCAATGGGGAATACATGGCCGCATCCCGTTCCTCGGTACGGCCATTATTTCCGGATTTAGAGACTCAAAAATGTTAGGTACCCCAAAATTGGGCCTAGAAAAAAGTGCGACGGATTTGCTGGATTTTTGCGGTGGTTACTAGGGAAGATGCTGGGCTGCTACAGTTAAAAGTGCGGGCCTCTGAGCCGCTTCGTTCTCCTTGTGTAGAAAAAAGTCTGTTTTGGAAGGTCAAAATGACCTTTTTTTTAAATTTTGCCGGCCTCTCCCGTCCAAACGCGCGGGGATACAAAGTTGTCCTTTATACTGAAGATAGAGTTGGACGAGCTGTATTCAACGCACTCATCGGCTTTGTTGTAACTATACGTACTGCGGAGTAAGGGCGGCTAGAATGTCGGCGGAATAGTGCGCCTTTTTTTCTCGAAAATCAGAAAGTATTCGCGATTGCCATTTTGTTGCTATCGTGTAAGAAGCAAGTCAATGGGGAATACATGGCCGCATCCCGTTCCTCGGTACGGCCATTATTTCCGGATTTAGAGACTCAAAAATGTTAGGTACCCCAAAATTGGGCCTAGAAAAAAGTTCGACGGATTTGCTGGATTTTTGCGGTGGTTACTAGGGAAGATGCTGGGCTGCTACAGTTAAAAGTGCGGGCCTCTGAGCCGCTTCGTTCTCCTTGTGTAGAAAAAAGTCTGTTTTGGAAGGTCAAAATGACCTTTTTTTGAAATTTTGCCGGCCTCTCCCGTCCAAACGCACGGGGATAGAAACTTGTCCTTTATACTGAAGATAGAGTTGGACGAGCTGTATTCAACGCACTCATCGGCTTTGTTGTAACTATACGTACTGCGGAGTAATGGCGGCTAGAGTGTCGGCGGAATAGTGGTTCCCCTTTTTTTCTCGAAAATCAGAAAGTGTTCGCGATTGCCATTTTGATGCTATCGTGTAAGAAGCAAGTCAATGGGGAATACATGGCCGCATCCCGTTCCTCGGTACGGCCATTATTTCCGGATTTAGAGACTCAAAAATGTTAGGTACCCCAAAATTGGGCCTAGAAAAAAGTGCGACGGATTTGCTGGATTTTTGCGGTGGTTACTAGGGAAGATGCTGGGCTGCTACAGTTAAAAGTGCGGGCCTCTGAGCCGCTTCGTTCTCCTTGTGTAGAAAAAAGTCTGTTTTGGAAGGTCAAAATGACCTTTTTTTGAAATTTTGCCGGCCTCTCCCGTCCAAACGCGCGGGGATAGAAAGTTGTCCTTTATACTGAAGATAGAGTTGGACGAGCTGTATTCAACGCACTCATCGGCTTTGTTGTAACTATACGTACTGCGGAGTAATGGCGGCTAGAATGTCGGCGGAATAGTGGTTTAAACCCTTCCCCTTTTTTTCTCGAAAATCAGAAAGTGTTCGCGATTGCCATATTGTTGGTATCGTGTAAGAAGCAAGTCAATGGGGAATACATGGCCGCAACCCGTTCCTCGGTACGGCCATTATTTCCGGATTTAGAGACTCAAAAATGTTAGGTACCCCAAAATTGGGCCTAGAAAAAAGTGCGACGGATTTGCTGGATTTTTGCGGTGGTTACTAGGGAAGATGCTGGGCTGCTACAGTTAAAAGTGCGGGCCTCTGAGCCGCTTCGTTCTCCTTGTGTAGAAAGAAGTCTGTTTTGGAAGGTCAAAATGACCTTTTTTTGAAATTTTGCCGGCCTCTCCCGTCCAAACGCGCGGGGATAGAAAGTTGTCCTTTATACTGAAGATAGAGTTGGACGAGCTGTATTCAACGCACTCATCGGCTTTGTTGTAACTATACGTACTGCGGAGTAATGGCGGCTAGAATGTCGGCGTCAAAATGACCTTTTTTTGAAATTTTGCCGGCCTCTCCCGTCCAAACGCGCGGGGATAGAAAGTTGTCCTTTATACTGAAGATAGAGTTGGACGAGCTGTATTCAACGCACTCATCGGCTTTGTTGTAACTATACGTACTGCGGAGTAATGGCGGCTAGAGTGTCGGGGGAATAGTGGTTCCCCTTTTTTTCTCGAAAATCAGAAAGTGTTCGCGATTGCCATTTTGATGCTATCGTGTAAGAAGCAAGTCAATGGGGAATACATGGCCGCATCCCGTTCCTCGGTACGGCCATTATTTCCGGATTTAGAGACTCAAAAATGTTAGGTACCCCAAAATTGGGCCTAGAAAAAAGTGCGACGGATTTGCTGGATTTTTGCGGTGGTTACTAGGGAAGATGCTGGGCTGCTACAGTTAAAAGTGCGGGCCTCTGAGCCGCTTCGTTCTCCTTGTGTAGAAAAAAGTCTGTTTTGGAAGGTCAAAATGACCTTTTTTTTAAATTTTGCCGGCCTCTCCCGTCCAACCGCGCGGGGATAGAAAGTTGTCCTTTATACTGAAGATAGAGTTGGACGAGCTGTATTCAACGCACTCATCGGCTTTGTTGTAACTATACGTACTGCGGAGTAATGGCGGCTAGAATGTCGGCGGAATAGTGTCGCCTTTTTTTCTCGAAAATCAGAAAGTGTTCGCGATTGCCATTTTGTTGCTATCGTGTAAGAAGCAAGTCAATGGGGAATACATGGCCGCATCCCGTTCCTCGGTACGGCCATTATTTCCGGATTTAGAGACTCAAAAATGTTAGGTACCCCAAAATTGGGCCTAGAAAAAAGTGCGACGGATTTGCTGGATTTTTGCGGTGGTTACTAGGGAAGATGCTGGGCTGCTACATTTAAAAGTGCCGGCCTCTGAGCCGCTTCGTTCTCCTTGTGTAGAAAAAAGTCTGATTTGGAAGGTCAAAATGACCTTTTTTTGAAATTTTGCCGGCCTCTCCCGTCCAAACGCGCGGGGATAGAAAGTTGTCCTTTATACTGAAGATAGAGTTGGACGAGCTGTATTCAACGCACTCATCGGCTTTGTTGTAACTATACGTACTGCGGAGTAATGGCGGCTAGAGTGTCGGCGGAATAGTGGTTCCCCTTTTTTTCTCGAAAATCAGAAAGTGTTCGCGATTGCCATTTTGATGCTATCGTGTAAGAAGCAAGTCAATGGGGAATACATGGCCGCATCCCGTTCCTCGGTACGGCCATTATTTCCGGATTTAGAGACTCAAAAATGTTAGGTACCCCAAAATTGGGCCTAGAAAAAAGTGCGACGGATTTGCTGGATTTTTGCGGTGATTACTAGGGAAGATGCTGGGCTGCTACAGTTAAAAGTGCGGGCCTCTGAGCCGCTTCGTTCTCCTTGTGTAGAAAAAAGTCTGTTTTGGAAGGTCAAAATGACCTTTTTCTTAAATTTTGCCGGCCTCTCCCGTCCAAACGCGCGGGGATAGAAAGTTGTCCTTTATACTGAAGATAGAGTTGGACGAGCTGTATTCAACGCACTCATCGGCTTTGTTGTAACTATACGTACTGCGGAGTAATGGCGGCTAGATTGTCGGCGGAATAGTGGTTTAAACCCTTCCCCTTTTTTTCTCGAAAATCAGAAAGTGTTCGCGATTGCCATTTTGATGCTATCGTGTAAGAAGCAAGTCAATGGGGAATACATGGCCGCATCCCGTTCCTCGGTACGGCCATTATTTCCGGATTTAGAGACTCAAAAATGTTAGGTACCCCAAAATTGGGCCTAGAAAAAAGTGCGACGGATTTGCTGGATTTTTGCGGTGGTTACTAGGGAAGATGCTGGGCTGCTACAGTTAAAAGTGCGGGCCTCTGAGCCGCTTCGTTCTCCTTGTGTAGAAAAAAGTCTGTTTTGGAAGGTCAAAATGACCTTTTTTTGAAATTTTGCCGGCCTCTCCCGTCCAAACGCGCGGGGATAGAAAGTTGTCCTTTATACTGAAGATAGAGTTGGACGAGCTCTATTCAACGCACTCATCGGCTTTGTTGTAACTATACGTACTGCGGAGTAATGGCGGCTAGATTGTTGGCGGAATAGTGGTTCCCTTTTTTTTTCTCGAAAATCAGAAAGTGTTCGCGATTGCCATTTTGATGCTATCGTGTAAGAAGCAAGTCAATGGGGAATACATGGCCGCATCCCGTTCCTCGGTACGGCCATTATTTCCGGATTTAGAGACTCAAAAATGTTAGGTACCCCAAAATTGGGCCTAGAAAAAAGTGCGACGGATTTGCTGGATTTTTGCGGTGGTTACTAGGGAAGATGCTGGGCTGCTACAGTTAAAAGTGCGGGCCTCTGAGCCGCTTCGTTCTCCTTGTGTAGAAAAAAGTCTGTTTTGGAAGGTCAAAATGACCTTTTTTTGAAATTTTGCCGGCCTCTCCCGTCCAAACGCGCGGGGATAGAAAGTTGTCCTTTATACTGAAGATAGAGTTGGACGAGCTGTATTCAACGCACTCATCGGCTTTGTTGTAACTATACGTACTGCGGAGTAATGGCGGCTAGAATGTCGGCGGAATAGTGGTTTAAACCCTTCCCCTTTTTTTCTCGAAAATCAGAAAGTGTTCGCGATTGCCATATTGTTGGTATCGTGTAAGAAGCAAGTCAATGGGGAATACATGGCCGCAACCCGTTCCTCGGTACGGCCATTATTTCCGGATTTAGAGACTCAAAAATGTTAGGTACCCCAAAATTGGGCCTAGAAAAAAGTGCGACGGATTTGCTGGATTTTTGCGGTGGTTACTAGGGAAGATGCTGGGCTGCTACAGTTAAAAGTGCGGGCCTCTGAGCCGCTTCGTTCTCCTTGTGTAGAAAGAAGTCTGTTTTGGAAGGTCAAAATGACCTTTTTTTGAAATTTTGCCGGCCTCTCCCGTCCAAACGCGCGGGGATAGAAAGTTGTCCTTTATACTGAAGATAGAGTTGGACGAGCTGTATTCAACGCACTCATCGGCTTTGTTGTAACTATACGTACTGCGGAGTAATGGCGGCTAGAGTGTCGGGGGAATAGTGGTTCCCCTTTTTTTCTCGAAAATCAGAAAGTGTTCGCGATTGCCATTTTGATGCTATCGTGTAAGAAGCAAGTCAATGGGGAATACATGGCCGCATCCCGTTCCTCGGTACGGCCATTATTTCCGGATTTAGAGACTCAAAAATGTTAGGTACCCCAAAATTGGGCCTAGAAAAAAGTGCGACGGATTTGCTGGATTTTTGCGGTGGTTACTAGGGAAGATGCTGGGCTGCTACAGTTAAAAGTGCGGGCCTCTGAGCCGCTTCGTTCTCCTTGTGTAGAAAAAAGTCTGTTTTGGAAGGTCAAAATGACCTTTTTTTGAAATTTTGCCGGCCCCTCCCGTCCAACCGCGCGGGGATAGAAAGTTGTCCTTTATACTGAAGATAGAGTTGGACGAGCTGTATTCAACGCACTCATCGGCTTTGTTGTAACTATACGTACTGCGGAGTAATGGCGGCTAGAATGTCGGCGGAATAGTGTCGCCTTTTTTTCTCGAAAATCAGAAAGTGTTCGCGATTGCCATTTTGTTGCTATCGTGTAAGAAGCAAGTCAATGGGGAATACATGGCCGCATCCCGTTCCTCGGTACGGCCATTATTTCCGGATTTAGAGACTCAAAAATGTTAGGTACCCCAAAATTGGGCCTAGAAAAAAGTGCGACGGATTTGCTGGATTTTTGCGGTGGTTACTAGGGAAGATGCTGGGCTGCTACATTTAAAAGTGCCGGCCTCTGAGCCGCTTCGTTCTCCTTGTGTAGAAAAAAGTCTGATTTGGAAGGTCAAAATGACCTTTTTTTGAAATTTTGCCGGCCTCTCCCGTCCAAACGCGCGGGGATAGAAAGTTGTCCTTTATACTGAAGATAGAGTTGGACGAGCTGTATTCAACGCACTCATCGGCTTTGTTGTAACTATACGTACTGCGGAGTAATGGCGGCTAGAGTGTCGGCGGAATAGTGGTTCCCCTTTTTTTCTCGAAAATCAGAAAGTGTTCGCGATTGCCATTTTGATGCTATCGTGTAAGAAGCAAGTCAATGGGGAATACATGGCCGCATCCCGTTCCTCGGTACGGCCATTATTTCCGGATTTAGAGACTCAAAAATGTTAGGTACCCCAAAATTGGGCCTAGAAAAAAGTGCGACGGATTTGCTGGATTTTTGCGGTGGTTACTAGGGAAGATGCTGGGCTGCTACAGTTAAAAGTGCGGGCCTCTGAGCCGCTTCGTTCTCCTTGTGTAGAAAAAAGTCTGTTTTGGAAGGTCAAAATGACCTTTTTTTTAAATTTTGCCGGCCTCTCCCGTCCAAACGCGCGGGGATACAAAGTTGTCCTTTATACTGAAGATAGAGTTGGACGAGCTGTATTCAACGCACTCATCGGCTTTGTTGTAACTATACGTACTGCGGAGTAAGGGCGGCTAGAATGTCGGCGGAATAGTGCGCCTTTTTTTCTCGAAAATCAGAAAGTATTCGCGATTGCCATTTTGTTGCTATCGTGTAAGAAGCAAGTCAATGGGGAATACATGGCCGCATCCCGTTCCTCGGTACGGCCATTATTTCCGGATTTAGAGACTCAAAAATGTTAGGTACCCCAAAATTGGGCCTAGAAAAAAGTTCGACGGATTTGCTGGATTTTTGCGGTGGTTACTAGGGAAGATGCTGGGCTGCTACAGTTAAAAGTGCGGGCCTCTGAGCCGCTTCGTTCTCCTTGTGTAGAAAAAAGTCTGTTTTGGAAGGTCAAAATGACCTTTTTTTGAAATTTTGCCGGCCTCTCCCGTCCAAACGCACGGGGATAGAAAGTTGTCCTTTATACTGAAGATAGAGTTGGACGAGCTGTATTCAACGCACTCATCGGCTTTGTTGTAACTATACGTACTGCGGAGTAATGGCGGCTAGAGTGTCGGCGGAATAGTGGTTCCCCTTTTTTTCTCGAAAATCAGAAAGTGTTCGCGATTGCCATTTTGATGCTATCGTGTAAGAAGCAAGTCAATGGGGAATACATGGCCGCATCCCGTTCCTCGGTACGGCCATTATTTCCGGATTTAGAGACTCAAAAATGTTAGGTACCCCAAAATTGGGCCTAGAAAAAAGTGCGACGGATTTGCTGGATTTTTGCGGTGGTTACTAGGGAAGATGCTGGGCTGCTACAGTTAAAAGTGCGGGCCTCTGAGCCGCTTCGTTCTCCTTGTGTAGAAAAAAGTCTGTTTTGGAAGGTCAAAATGACCTTTTTTTGAAATTTTGCCGGCCTCTCCCGTCCAAACGCGCGGGGATAGAAAGTTGTCCTTTATACTGAAGATAGAGTTGGACGAGCTGTATTCAACGCACTCATCGGCTTTGTTGTAACTATACGTACTGCGGAGTAATGGCGGCTAGAATGTCGGCGTCAAAATGACCTTTTTTTGAAATTTTGCCGGCCTCTCCCGTCCAAACGCGCGGGGATAGAAAGTTGTCCTTTATACTGAAGATAGAGTTGGACGAGCTGTATTCAACGCACTCATCGGCTTTGTTGTAACTATACGTACTGCGGAGTAATGGCGGCTAGAGTGTCGGGGGAATAGTGGTTCCCCTTTTTTTCTCGAAAATCAGAAAGTGTTCGCGATTGCCATTTTGATGCTATCGTGTAAGAAGCAAGTCAATGGGGAATACATGGCCGCATCCCGTTCCTCGGTACGGCCATTATTTCCGGATTTAGAGACTCAAAAATGTTAGGTACCCCAAAATTGGGCCTAGAAAAAAGTGCGACGGATTTGCTGGATTTTTGCGGTGGTTACTAGGGAAGATGCTGGGCTGCTACAGTTAAAAGTGCGGGCCTCTGAGCCGCTTCGTTCTCCTTGTGTAGAAAAAAGTCTGTTTTGGAAGGTCAAAATGACCTTTTTTTGAAATTTTGCCGGCCTCTCCCGTCCAACCGCGCGGGGATAGAAAGTTGTCCTTTATACTGAAGATAGAGTTGGACGAGCTGTATTCAACGCACTCATCGGCTTTGTTGTAACTATACGTACTGCGGAGTAATGGCGGCTAGAATGTCGGCGGAATAGTGTCGCCTTTTTTTCTCGAAAATCAGAAAGTGTTCGCGATTGCCATTTTGTTGCTATCGTGTAAGAAGCAAGTCAATGGGGAATACATGGCCGCATCCCGTTCCTCGGTACGGCCATTATTTCCGGATTTAGAGACTCAAAAATGTTAGGTACCCCAAAATTGGGCCTAGAAAAAAGTGCGACGGATTTGCTGGATTTTTGCGGTGGTTACTAGGGAAGATGCTGGGCTGCTACATTTAAAAGTGCCGGCCTCTGAGCCGCTTCGTTCTCCTTGTGTAGAAAAAAGTCTGATTTGGAAGGTCAAAATGACCTTTTTTTGAAATTTTGCCGGCCTCTCCCGTCCAAACGCGCGGGGATAGAAAGTTGTCCTTTATACTGAAGATAGAGTTGGACGAGCTGTATTCAACGCACTCATCGGCTTTGTTGTAACTATACGTACTGCGGAGTAATGGCGGCTAGAGTGTCGGCGGAATAGTGGTTCCCCTTTTTTTCTCGAAAATCAGAAAGTGTTCGCGATTGCCATTTTGATGCTATCGTGTAAGAAGCAAGTCAATGGGGAATACATGGCCGCATCCCGTTCCTCGGTACGGCCATTATTTCCGGATTTAGAGACTCAAAAATGTTAGGTACCCCAAAATTGGGCCTAGAAAAAAGTGCGACGGATTTGCTGGATTTTTGCGGTGATTACTAGGGAAGATGCTGGGCTGCTACAGTTAAAAGTGCGGGCCTCTGAGCCGCTTCGTTCTCCTTGTGTAGAAAAAAGTCTGTTTTGGAAGGTCAAAATGACCTTTTTCTTAAATTTTGCCGGCCTCTCCCGTCCAAACGCGCGGGGATAGAAAGTTGTCCTTTATACTGAAGATAGAGTTGGACGAGCTGTATTCAACGCACTCATCGGCTTTGTTGTAACTATACGTACTGCGGAGTAATGGCGGCTAGATTGTCGGCGGAATAGTGGTTTAAACCCTTCCCCTTTTTTTCTCGAAAATCAGAAAGTGTTCGCGATTGCCATTTTGATGCTATCGTGTAAGAAGCAAGTCAATGGGGAATACATGGCCGCATCCCGTTCCTCGGTACGGCCATTATTTCCGGATTTAGAGACTCAAAAATGTTAGGTACCCCAAAATTGGGCCTAGAAAAAAGTGCGACGGATTTGCTGGATTTTTGCGGTGGTTACTAGGGAAGATGCTGGGCTGCTACAGTTAAAAGTGCGGGCCTCTGAGCCGCTTCGTTCTCCTTGTGTAGAAAAAAGTCTGTTTTGGAAGGTCAAAATGACCTTTTTTTGAAATTTTGCCGGCCTCTCCCGTCCAAACGCGCGGGGATAGAAAGTTGTCCTTTATACTGAAGATAGAGTTGGACGAGCTCTATTCAACGCACTCATCGGCTTTGTTGTAACTATACGTACTGCGGAGTAATGGCGGCTAGATTGTTGGCGGAATAGTGGTTCCCTTTTTTTTTCTCGAAAATCAGAAAGTGTTCGCGATTGCCATTTTGATGCTATCGTGTAAGAAGCAAGTCAATGGGGAATACATGGCCGCATCCCGTTCCTCGGTACGGCCATTATTTCCGGATTTAGAGACTCAAAAATGTTAGGTACCCCAAAATTGGGCCTAGAAAAAAGTGCGACGGATTTGCTGGATTTTTGCGGTGGTTACTAGGGAAGATGCTGGGCTGCTACAGTTAAAAGTGCGGGCCTCTGAGCCGCTTCGTTCTCCTTGTGTAGAAAAAAGTCTGTTTTGGAAGGTCAAAATGACCTTTTTTTGAAATTTTGCCGGCCTCTCCCGTCCAAACGCGCGGGGATAGAAAGTTGTCCTTTATACTGAAGATAGAGTTGGACGAGCTCTATTCAACGCACTCATCGGCTTTGTTGTAACTATACGTACTGCGGAGTAATGGCGGCTAGAATGTCGGCGGAATAGTGGTTTAAACCCTTCCCCTTTTTTTCTCGAAAATCAGAAAGTGTTCGCGATTGCCATATTGTTGGTATCGTGTAAGAAGCAAGTCAATGGGGAATACATGGCCGCAACCCGTTCCTCGGTACGGCCATTATTTCCGGATTTAGAGACTCAAAAATGTTAGGTACCCCAAAATTGGGCCTAGAAAAAAGTGCGACGGATTTGCTGGATTTTTGCGGTGGTTACTAGGGAAGATGCTGGGCTGCTACAGTTAAAAGTGCGGGCCTCTGAGCCGCTTCGTTCTCCTTGTGTAGAAAGAAGTCTGTTTTGGAAGGTCAAAATGACCTTTTTTTGAAATTTTGCCGGCCTCTCCCGTCCAAACGCGCGGGGATAGAAAGTTGTCCTTTATACTGAAGATAGAGTTGGACGAGCTGTATTCAACGCACTCATCGGCTTTGTTGTAACTATACGTACTGCGGAGTAATGGCGGCTAGAGTGTCGGGGGAATAGTGGTTCCCCTTTTTTTCTCGAAAATCAGAAAGTGTTCGCGATTGCCATTTTGATGCTATCGTGTAAGAAGCAAGTCAATGGGGAATACATGGCCGCATCCCGTTCCTCGGTACGGCCATTATTTCCGGATTTAGAGACTCAAAAATGTTAGGTACCCCAAAATTGGGCCTAGAAAAAAGTGCGACGGATTTGCTGGATTTTTGCGGTGGTTACTAGGGAAGATGCTGGGCTGCTACAGTTAAAAGTGCGGGCCTCTGAGCCGCTTCGTTCTCCTTGTGTAGAAAAAAGTCTGTTTTGGAAGGTCAAAATGACCTTTATTTGAAATTTTGCCGGCCCCTCCCGTCCAACCGCGCGGGGATAGAAAGTTGTCCTTTATACTGAAGATAGAGTTGGACGAGCTGTATTCAACGCACTCATCGGCTTTGTTGTAACTATACGTACTGCGGAGTAATGGCGGCTAGAATGTCGGCGGAATAGTGTCGCCTTTTTTTCTCGAAAATCAGAAAGTGTTCGCGATTGCCATTTTGTTGCTATCGTGTAAGAAGCAAGTCAATGGGGAATACATGGCCGCATCCCGTTCCTCGGTACGGCCATTATTTCCGGATTTAGAGACTCAAAAATGTTAGGTACCCCAAAATTGGGCCTAGAAAAAAGTGCGACGGATTTGCTGGATTTTTGCGGTGGTTACTAGGGAAGATGCTGGGCTGCTACATTTAAAAGTGCCGGCCTCTGAGCCGCTTCGTTCTCCTTGTGTAGAAAAAAGTCTGATTTGGAAGGTCAAAATGACCTTTTTTTGAAATTTTGCCGGCCTCTCCCGTCCAAACGCGCGGGGATAGAAAGTTGTCCTTTATACTGAAGATAGAGTTGGACGAGCTGTATTCAACGCACTCATCGGCTTTGTTGTAACTATACGTACTGCGGAGTAATGGCGGCTAGAGTGTCGGCGGAATAGTGGTTCCCCTTTTTTTCTCGAAAATCAGAAAGTGTTCGCGATTGCCATTTTGATGCTATCGTGTAAGAAGCAAGTCAATGGGGAATACATGGCCGCATCCCGTTCCTCGGTACGGCCATTATTTCCGGATTTAGAGACTCAAAAATGTTAGGTACCCCAAAATTGGGCCTAGAAAAAAGTGCGACGGATTTGCTGGATTTTTGCGGTGGTTACTAGGGAAGATGCTGGGCTGCTACAGTTAAAAGTGCGGGCCTCTGAGCCGCTTCGTTCTCCTTGTGTAGAAAAAAGTCTGTTTTGGAAGGTCAAAATGACCTTTTTTTTAAATTTTGCCGGCCTCTCCCGTCCAAACGCGCGGGGATACAAAGTTGTCCTTTATACTGAAGATAGAGTTGGACGAGCTGTATTCAACGCACTCATCGGCTTTGTTGTAACTATACGTACTGCGGAGTAAGGGCGGCTAGAATGTCGGCGGAATAGTGCGCCTTTTTTTCTCGAAAATCAGAAAGTATTCGCGATTGCCATTTTGTTGCTATCGTGTAAGAAGCAAGTCAATGGGGAATACATGGCCGCATCCCGTTCCTCGGTACGGCCATTATTTCCGGATTTAGAGACTCAAAAATGTTAGGTACCCCAAAATTGGGCCTAGAAAAAAGTTCGACGGATTTGCTGGATTTTTGCGGTGGTTACTAGGGAAGATGCTGGGCTGCTACAGTTAAAAGTGCGGGCCTCTGAGCCGCTTCGTTCTCCTTGTGTAGAAAAAAGTCTGTTTTGGAAGGTCAAAATGACCTTTTTTTGAAATTTTGCCGGCCTCTCCCGTCCAAACGCACGGGGATAGAAACTTGTCCTTTATACTGAAGATAGAGTTGGACGAGCTGTATTCAACGCACTCATCGGCTTTGTTGTAACTATACGTACTGCGGAGTAATGGCGGCTAGAATGTCGGCGGAATAGTGGTTTAAACCCTTCCCCTTTTTTTTCTCGAAAATCAGAAAGTGTTCGCGATTGCCATTTTGATGCTATCGTGTAAGAAGCAAGTCAATGGGGAATACATGGCCGCATCCCGTTCCTCGGTACGGCCATTATTTCCGGATTTAGAGACTCAAAAATGTTAGGTACCCCAAAATTGGGCCTAGAAAAAAGTGCGACGGATTTGCTGGATTTTTGCGGTGGTTACTAGGGAAGATGCTGGGCTGCTACAGTTAAAAGTGCGGGCCTCTGAGCCGCTTCGTTCTCCTTGTGTAGAAAAAAGTCTGTTTTGGAAGGTCAAAATGACCTTTTTTTGAAATTTTGCCGGCCTCTCCCGTCTAAACGCGCGGGGATAGAAAGTTGTCCTTGATACTGAAGATAGAGTTGGACGAGCTGTATTCAACGCACTCATCGGCTTTGTTGTAACTATACGTACAGCGGAGTAATGGCGGCTAGATTGCCGGCGGAATAGTGGTTTACCTTCCCCTTTTTTTCTCGAAAATCAGAAAGTGTTCGCGATTGCCATTTTGTTGCTATCGTGTAAGAAGCAAGTCAATGGGGAATACATGGCCGCATCCCGTTCCTCGGTACGGCCATTATTTCCGGATTTAGAGACTCAAAAATGTTAGGTACCCCAAAATTGGGCCTAGAAAAAAGTGCGACGGATTTGCTGGATTTTTGCGGTGGTTACTAGGGAAGATGCTGGGCTGCTACATTTAAAAGTGCCGGCCTCTGAGCCGCTTCGTTCTCCTTGTGTAGAAAAAAGTCTGATTTGGCAGGTCAAAATGACCTTTTTTTGAAATTTTGCCGGCCTCTCCCGTCCAAACGCGCGGGGATAGAAAGTTGTCCTTTATACTGAAGATAGAGTTGGACGAGCTGTATTCAACGCACTCATCTGCTTTGTTGTAACTATACGTACTGCGGAGTAATGGCGGCTAGAGTGTCGGCGGAATAGTGGTTCCCCTTTTTTTCTCGAAAATCAGAAAGTGTTCGCGATTGCCATTTTGATGCTATCGTGTAAGAAGCAAGTCAATGGGGAATACATGGCCGCATCCCGTTCCTCGGTACGGCCATTATTTCCGGATTTAGAGACTCAAAAATGTTAGGTACCCCAAAATTGGGCCTAGAAAAAAGTGCGACGGATTTGCTGGATTTTTCCGGTGGTTACTAGGGAAGATGCTGGGCTGCTACAGTTAAAAGTGCGGGCCTCTGAGCCGCTTCGTTCTCCTTGTGTAGAAAAAAGTCTGTTTTGGAAGGTCAAAATGACCTTTTTTTTAAATTTTGCCGGCCTCTCCCGTCCAAACGCGCGGGGATACAAAGTTGTCCTTTATACTGAAGATAGAGTTGGACGAGCTGTATTCAACGCACTCATCGGCTTTGTTGTAACTATACGTACTGCGGAGTAATGGCGGCTAGATTGTCGGCGGAATAGTGGTTTAAAAGTGTTCGCGATTGCCATTTTGATGCTATCGTGTAAGAAGCAAGTCAATGGGGAATACATGGCCGCATCCCGTTCCTCGGTACGGCCATTATTTCCGGATTTAGAGACTCAAAAATGTTAGGTACCCCAAAATTGGGCCTAGAAAAAAGTGCGACGGATTTGCTGGATTTTTGCGGTGGTTACTAGGGAAGATGCTGGGCTGCTACAGTTAAAAGTGCGGGCCTCTGAGCCGCTTCGTTCTCCTTGTGTAGAAAAAAGTCTGTTTTGGAAGGTCAAAATGACCTTTTTTTGAAATTTTGCCGGCCTCTCCCGTCCAAACGCGCGGGGATAGAAAGTTGTCCTTGATACTGAAGATAGAGTTGGACGAGCTGTATTCAACGCACTCATCGGCTTTGTTGTAACTATACGTACTGCGGAGTAATGGCGGCTAGAATGTCGGCGGAATAGTGGTCTAAACCCATCGCCTTTTTTTCTCGAAAATCAGAAAGTGTTCGCGATTGCCATTTTGTTGCTATCGTGTAAGAAGCAAGTCAATGGGGAATACATGGCCGCATCCCGTTCCTCGGTACGGCCATTATTTTCGGATTTAGAGACTCAAAAATGTTAGGTGCCCCAAAATTGGGCCTAGAAAAAAGTGCGACGGATTTGCTGGATTTTTGCGGTGGTTACTAGGGAAGATGCTGGGCTGCTACAGTTAAAAGTGCGGGCCTCTGAGCCGCTTCGTTCTCCTTGTGTAGAAAAAAGTCTGTTTTGGAAGGTCAAAATGACCTTTTTTTGAAATTTTGCCGGCCTCTCCCGTCAAACGCGCGGGGATAGAAAGTTGTCCTTTATACTGAAGATAGAGTTGGACGAGCTCTATTCAACGCACTCATCGGCTTTGTTGTAACTATACGTACTGCGGAGTAATGGCGGCTAGATTGTTGGCGGAATAGTGGTTCCCCTTTTTTTCTCGAAAATCAGAAAGTATTCGCGATTGCCATTTTGATGCTATCGTGTAAGAAGCAAGTCAATGGGGAATACATGGCCGCATCCCGTTCCTCGGTACGGCCATTATTTCCGGATTTAGAGACTCAAAAATGTTAGGTACCCCAAAATTGGGCCTAGAAAAAAGTGCGACGGATTTGCTGGATTTTTGCGGTGGTTACTAGGGAAGATGCTGGGCTGCTACAGTTAAAAGTGCGGGCCTCTGAGCCGCTTCGTTCTCCTTGTGTAGAAAAAAGTCTGTTTTGGAAGGTCAAAATGACCTTTTTTTGAAATTTTGCCGGCCTCTCCCGTCCAAACGCACGGGGATAGAAACTTGTCCTTTATACTGAAGATAGAGTTGGACGAGCTGTATTCAACGCACTCATCGGCTTTGTTGTAACTATACGTACTGCGGAGTAATGGCGGCTAGAATGTCGGCGGAATAGTGGTTTAAACCCTTCCCCTTTTTTTTCTCGAAAATCAGAAAGTGTTCGCGATTGCCATTTTGATGCTATCGTGTAAGAAGCAAGTCAATGGGGAATACATGGCCGCATCCCGTTCCTCGGTACGGCCATTATTTCCGGATTTAGAGACTCAAAAATGTTAGGTACCCCAAAATTGGGCCTAGAAAAAAGTGCGACGGATTTGCTGGATTTTTGCGGTGGTTACTAGGGAAGATGCTGGGCTGCTACAGTTAAAAGTGCGGGCCTCTGAGCCGCTTCGTTCTCCTTGTGTAGAAAAAAGTCTGTTTTGGAAGGTCAAAATGACCTTTTTTTGAAATTTTGCCGGCCTCTCCCGTCCAAACGCGCGGGGATAGAAAGTTGTCCTTGATACTGAAGATAGAGTTGGACGAGCTGTATTCAACGCACTCATCGGCTTTGTTGTAACTATACGTACTGCGGAGTAATGGCGGCTAGAATGTCGGCGGAATAGTGGTCTAAACCCTTCGCCTTTTTTTCTCGAAAATCAGAAAGTGTTCGCGATTGCCATTTTGTTGCTATCGTGTAAGAAGCAAGTCAATGGGGAATACATGGCCGCATCCCGTTCCTCGGTACGGCCATTATTTTCGGATTTAGAGACTCAAAAATGTTAGGTGCCCCAAAATTGGGCCTAGAAAAAAGTGCGACGGATTTGCTGTATTTTTGCGGTGGTTACTAGGGAAGATGCTGGGCTGCTACAGTTAAAAGTGCGGGCCTCTGAGCCGCTTCGTTCTCCTTGTGTAGAAAAAAGTCTGTTTTGGAAGGTCAAAATGACCTTTTTTTTAAATTTTGCCGGCCTCTCCCGTCCAAACGCGCGGGGATAGAAAGTTGTCCTTTATACTGAAGATAGAGTTGGACGAGCTCTATTCAACGCACTCATCGGCTTTGTTGTAACTATACGTACTGCGGAGTAATGGCGGCTAGATTGTTGGCGGAATAGTGGTTCGCCTTTTTTTCTCGAAAATCAGAAAGTATTCGCGATTGCCATTTTGATGCTATCGTGTAAGAAGCAAGTCAATGGGGAATACATGGCCGCATCCCGTTCCTCGGTACGGCCATTATTTCCGGATTTAGAGACTCAAAAATGTTAGGTACCCCAAAATTGGGCCTAGAAAAAAGTGCGACGGATTTGCTGGATTTTTGCGGTGGTTACTAGGGAAGATGCTGGGCTGCTACAGTTAAAAGTGCGGGCCTCTGAGCCGCTTCGTTCTCCTTGTGTAGAAAAAAGTCTGTTTTGGAAGGTCAAAATGACCTTTTTTTGAAATTTTGCCGGCCTCTCCCGTCCAAACGCACGGGGATAAAAAACTTGTCCTTTATACTGAAGATAGAGTTGGACGAGCTGTATTCAACGCACTCATCGGCTTTGTTGTAACTATACGTACTGCGGAGTAATGGCGGCTAGAATGTCGGCGGAATAGTGGTTTAAACCCTTCCCCTTTTTTTTCTCGAAAATCAGAAAGTGTTCGCGATTGCCATTTTGATGCTATCGTGTAAGAAGCAAGTCAATGGGGAATACATGGCCGCATCCCGTTCCTCGGTACGGCCATTATTTCCGGATTTAGAGACTCAAAAATGTTAGGTACCCCAAAATTGGGCCTAGAAAAAAGTGCGACGGATTTGCTGGATTTTTGCGGTGGTTACTAGGGAAGATGCTGGGCTGCTACAGTTAAAAGTGCGGGCCTCTGAGCCGCTTCGTTCTCCTTGTGTAGAAAAAAGTCTGTTTTGGAAGATCAAAATGACCTTTTTTTGAAATTTTGCCG
This sequence comes from Periplaneta americana, assembly GCF_040183065.1. Classification (NCBI taxonomy): domain Eukaryota; kingdom Metazoa; phylum Arthropoda; class Insecta; order Blattodea; family Blattidae; genus Periplaneta; species Periplaneta americana. The sequence continues at coordinate 10,430,548 of NC_091117.1, read as the reverse complement.
GCCTCTCCCGTCCAAACGCGCGGGGATAGAAAGTTGTCCTTTATACTGAAGATAGAGTTGGACGAGCTGTATTCAACGCACTCATCGGCTTTGTTGTAACTATACGTACTGCGGAGTAATGGCGGCTAGAATGTCGGCGGAATAGTGGTTTAAACCCTTCCCCTTTTTTTCTCGAAAATCAGAAAGTGTTCGCGATTGCCATATTGTTGCTATCGTGTAAGAAGCAAGTCAATGGGGAATACATGGCCGCATCCCGTTCCTCGGTACGGCCATTATTTCCGGATTTAGAGACTCAAAAATGTTAGGTACCCCAAAATTGGGCCTAGAAAAAAGTGCGACGGATTTGCTGGATTTTTGCGGTGGTTACTAGGGAAGATGCTGGGCTGCTACAGTTAAAAGTGCGGGCCTCTGAGCCGCTTCGTTCTCCTTGTGTAGAAAAAAGTCTGATTTGGAAGGTCAAAATGACCTTTTTTTGAAATTTTGCCGGCCTCTCCCGTCCAAACGCACGGGGATAGAAACTTGTCCTTTATACTGAAGATAGAGTTGGACGAGCTGTATTCAACGCACTCATCGGCTTTGTTGTAACTATACGTACTGCGGAGTAATGGCGGCTAGAATGTCGGCGGAATAGTGGTTTAAACCCATCCCCTTTTTTTCTCGAAAATCAGAAAGTGTTCGCGATTGCCATTTTGATGCTATCGTGTAAGAAGCAAGTCAATGGGGAATACATGGCCGCATCCCGTTCCTCGGTACGGCCATTATTTCCGGATTTAGAGACTCAAAAATGTTAGGTACCCCAAAATTGGGCCTAGAAAAAAGTGCGACGGATTTGCTGGATTTTTGCGGTGGTTACTAGGGAAGATGCTGGGCTGCTACAGTTAAAAGTGCGGGCCTCTGAGCCGCTTCGTTCTCCTTGTGTAGAAAAAAGTCTGTTTTGGAAGGTCTAAATGACCTTTTTTTGAAATTTTGCCGGCCTCTCCCGTCCAAACGCACGGGGATAGAAAGTTGTCCTTTATACTGAAGATAGAGTTGGACGAGCTGTATTCAACGCACTCATCGGCTTTGTTGTAACTATACGTACTGCGGAGTAATGGCGGCTAGAATGTCGGCGGAATAGTGGTTTAAACCCATCCCCTTTTTTTCTCGAAAATCAGAAAGTGTTCGCGATTGCCATTTTGATGCTATCGTGTAAGAAGCAAGTCAATGGGGAATACATGGCCGCATCCCGTTCCTCGGTACGGCCATTATTTCCGGATTTAGAGACTCAAAAATGTTAGGTACCCCAAAATTGGGCCTAGAAAAAAGAGCGACGGATTTGCTGGATTTTTGCGGTGGTTACTAGGGAAGATGCTGGGCTGCTACAGTTAAAAGTGCGGGCCTCTGAGCCGCTTCGTTCTCCTTGTGTAGAAAAAAGTCTGTTTTGGAAGGTCAAAATGACCTTTTTTTGAAATTTTGCCGGCCTCTCCCGTCTAAACGCGATGGGGATAGAAAGTTGTCCTTTATACTGAAGATAGAGTTGGACGAGCTGTATTCAACGCACTCATCGGCTTTGTTGTAACTATACGTACTGCGGAGTAATGGCGGCTAGATTGTCGGCGGAATAGTGGTTTAAACCCTTCCCCTTTTTTTCTCGAAAATCAGAAAGTGTTCGCGATTGCCATTTTGATGCTATCGTGTAAGAAGCAAGTCAATGGGGAATACATGGCCGCATCCCGTTCCTCGGTACGGCCATTATTTCCGGATTTAGAGACTCAAAAATGTTAGGTACCCCAAAATTGGGCCTAGAAAAAAGTGCGACGGATTTGCTGGATTTTTGCGGTGGTTACTAGGGAAGATGCTGGGCTGCTACAGTTAAAAGTGCGGGCCTCTGAGCCGCTTCGTTCTCCTTGTGTAGAAAAAAGTCTGATTTGGAAGGTCAAAATGACCTTTTTTTGAAATTTTGCCGGCCTCTCCCGTCCAAACGCACGGGGATATAAACTTGTCCTTTATACTGAAGATAGAGTTGGACGAGCTGTATTCAACGCACTCATCGGCTTTGTTGTAACTATACGTACTGCGGAGTAATGGCGGCTAGATTGTTGGCGGAATAGTGGTTCGCCTTTTTTTCTCGAAAATCAGAAAGTATTCGCGATTGCCATTTTGATGCTATCGTGTAAGAAGCAAGTCAATGGGGAATACATGGCCGCATCCCGTTCCTCGGTACGGCCATTATTTCCGGATTTAGAGACTCAAAAATGTTAGGTACCCCAAAATTGGGCCTAGAAAAAAGTGCGACGGATTTGCTGGATTTTTGCGGTGGTTACTAGGGAAGATGCTGGGCTGCTACAGTTAAAAGTGCGGGCCTCTGAGCCGCTTCGTTCTCCTTGTGTAGAAAAAAGTCTGTTTTGGAAGGTCAAAATGACCTTTTTTTGAAATTTTGCCGGCCTCTCCCGTCCAAACGCACGGGGATAAAAAACTTGTCCTTTATACTGAAGATAGAGTTGGACGAGCTGTATTCAACGTACTCATCGGCTTTGTTGTAACTATACGTACTGCGGAGTAATGGCGGCTAGAATGTCGGCGGAATAGTGGTTTAAACCCTTCCCCTTTTTTTTCTCGAAAATCAGAAAGTGTTCGCGATTGCCATTTTGATGCTATCGTGTAAGAAGCAAGTCAATGGGGAATACATGGCCGCATCCCGTTCCTCGGTACGGCCATTATTTCCGGATTTAGAGACTCAAAAATGTTAGGTACCCCAAAATTGGGCCTAGAAAAAAGTGCGACGGATTTGCTGGATTTTTGCGGTGGTTACTAGGGAAGATGCTGGGCTGCTACAGTTAAAAGTGCGGGCCTCTGAGCCGCTTCGTTCTCCTTGTGTAGAAAAAAGTCTGATTTGGAAGGTCAAAATGACCTTTTTTTTGAAATTTTGCCGGCCTCTCCCGTCCAAACGCACGGGGATAGAAACTTGTCCTTTATACTGAAGATAGAGTTGGACGAGCTGTATTCAACGCACTCATCGGCTTTGTTGTAACTATACGTACTGCGGAGTAATGGCGGCTAGAATGTCGGCGGAATAGTGGTTTAAACCCATCCCCTTTTTTTCTCGAAAATCAGAAAGTGTTCGCGATTGCCATTTTGATGCTATCGTGTAAGAAGCAAGTCAATGGGGAATACATGGCCGCATCCCGTTCCTCGGTACGGCCATTATTTCCGGATTTAGAGACTCAAAAATGTTAGGTACCCCAAAATTGGGCCTAGAAAAAAGAGCGACGGATTTGCTGGATTTTTGCGGTGGTTACTAGGGAAGATGCTGGGCTGCTACAATTAAAAGTGCGGGCCTCTGAGCCGCTTCGTTCTCCTTGTGTAGAAAAAAGTCTGTTTTGGAAGGTCAAAATGACCTTTTTTTGAAATTTTGCCGGCCTCTCCCGTCTAAACGCGATGGGGATAGAAAGTTGTCCTTTATACTGAAGATAGAGTTGGACGAGCTGTATTCAACGCACTCATCGGCTTTGTTGTAACTATACGTACTGCGGAGTAATGGCGGCTAGATTGTCGGCGGAATAGTGGTTTAAACCCTTCCCCTTTTTTTCTCGAAAATCAGAAGGTGTTCGCGATTGCCATTTGGATGCTATCGTGTAAGAAGCAAGTCAATGGGGAATACATGGCCGCATCCCGTTCCTCGGTACGGCCATTATTTCCGGATTTAGAGACTCAAAAATGTTAGGTACCCCAAAATTGGGCCTAGAAAAAAGTGCGACGGATTTGCTGGATTTTTGCGGTGGTTACTAGGGAAGATGCTTGGGCTGCTACAGTTAAAAGTGCGGGCCTCTGAGCCGCTTCGTTCTCCTTGTGTAGAAAAAAGTCTGTTTTGGAAGGTCAAAATGACCTTTTTTTGAAATTTTGCCGGCCTCTCCCGTCTAAACGCGCGGGGATAGAAAGTTGTCCTTTATACTGAAGATAGAGTTGGACGAGCTGTATTCAACGCACTCATCGGCTTTGTTGTAACTATACGTACTGCGGAGTAATGGCGGCTAGAATGTCGGCGGAATAGTGGTCTAAACCCTTCGCCTTTTTTTTCTCGAAAATCAGAAAGTGTTCGCGATTGCCATTTTGATGCTATCGTGTAAGAAGCAAGTCAATGGGGAATACATGGCCGCATCCCGTTCCTCGGTACGGCCATTATTTCCGGATTTAGAGACTCAAAAATGTTAGGTACCCCAAAATTGGGCCTAGAAAAAAGTGCGACGGATTTGCTGGATTTTTGCGGTGGTTACTAGGGAAGATGCTGGGCTGCTACAGTTAAAAGTGCGGGCCTCTGAGCCGCTTCGTTCTCCTTGTGTAGAAAAAAGTCTGTTTTGGAAGGTCAAAATGACCTTTTTTTGAAATTTTGCCGGCCTCTCCCGTCCAAACGCACGGGGATAAAAAACTTGTCCTTTATACTGAAGATAGAGTTGGACGAGCTGTATTCAACGCACTCATCGGCTTTGTTGTAACTATACGTACTGCGGAGTAATGGCGGCTAGAATGTCGGCGGAATAGTGGTTTAAACCCTTCCCCTTTTTTTTCTCGAAAATCAGAAAGTGTTCGCGATTGCCATTTTGATGCTATCGTGTAAGAAGCAAGTCAATGGGGAATACATGGCCGCATCCCGTTCCTCGGTACGGCCATTATTTCCGGATTTAGAGACTCAAAAATGTTAGGTACCCCAAAATTGGGCCTAGAAAAAAGTGCGACGGATTTGCTGGATTTTTGCGGTGGTTACTAGGGAAGATGCTGGGCTGCTACAGTTAAAAGTGCGGGCCTCTGAGCCGCTTCGTTCTCCTTGTGTAGAAAAAAGTCTGATTTGGAAGGTCAAAATGACCTTTTTTTTGAAATTTTGCCGGCCTCTCCCGTCCAAACGCACGGGGATAGAAACTTGTCCTTTATACTGAAGATAGAGTTGGACGAGCTGTATTCAACGCACTCATCGGCTTTGTTGTAACTATACGTACTGCGGAGTAATGGCGGCTAGAATGTCGGCGGAATAGTGGTTTAAACCCATCCCCTTTTTTTCTCGAAAATCAGAAAGTGTTCGCGATTGCCATTTTGATGCTATCGTGTAAGAAGCAAGTCAATGGGGAATACATGGCCGCATCCCGTTCCTCGGTACGGCCATTATTTCCGGATTTAGAGACTCAAAAATGTTAGGTACCCCAAAATTGGGCCTAGAAAAAAGAGCGACGGATTTGCTGGATTTTTGCGGTGGTTACTAGGGAAGATGCTGGGCTGCTACAATTAAAAGTGCGGGCCTCTGAGCCGCTTCGTTCTCCTTGTGTAGAAAAAAGTCTGTTTTGGAAGGTCAAAATGACCTTTTTTTGAAATTTTGCCGGCCTCTCCCGTCTAAACGCGATGGGGATAGAAAGTTGTCCTTTATACTGAAGATAGAGTTGGACGAGCTGTATTCAACGCACTCATCGGCTTTGTTGTAACTATACGTACTGCGGAGTAATGGCGGCTAGATTGTCGGCGGAATAGTGGTTTAAACCCTTCCCCTTTTTTTCTCGAAAATCAGAAGGTGTTCGCGATTGCCATTTGGATGCTATCGTGTAAGAAGCAAGTCAATGGGGAATACATGGCCGCATCCCGTTCCTCGGTACGGCCATTATTTCCGGATTTAGAGACTCAAAAATATTAGGTACCCCAAAATTGGGCCTAGAAAAAAGTGCGACGGATTTGCTGGATTTTTGCGGTGGTTACTAGGGAAGATGCTTGGGCTGCTACAGTTAAAAGTGCGGGCCTCTGAGCCGCTTCGTTCTCCTTGTGTAGAAAAAAGTCTGTTTTGGAAGGTCAAAATGACCTTTTTTTGAAATTTTGCCGGCCTCTCCCGTCTAAACGCGCGGGGATAGAAAGTTGTCCTTTATACTGAAGATAGAGTTGGACGAGCTGTATTCAACGCACTCATCGGCTTTGTTGTAACTATACGTACTGCGGAGTAATGGCGGCTAGAATGTCGGCGGAATAGTGGTCTAAACCCTTCGCCTTTTTTTTCTCGAAAATCAGAAAGTGTTCGCGATTGCCATTTTGATGCTATCGTGTAAGAAGCAAGTCAATGGGGAATACATGGCCGCATCCCGTTCCTCGGTACGGCCATTATTTCCGGATTTAGAGACTCAAAAATGTTAGGTACCCCAAAATTGGGCCTAGAAAAAAGTGCGACGGATTTGCTGGATTTTTGCGGTGGTTACTAGGGAAGATGCTGGGCTGCTACAGTTAAAAGTGCGGGCCTCTGAGCCGCTTCGTTCTCCTTGTGTAGAAAAAAGTCTGTTTTGGAAGGTCAAAATGACCTTTTTTTGAAATTTTGCCGGCCTCTCCCGTCCAAACGCACGGGGATAGAAAGTTGTCCTTTATACTGCAGATAGAGTTGGACGAGCTGTATTCAACGCACTCATCGGCTTTGTTGTAACTATACGTACTGCGGAGTAATGGCGGCTAGATTGTCGGCGGAATAGTGGTTTAAAACCCTTCCCCTTTTTTTCTCGAAAATCAGAAAGTGTTCGCGATTGCCATTTTGATGCTATCGTGTAAGAAGCAAGTCAATGGGGAATACATGGCCGCATCCCGTTCCTCGGTACGTCCATTATTTCCGGATTTAGAGACTCAAAAATGTTAGGTACCCCAAAATTGGGCCTAGAAAAAAGTGCGACGGATTTGCTGGATTTTTGCGGTGGTTACTAGGGAAGATGCTGGGCTGCTACAGTTAAAAGTGCGGGCCTCTGAGCCGCTTCGTTCTCCTTGTGTAGAAAAAAGTCTGATTTGGAAGGTCAAAATGACCTTTTTTTGAAATTTTGCCGGCCTCTCCCGTCCAAACGCGCGGTGATAGAAACTTGTCCTTTATACTGAAGATAGAGTTGGACGAGCTGTATTCAACGCACTCATCGGCTTTGTTGTAACTATACGTACTGCGGAGTAATGGCGGCTAGAATGTCGCCGGAATAGTGGTTTAAACCCTTCCCCTTTTTTTCTCGAAAATCAGAAAGTGTTCGCGATTGCCATTTTGATGCTATCGTGTAAGAAGCAAGTCAATGGGGAATACATGGCCGCATCCCGTTCCTCGGTACGGCCATTATTTCCGGATTTAGAGACTCAAAAATGTTAGGTACCCCAAAACTGGGCCTAGAAAAAAGTGCGACGGATTTGCTGGATTTTTGCGGTGGTTACTAGGGAAGATGCTGGGCTGCTACAGTTAAAATTGCGGGCCTCTGAGCCGCTTCGTTCTCCTTGTGTAGAAAAAAGTCTGTTTTGGAAGGTCAAAATGACCTTTTTTTGAAATTTTGCCGGCCTCTCCCGTCTAAACGCGCGGGGATAGAAAGTTGTCCTTTATACAGAAGATAGAGTTGGACGAGCTGTATTCAACGCACTCATCGGCTTTGTTGTAACTATACGTACTGCGGAGTAATGGCGGCTAGATTGTCGGCGGAATAGTGGTTTAAACCCTTCCCCTTTTTTTCTCGAAAATCAGAAAGTGTTCGCGATTGCCATATTGTTGCTATCGTGTAAGAAGCAAGTCAATGGGGAATACATGGCCGCATCCCGTTCCTCGGTACGGCCATTATTTCCGGATTTAGAGACTCAAAAATGTTAGGTACCCCAAAATTGGGCCTAGAAAAAAGTGCGACGGATTTGCTGGATTTTTGCGGTGGTTACTAGGGAAGATGCTGGGCTGCTACAGTTAAAAGTGCGGGCCTCTGAGCCGCTTCGTTCTCCTTGTGTAGAAAAAAGTCTGTTTTGGAAGGTCAAAATGACCTTTTTTTGAAATTTTGCCGGCCTCTCCCGTCTAAACGCGCGGGGATAGAAAGTTGTCCTTTATACTGAAGATAGATTTGGACGAGCTGTATTCAACGCACTCATCGGCTTTGTTGTAACTATACGTACTGCGGAGTAATGGCGGCTAGAATGTCGCCGGAATAGTGGTTTAAACCCTTCCCCTTTTTTTCTCGAAAATCAGAAAGTGTTCGCGATTGCCATTTTGATGCTATCGTGTAAGAAGCAAGTCAATGGGGAATACATGGCCGCATCCCGTTCCTCGGTACGGCCATTATTTCCGGATTTAGAGACTCAAAAATGTTAGGTACCCCAAAACTGGGCCTAGAAAAAAGTGCGACGGATTTGCTGGATTTTTGCGGTGGTTACTAGGGAAGATGCTGGGCTGCTACAGTTAAAATTGCGGGCCTCTGAGCCGCTTCGTTCTCCTTGTGTAGAAAAAAGTCTGTTTTGGAAGGTCAAAATGACCTTTTTTTGAAATTTTGCCGGCCTCTCCCGTCTAAACGCGCGGGGATAGAAAGTTGTCCTTTATACAGAAGATAGAGTTGGACGAGCTGTATTCAACGCACTCATCGGCTTTGTTGTAACTATACGTACTGCGGAGTAATGGCGGCTAGATTGTCGGCGGAATAGTGGTTTAAACCCTTCCCCTTTTTTTCTCGAAAATCAGAAAGTGTTCGCGATTGCCATATTGTTGCTATCGTGTAAGAAGCAAGTCAATGGGGAATACATGGCCGCATCCCGTTCCTCGGTACGGCCATTATTTCCGGATTTAGAGACTCAAAAATGTTAGGTACCCCAAAATTGGGCCTAGAAAAAAGTGCGACGGATTTGCTGGATTTTTGCGGTGGTTACTAGGGAAGATGCTGGGCTGCTACAGTTAAAAGTGCGGGCCTCTGAGCCGCTTCGTTCTCCTTGTGTAGAAAAAAGTCTGTTTTGGAAGGTCAAAATGACCTTTTTTTGAAATTTTGCCGGCCTCTCCCGTCTAAACGCGCGGGGATAGAAAGTTGTCCTTTATACTGAAGATAGATTTGGACGAGCTGTATTCAACGCACTCATCGGCTTTGTTGTAACTATACGTACTGCGGAGTAATGGTGGCTAGATTTTCGGCGGAATAGTGGTTTAAACCCTTCCCCTTTTTTTCTCGAAAATCAGAAAGTGTTCGCGATTGCCATTTTGATGCTATCGTGTAAGAAGCAAGTCAATGGGGAATACATGGCCGCATCCCGTTCCTCGGTACGGCCTTTATTTCCGGATTTAGAGACTCAAAAATGTTAGGTACCCCAAAATTGGGCCTAGAAAAAAGTGCGACGGATTTGCTGGATTTTTGCGGTGGTTACTAGGGAAGATGCTGGGCTGCTACAGTTAAAAGTGCGGGCCTCTGAGCCGCTTCGTTCTCCTTGTGTAGAAAAAAGTCTGATTTGGAAGGTCAAAATGACCTTTTTTTGAAATTTTGCCGGCCTCTCCCGTCCAAACGCACGGGGATAGAAACTTGTCCTTTATACTGAAGATAGAGTTGGACGAGCTATATTCAACGCACTCATCGGCTTTGTTGTAACTATACGTACTGCGGAGTAATGGCGGCTAGAATGTCGGCGGAATAGTGGTCTAAACCCTTCGCCTTTTTTTCTCGAAAATCAGAAAGTGTTCGCGATTGCCATTTTGTTGCTATCGTGTAAGAAGCAAGTCGATGGGGAATACATGGCCGCATCCCGTTCCTCGGTACGGCCATTATTTCCGGATTTAGAGACTCAAAAATGTTAGGTACCCCAAAATTGGGCCTAGAAAAAAGTGCGACGGATTTGCTGGATTTTTGCGGTGGTTACTAGGGAAGATGCTGGGCTGCTACAGTTAAAAGTGCGGGCCTCTGAGCCGCTTCGTTCTCCTTGTGTAGAAAAAAGTCTGTTTTGGAAGGTCAAAATGACCTTTTTTTGAAATTTTGCCGGCCTCTCCCGTCCAAACGCGCGGGGATAGAAAGTTGTCCTTGATACTGAAGATAGAGTTGGACGAGCTGTATTCAACGCAGTCATCGGCTTTGTTGTAACTATACGTACTGCGGAGTAATGGCGGCTAGATTGTCGGCGGAATAGTGGTTTAAACCCTTCCCCTTTTTTTCTCGAAAATCAGAAAGTGTTCGCGATTGCCATTTTGATGCTATCGTGTAAGAAGCAAGTCAATGGGGAATACATGGCCGCATCCCGTTCCACGGTACGGCCATTATTTCCGGATTTAGAGACTCAAAAATGTTAGGTACCCCAAAATTGGGCCTAGAAAAAAGTGCGACGGATTTGCTGGATTTTTGCGGTGGTTACTAGGGAAGATGCTGGGCTGCTACAGTTAAAAGTGCGGGCCTCTGAGCCGCTTCGTTCTCCTTGTGTAGAAAAAAGTCTGTTTTGGAAGGTCAAAATGACCTTTTTTTGAAATTTTGCCGGCCTCTCCCGTCCAAACGCGCGGGGATAGAAAGTTGTCCTTTATACTGAAGATAGAGTTGGAGGAGCTGTATTCAACGCACTCATCGGCTTTGTTGTAACTATACGTACTGCGGAGTAATGGCGGCTAGAATGTCGGCGGAATAGTGGTCTAAACCCTTCGCCTTTTTTTTCTCGAAAATCAGAAACTGTTCGCGATTGCCATTTTGATGCTATCGTGTAAGAAGCAAGTCAATGGGGAATACATGGCCGCATCCCGTTCCTCGGTACGGCCATTATTTCCGGATTTAGAGACTCAAAAATGTTAGGTACCCCAAAATTGGGCCTAGAAAGAAGTGCGACGGATTTGCTGGATTTTTGCGGTGGTTACTAGGGAAGATGCTGGGCTGCTACAGTTAAAAGTGCGGGCCTCTGAGCCGCTTCGTTCTCCTTGTGTAGAAAAAAGTCTGTTTTGGAAGGTCAAAATGACCTTTTTTTGAAATTTTGCCGGCCTCTCCCGTCCAAACGCACGGGGATAGAAAGTTGTCCTTTATACTGCAGATAGAGTTGGACGAGCTGTATTCAACGCACTCATCGGCTTTGTTGTAACTATACGTACTGCGGAGTAATGGCGGCTAGATTGTCGGCGGAATAGTGGTTTAAAACCCTTCCCCTTTTTTTCTCGAAAATCAGAAAGTGTTCGCGATTGCCATTTTGATGCTATCGTGTAAGAAGCAAGTCAATGGGGAATACATGGCCGCATCCCGTTCCTCGGTACGTCCATTATTTCCGGATTTAGAGACTCAAAAATGTTAGGTACCCCAAAATTGGGCCTAGAAAAAAGTGCGACGGATTTGCTGGATTTTTGCGGTGGTTACTAGGGAAGATGCTGGGCTGCTACAGTTAAAAGTGCGGGCCTCTGAGCCGCTTCGTTCTCCTTGTGTAGAAAAAAGTCTGATTTGGAAGGTCAAAATGACCTTTTTTTGAAATTTTGCCGGCCTCTCCCGTCCAAACGCGCGGTGATAGAAACTTGTCCTTTATACTGAAGATAGAGTTGGACGAGCTGTATTCAACGCACTCATCGGCTTTGTTGTAACTATACGTACTGCGGAGTAATGGCGGCTAGAATGTCGCCGGAATAGTGGTTTAAACCCTTCCCCTTTTTTTCTCGAAAATCAGAAAGTGTTCGCGATTGCCATTTTGATGCTATCGTGTAAGAAGCAAGTCAATGGGGAATACATGGCCGCATCCCGTTCCTCGGTACGGCCATTATTTCCGGATTTAGAGACTCAAAAATGTTAGGTACCCCAAAACTGGGCCTAGAAAAAAGTGCGACGGATTTGCTGGATTTTTGCGGTGGTTACTAGGGAAGATGCTGGGCTGCTACAGTTAAAATTGCGGGCCTCTGAGCCGCTTCGTTCTCCTTGTGTAGAAAAAAGTCTGTTTTGGAAGGTCAAAATGACCTTTTTTTGAAATTTTGCCGGCCTCTCCCGTCTAAACGCGCGGGGATAGAAAGTTGTCCTTTATACAGAAGATAGAGTTGGACGAGCTGTATTCAACGCACTCATCGGCTTTGTTGTAACTATACGTACTGCGGAGTAATGGCGGCTAGATTGTCGGCGGAATAGTGGTTTAAACCCTTCCCCTTTTTTTCTCGAAAATCAGAAAGTGTTCGCGATTGCCATATTGTTGCTATCGTGTAAGAAGCAAGTCAATGGGGAATACATGGCCGCATCCCGTTCCTCGGTACGGCCATTATTTCCGGATTTAGAGACTCAAAAATGTTAGGTACCCCAAAATTGGGCCTAGAAAAAAGTGCGACGGATTTGCTGGATTTTTGCGGTGGTTACTAGGGAAGATGCTGGGCTGCTACAGTTAAAAGTGCGGGCCTCTGAGCCGCTTCGTTCTCCTTGTGTAGAAAAAAGTCTGTTTTGGAAGGTCAAAATGACCTTTTTTTGAAATTTTGCCGGCCTCTCCCGTCTAAACGCGCGGGGATAGAAAGTTGTCCTTTATACTGAAGATAGATTTGGACGAGCTGTATTCAACGCACTCATCGGCTTTGTTGTAACTATACGTACTGCGGAGTAATGGCGGCTAGAATGTCGCCGGAATAGTGGTTTAAACCCTTCCCCTTTTTTTCTCGAAAATCAGAAAGTGTTCGCGATTGCCATTTTGATGCTATCGTGTAAGAAGCAAGTCAATGGGGAATACATGGCCGCATCCCGTTCCTCGGTACGGCCATTATTTCCGGATTTAGAGACTCAAAAATGTTAGGTACCCCAAAACTGGGCCTAGAAAAAAGTGCGACGGATTTGCTGGATTTTTGCGGTGGTTACTAGGGAAGATGCTGGGCTGCTACAGTTAAAATTGCGGGCCTCTGAGCCGCTTCGTTCTCCTTGTGTAGAAAAAAGTCTGTTTTGGAAGGTCAAAATGACCTTTTTTTGAAATTTTGCCGGCCTCTCCCGTCTAAACGCGCGGGGATAGAAAGTTGTCCTTTATACAGAAGATAGAGTTGGACGAGCTGTATTCAACGCACTCATCGGCTTTGTTGTAACTATACGTACTGCGGAGTAATGGCGGCTAGATTGTCGGCGGAATAGTGGTTTAAACCCTTCCCCTTTTTTTCTCGAAAATCAGAAAGTGTTCGCGATTGCCATATTGTTGCTATCGTGTAAGAAGCAAGTCAATGGGGAATACATGGCCGCATCCCGTTCCTCGGTACGGCCATTATTTCCGGATTTAGAGACTCAAAAATGTTAGGTACCCCAAAATTGGGCCTAGAAAAAAGTGCGACGGATTTGCTGGATTTTTGCGGTGGTTACTAGGGAAGATGCTGGGCTGCTACAGTTAAAAGTGCGGGCCTCTGAGCCGCTTCGTTCTCCTTGTGTAGAAAAAAGTCTGTTTTGGAAGGTCAAAATGACCTTTTTTTGAAATTTTGCCGGCCTCTCCCGTCTAAACGCGCGGGGATAGAAAGTTGTCCTTTATACTGAAGATAGATTTGGACGAGCTGTATTCAACGCACTCATCGGCTTTGTTGTAACTATACGTACTGCGGAGTAATGGTGGCTAGATTTTCGGCGGAATAGTGGTTTAAACCCTTCCCCTTTTTTTCTCGAAAATCAGAAAGTGTTCGCGATTGCCATTTTGATGCTATCGTGTAAGAAGCAAGTCAATGGGGAATACATGGCCGCATCCCGTTCCTCGGTACGGCCTTTATTTCCGGATTTAGAGACTCAAAAATGTTAGGTACCCCAAAATTGGGCCTAGAAAAAAGTGCGACGGATTTGCTGGATTTTTGCGGTGGTTACTAGGGAAGATGCTGGGCTGCTACAGTTAAAAGTGCGGGCCTCTGAGCCGCTTCGTTCTCCTTGTGTAGAAAAAAGTCTGATTTGGAAGGTCAAAATGACCTTTTTTTGAAATTTTGCCGGCCTCTCCCGTCCAAACGCACGGGGATAGAAACTTGTCCTTTATACTGAAGATAGAGTTGGACGAGCTGTATTCAACGCACTCATCGGCTTTGTTGTAACTATACGTACTGCGGAGTAATGGCGGCTAGAATGTCGGCGGAATAGTGGTTTAAACCCTTCCCCTTTTTTTCTCGAAAATCAGAAAGTGTTCGCGATTGCCATATTGTTGCTATCGTGTAAGAAGCAAGTCAATGGGGAATACATGGCCGCATCCCGTTCCTCGGTACGGCCATTATTTCCGGATTTAGAGACTCAAAAATGTTAGGTACCCCAAAATTGGGCCTAGAAAAAAGTGCGACGGATTTGCTGGATTTTTGCGGTGGTTACTAGGGAAGATGCTGGGCTGCTACAGTTAAAAGTGCGGGCCTCTGAGCCGCTTCGTTCTCCTTATGTAGAAAAAAGTCTGTTTTGTAAGGTCAAAATGACCTTTTTTTGAAATTTTGCCGGCCTCTCCCGTCCAAACGCGCGGGGATAGAAAGTTGTCCTTTATACTGAAGATAGAGTTGGACGAGCTATATTCAACGCACTCATCGGCTTTGTTGTAACTATACGTACTGCGGAGTAATGGCGGCTAGAATGTCGGCGGAATAGTGGTCTAAACCCTTCGCCTTTTTTTCTCGAAAATCAGAAAGTGTTCGCGATTGCCATTTTGTTGCTATCGTGTAAGAAGCAAGTCGATGGGGAATACATGGCCGCATCCCGTTCCTCGGTACGGCCATTATTTCCGGATTTAGAGACTCAAAAATGTTAGGTACCCCAAAATTGGGCCTAGAAAAAAGTGCGACGGATTTGCTGGATTTTTGCGGTGGTTACTAGGGAAGATGCTGGGCTGCTACAGTTAAAAGTGCGGGCCTCTGAGCCGCTTCGTTCTCCTTGTGTAGAAAAAAGTCTGTTTTGGAAGGTCAAAATGACCTTTTTTTGAAATTTTGCCGGCCTCTCCCGTCCAAACGCGCGGGGATAGAAAGTTGTCCTTGATACTGAAGATAGAGTTGGACGAGCTGTATTCAACGCAGTCATCGGCTTTGTTGTAACTATACGTACTGCGGAGTAATGGCGGCTAGATTGTCGGCGGAATAGTGGTTTAAACCCTTCCCCTTTTTTTCTCGAAAATCAGAAAGTGTTCGCGATTGCCATTTTGATGCTATCGTGTAAGAAGCAAGTCAATGGGGAATACATGGCCGCATCCCGTTCCACGGTACGGCCATTATTTCCGGATTTAGAGACTCAAAAATGTTAGGTACCCCAAAATTGGGCCTAGAAAAAAGTGCGACGGATTTGCTGGATTTTTGCGGTGGTTACTAGGGAAGATGCTGGGCTGCTACAGTTAAAAGTGCGGGCCTCTGAGCCGCTTCGTTCTCCTTGTGTAGAAAAAAGTCTGTTTTGGAAGGTCAAAATGACCTTTTTTTGAAATTTTGCCGGCCTCTCCCGTCCAAACGCGCGGGGATAGAAAGTTGTCCTTTATACTGAAGATAGAGTTGGACGAGCTGTATTCAACGCACTCATCGGCTTTGTTGTAACTATACGTACTGCGGAGTAATGGCGGCTAGATTGTCGGCGGAATAGTGGTTTAAACCCTTCCCCTTTTTTTCTCGAAAATCAGAAAGTGTTCGCGATTGCCATTTTGATGCTATCGTGTAAGAAGTAAGTCAATGGGGAATACATGGCCGCATCCCGTTCCTCGGTACGGCCATTATTTCCGGATTTAGAGACTCAAAAATGTTAGGTACCCCAAAATTGGGCCTAGAAAAAAGTGCGACGGATTTGCTGGATTTTTGCGGTGGTTACTAGGGAAGATGCTGGGCTGCTACAGTTAAAAGTGCGGGCCTCTGAGCCGCTTCGTTCTCCTTGTGTAGAAAAAAGTCTGATTTGGTAGGTCAAAATGACCTTTTTTGAAATTTTGCCGGCCTCTCCCGTCCAAACGCACGGGGATAGAAAGTTGTCCTTTATACTGAAGATAGAGTTGGACGAGCTGTATTCAACGCACTCATCGGCTTTGTTGTAACTATACGTACTGCGGAGTAATGGCGGCTAGAATGTCGGCGGAATAGTGGTCTAAACCCTTCGCCTTTTTTTCTCGAAAATCAGAAAGTGTTCGCGATTGCCATTTTGTTGCTATCGTGTAAGAAGCAAGTCAATGGGGAATACATGGCCGCATCCCGTTCCTCGGTACGGCCATTATTTCCGGATTTAGAGACTCAAAAATGTTAGGTACCCCAAAATTGGGCCTAGAAAAAAGTGCGACGGATTTGCTGGATTCTTGCGGTGGTTACTAGGGAAGATGCTGGGCTGCTACAGTTAAAAGTGCGGGCCTCTGAGCCGCTTCGTTCTCCTTGTGTAGAAAAAAGTCTGTTTTGGAAGGTCAAAATGACCTTATTTAAAATTTTGCCGGCCTCTCCCGTCCAAACACGCGGGGATGGAAAGTTGTCCTTTATACTGAAGATAGAGTTGGACGAGCTGTATTCAACGCACTCTTCGGCTTTGTTGTAACTATACGTA
This sequence comes from Periplaneta americana, assembly GCF_040183065.1. Lineage (NCBI taxonomy): Eukaryota > Metazoa > Arthropoda > Insecta > Blattodea > Blattidae > Periplaneta > Periplaneta americana. The sequence continues at coordinate 10,414,397 of NC_091117.1, read as the reverse complement.
CTGCGGAGTAATGGCGGCTAGAATGTCGGCGGAATAGTGGTCTAAACCCTTCGCCTTTTTTTCTCGAAAATCAGAAAGTGTTCGCGATTGCCATTTTGTTGCTATCGTGTAAGAAGCAAGTCGATGGGGAATACATGGCCGCATCCCGTTCCTCGGTACGGCCATTATTTCCGGATTTAGAGACTCAAAAATGTTAGGTACCCCAAAATTGGGCCTAGAAAAAAGTGCGACGGATTTGCTGGATTTTTGCGGTGGTTACTAGGGAAGATGCTGGGTTGCTACAGTTAAAAGTGCGGGCCTCTGAGCCGCTTCGTTCTCCTTGTGTAGAAAAAAAGTCTGTTTTGGAAGGTCAAAATGACCTTTTTTTGAAATTTTGCCGGCCTCTCCCGTCCAAACGCGCGGGGATAGAAAGTTGTCCTTTATACTGAAGATAGAGTTGGACGAGCTGTATTCAACGCACTCATCGGCTTTGTTGTAACTATACGTACTGCGGAGTAATGGCGGCTAGATTGTCGGCGGAATAGTGGTTTAAACCCTTCCCCTTTTTTTCTCGAAAATCAGAAAGTGTTCGCGATTGCCATTTTGATGCTATCGTGTAAGAAGCAAGTCAATGGGGAATACATGGCCGCATCCCGTTCCTCGGTACGGCCATTATTTCCGGATTTAGAGACTCAAAAATGTTACGTACCCCAAAATTGGGCCTAGAAAAAAGTGCGACGGATTTGCTGGATTTTTGCGGTGGTTACTAGGGAAGATGCTGGGCTGCTACAGTTAAAAGTGCGGGCCTCTGAGCCGCTTCGTTCTCCTTGTGTAGAAAAAAGTCTGTTTTGGAAGGTCAAAATGACCTTTTTTTTGAAATTTTGCCGGCCTCTCCCGTCCAAACGCGCGGGGATAGAAAGTTGTCCTTTATACTGAAGATAGAGTTGGACGAGCTGTATTCAACGCACTCATCGGCTTTGTTGTAACTATACGTACTGCGGAGTAATGGCGGCTAGATTGTCCCCTTTTTTTCTCGAAAATCAGAAAGTGTTCGCGATTGCCATTTTGATGCTATCGTGTAAGAAGCAAGTCAATGGGGAATACATGGCCGCATCGCGTTCCTCGGTACGGCCATTATTTCCGGATTTAGAGACTCAAAAATGTTAGGTACCCCAAAATTGGGCCTAGAAAAAAGAGCGACGGATTTGCTGGATTTTTGCGGTGGTTACTAGGGAAGATGCTGGGCTGCTACAGTTAAAAGTGCGGGCCTCTGAGCCCCTTCGTTCTCCTTGTGTAGAAAAAAGTCTGTTTTGGAAGGTCAAAATGACCTTTTTTTGAAATTTTGCCGGCCTCTCTCGTCCAAACGCACGGGGATAGAAAGTTGTCCTTTATACTGAAGATAGAGTTGGACGAGCTGTATTCAACGCACTCATCGGCTTTGTTGTAACTATACGTACAGCGGAGTAATGGCGGCTAGAATGTCGGCGGAATAGTGGTTTACCCTTCCCCTTTTTTTCTCGAAAATCAGAAAGTGTTCGCGATTGCCATTTTGTTGCTATCGTGTAAGAAGCAAGTCAATGGGGAATACATGGCCGCATCCCGTTCCTCGGTACGGCCATTATTTCCAGATTTAGAGACTCAAAAATGTTAGGTACCCCAAAATTGGGCCTAGAAAAAAGTGCGACGGATTTGCTGGATTTTTGCGGTGGTTACTAGGGAAGATGCTGGGCTGCTACAGTTAAAAGTGCGGGCCTCTGAGCCGCTTCGTTCTCCTTGTGTAGAAAAAAGTCTGTTTTGGAAAGTCAAAATGACCTTTTTTTGAAATTTTGCCGGCCTCTCCCGTCCAAACGCGCGGGGATAGAAAGTTGTCCTTTATACTGAAGATAGAGTTGGACGAGCTGTATTCAACGCACTCATCGGCTTTGTTGTAGCTATACGTACTGCGGAGTAATGGCGGCTAGATTGTCGGCGGAATAGTGGTTTAAACCCTTCCCCTTTTTTTCTCGAAAATCAGAAAGTGTTCGCGATTGCCATTTTGATGCTATCGTGTAAGAAGCAAGTCAATGGGGAATACATGGCCGCATCCCGTTCCTCGGTACGGCCATTATTTCCGGATTTAGAGACCTAAAAATGTTAGGTACCCCAAAATTGGGCCTGGAAAAAAGTGCGACGGATTTGCTGGATTTTTGCGGTGGTTACTAGGGAAGATGCTGGGCTGCTACAGTTAAAAGTGCGGGCCTCTGAGCCGCTTCGTTCTCCTTGTGTAGAAAAAAGTCTGATTTGGAACGTCAAAATGACCTTTTTTTGAAATTTTGCCGGCCTCTCCCGTCCAAACGCACGGGGATAGAAAGTTGTCCTTTATACTGAAGATAGAGTTGGATGAGCTGTATTCAACGCACTCATCGGCTTTGTTGTAACTATACGTACTGCGGAGTAATGGCGGCTAGAGTGTCGGCGGAATAGTGGGACGCTTCCCCTTTTTTTTCTCGAAAATCAGAAAGTGTTCGCGATTGCCATTTTGATGCTATCGTGTAAGAAGCAAGTCAATGGGGAATACATGGCCGCATCCCGTTCCTCGGTACGGCAATTATTTCCGGATTTAGAGACTCAAAAATGTTAGGTACCCCAAAATTGGGCCTAGAAAAAAGTGCGACGGATTTGCTGGATTTTTGCGGTGGTTACTAGGGAAGATGCTGGGCTGCTACAGTTAAAAGTGCGGGCCTCTGAGCCGCTTCGTTCTCCTTGTGTAGAAAATAGTCTGTTTTGGAAGGTCAAAATGACCTTTTTTTGAAATTTTGCCGGCCTCTCCCGTCCAAACGCACGGGGATAGAAACTTGTCCTTTATACTGAAGATAGAGTTGGACGAGCTGTATTCAACGCACTCATCGGCTTTGTTGTAACTATACGTACAGCGGAGTAATGGCGGCTAGAATGTCGGCGGAATAGTGGTTTACCCTTCCCCTTTTTTTCTCGAAAATCAGAAAGTGTTCGCGATTGCCATTTTGTTGCTATCGTGTAAGAAGCAAGTCAATGGGGAATACATGGCCGCATCCCGTTCCTCGGTACGGCCATTATTTCCAGATTTAGAGACTCAAAAATGTTAGGTACCCCAAAATTGGGCCTAGAAAAAAGTGCGACGGATTTGCTGGATTTTTGCGGTGGTTACTAGGGAAGATGCTGGGCTGCTACAGTTAAAAGTGCGGGCCTCTGAGCCGCTTCGTTCTCCTTGTGTAGAAAAAAGTCTGTTTTGGAAGGTCAAAATGACCTTTTTTTGAAATTTTGCCGGCCTCTCCCGTCCAAACGCGCGGGGATAGAAAGTTGTCCTTTATACTGAAGATAGAGTTGGACGAGCTCTATTCAACGCACTCATCGGCTTTGTTGTAACTATACGTACTGCGGAGTAATGGCGGATAGATTGTTGGCGGAATAGTGGTTCGCCTTTTTTTCTCGAAAATCAGAAAGTATTCGCGATTGCCATTTTGATGCTATCGTGTAAGAAGCAAGTCAATGGGGAATACATGGCCGCATCCCGTTCCTCGGTACGGCCATTATTTCCGGATTTAGAGACTCAAAAATGTTAGGTACCCCAAAATTGGGCCTAGAAAAAAGTGCGACGGATTTGCTGGATTTTTGCGGTGGTTACTAGGGAAGATGCTGGGCTGCTACAGTTAAAAGTGCGGGCCTCTGAGCCGCTTCGTTCTCCTTGTGTAGAAAAAAGTGTGTTTTGGAAGGTCAAAATGACCTTTTTTTGAAATTTTGCCGGCCTCTCCCGTCCAAACGCACGGGGATAAAAAACTTGTCCTTTATACTGAAGATAGAGTTGGACGAGCTGTATTCAACGCACTCATCGGCTTTGTTGTAACTATACGTACTGCGGAGTAATGGCGGCTAGAATGTCGGCGGAATAGTGGTTTAAACCCTTCCCCTTTTTTTTCTCGAAAATCAGAAAGTGTTCGCGATTGCCATTTTGATGCTATCGTGTAAGAAGCAAGTCAATGGGGAATACATGGCCGCATCCCGTTCCTCGGTACGGCCATTATTTCCGGATTTAGAGACTCAAAAATGTTAGGTACCCCAAAATTGGGCCTAGAAAAAAGTGCGACGGATTTGCTGGATTTTTGCGGTGGTTACTAGGGAAGATGCTGGGCTGCTACAGTTAAAAGTGCGGGCCTCTGAGCCGCTTCGTTCTCCTTGTGTAGAAAAAAGTCTGTTTTGGAAGATCAAAATGACCTTTTTTTGAAATTTTGCCGGCCTCTCCCGTCCAAACGCGCGGGGATAGAAAGTTGTCCTTTATACTGAAGATAGAGTTGGACGAGCTGTATTCAACGCACTCATCGGCTTTGTTGTAACTATACGTACTGCGGAGTAATGGCGGCTAGAATGTCGGCGGAATAGTGGTTTAAACCCTTCCCCTTTTTTTCTCGAAAATCAGAAAGTGTTCGCGATTGCCATATTGTTGCTATCGTGTAAGAAGCAAGTCAATGGGGAATACATGGCCGCATCCCGTTCCTCGGTACGGCCATTATTTCCGGATTTAGAGACTCAAAAATGTTAGGTACCCCAAAATTGGGCCTAGAAAAAAGTGCGACGGATTTGCTGGATTTTTGCGGTGGTTACTAGGGAAGATGCTGGGCTGCTACAGTTAAAAGTGCGGGCCTCTGAGCCGCTTCGTTCTCCTTGTGTAGAAAAAAGTCTGATTTGGAAGGTCAAAATGACCTTTTTTTGAAATTTTGCCGGCCTCTCCCGTCCAAACGCACGGGGATAGAAACTTGTCCTTTATACTGAAGATAGAGTTGGACGAGCTGTATTCAACGCACTCATCGGCTTTGTTGTAACTATACGTACTGCGGAGTAATGGCGGCTAGAATGTCGGCGGAATAGTGGTTTAAACCCATCCCCTTTTTTTCTCGAAAATCAGAAAGTGTTCGCGATTGCCATTTTGATGCTATCGTGTAAGAAGCAAGTCAATGGGGAATACATGGCCGCATCCCGTTCCTCGGTACGGCCATTATTTCCGGATTTAGAGACTCAAAAATGTTAGGTACCCCAAAATTGGGCCTAGAAAAAAGTGCGACGGATTTGCTGGATTTTTGCGGTGGTTACTAGGGAAGATGCTGGGCTGCTACAGTTAAAAGTGCGGGCCTCTGAGCCGCTTCGTTCTCCTTGTGTAGAAAAAAGTCTGTTTTGGAAGGTCTAAATGACCTTTTTTTGAAATTTTGCCGGCCTCTCCCGTCCAAACGCACGGGGATAGAAAGTTGTCCTTTATACTGAAGATAGAGTTGGACGAGCTGTATTCAACGCACTCATCGGCTTTGTTGTAACTATACGTACTGCGGAGTAATGGCGGCTAGAATGTCGGCGGAATAGTGGTTTAAACCCATCCCCTTTTTTTCTCGAAAATCAGAAAGTGTTCGCGATTGCCATTTTGATGCTATCGTGTAAGAAGCAAGTCAATGGGGAATACATGGCCGCATCCCGTTCCTCGGTACGGCCATTATTTCCGGATTTAGAGACTCAAAAATGTTAGGTACCCCAAAATTGGGCCTAGAAAAAAGAGCGACGGATTTGCTGGATTTTTGCGGTGGTTACTAGGGAAGATGCTGGGCTGCTACAGTTAAAAGTGCGGGCCTCTGAGCCGCTTCGTTCTCCTTGTGTAGAAAAAAGTCTGTTTTGGAAGGTCAAAATGACCTTTTTTTGAAATTTTGCCGGCCTCTCCCGTCTAAACGCGATGGGGATAGAAAGTTGTCCTTTATACTGAAGATAGAGTTGGACGAGCTGTATTCAACGCACTCATCGGCTTTGTTGTAACTATACGTACTGCGGAGTAATGGCGGCTAGATTGTCGGCGGAATAGTGGTTTAAACCCTTCCCCTTTTTTTCTCGAAAATCAGAAAGTGTTCGCGATTGCCATTTTGATGCTATCGTGTAAGAAGCAAGTCAATGGGGAATACATGGCCGCATCCCGTTCCTCGGTACGGCCATTATTTCCGGATTTAGAGACTCAAAAATGTTAGGTACCCCAAAATTGGGCCTAGAAAAAAGTGCGACGGATTTGCTGGATTTTTGCGGTGGTTACTAGGGAAGATGCTGGGCTGCTACAGTTAAAAGTGCGGGCCTCTGAGCCGCTTCGTTCTCCTTGTGTAGAAAAAAGTCTGTTTTGGAAGGTCTAAATGACCTTTTTTTGAAATTTTGCCGGCCTCTCCCGTCCAAACGCACGGGGATAGAAAGTTGTCCTTTATACTGAAGATAGAGTTGGACGAGCTGTATTCAACGCACTCATCGGCTTTGTTGTAACTATACGTACTGCGGAGTAATGGCGGCTAGAATGTCGGCGGAATAGTGGTTTAAACCCATCCCCTTTTTTTCTCGAAAATCAGAAAGTGTTCGCGATTGCCATTTTGATGCTATCGTGTAAGAAGCAAGTCAATGGGGAATACATGGCCGCATCCCGTTCCTCGGTACGGCCATTATTTCCGGATTTAGAGACTCAAAAATGTTAGGTACCCCAAAATTGGGCCTAGAAAAAAGAGCGACGGATTTGCTGGATTTTTGCGGTGGTTACTAGGGAAGATGCTGGGCTGCTACAGTTAAAAGTGCGGGCCTCTGAGCCGCTTCGTTCTCCTTGTGTAGAAAAAAGTCTGTTTTGGAAGGTCAAAATGACCTTTTTTTGAAATTTTGCCGGCCTCTCCCGTCTAAACGCGATGGGGATAGAAAGTTGTCCTTTATACTGAAGATAGAGTTGGACGAGCTGTATTCAACGCACTCATCGGCTTTGTTGTAACTATACGTACTGCGGAGTAATGGCGGCTAGATTGTCGGCGGAATAGTGGTTTAAACCCTTCCCCTTTTTTTCTCGAAAATCAGAAAGTGTTCGCGATTGCCATTTTGATGCTATCGTGTAAGAAGCAAGTCAATGGGGAATACATGGCCGCATCCCGTTCCTCGGTACGGCCATTATTTCCGGATTTAGAGACTCAAAAATGTTAGGTACCCCAAAATTGGGCCTAGAAAAAAGTGCGACGGATTTGCTGGATTTTTGCGGTGGTTACTAGGGAAGATGCTGGGCTGCTACAGTTAAAAGTGCGGGCCTCTGAGCCGCTTCGTTCTCCTTGTGTAGAAAAAAGTCTGATTTGGAAGGTCAAAATGACCTTTTTTTGAAATTTTGCCGGCCTCTCCCGTCCAAACGCACGGGGATATAAACTTGTCCTTTATACTGAAGATAGAGTTGGACGAGCTGTATTCAACGCACTCATCGGCTTTGTTGTAACTATACGTACTGCGGAGTAATGGCGGCTAGAATGTCGGCGGAATAGTGGTTTAAACCCTTCCCCTTTTTTTTCTCGAAAATCAGAAAGTGTTCGCGATTGCCATTTTGATGCTATCGTGTAAGAAGCAAGTCAATGGGGAATACATGGCCGCATCCCGTTCCTCGGTACGGCCATTATTTCCGGATTTAGAGACTCAAAAATGTTAGGTACCCCAAAATTGGGCCTAGAAAAAAGTGCGACGGATTTGCTGGATTTTTGCGGTGGTTACTAGGGAAGATGCTGGGCTGCTACAGTTAAAAGTGCGGGCCTCTGAGCCGCTTCGTTCTCCTTGTGTAGAAAAAAGTCTGTTTTGGAAGATCAAAATGACCTTTTTTTGAAATTTTGCCGGCCTCTCCCGTCCAAACGCGCGGGGATAGAAAGTTGTCCTTTATACTGAAGATAGAGTTGGACGAGCTGTATTCAACGCACTCATCGGCTTTGTTGTAACTATACGTACTGCGGAGTAATGGCGGCTAGAATGTCGGCGGAATAGTGGTTTAAACCCTTCCCCTTTTTTTCTCGAAAATCAGAAAGTGTTCGCGATTGCCATATTGTTGCTATCGTGTAAGAAGCAAGTCAATGGGGAATACATGGCCGCATCCCGTTCCTCGGTACGGCCATTATTTCCGGATTTAGAGACTCAAAAATGTTAGGTACCCCAAAATTGGGCCTAGAAAAAAGTGCGACGGATTTGCTGGATTTTTGCGGTGGTTACTAGGGAAGATGCTGGGCTGCTACAGTTAAAAGTGCGGGCCTCTGAGCCGCTTCGTTCTCCTTGTGTAGAAAAAAGTCTGATTTGGAAGGTCAAAATGACCTTTTTTTGAAATTTTGCCGGCCTCTCCCGTCCAAACGCACGGGGATAGAAACTTGTCCTTTATACTGAAGATAGAGTTGGACGAGCTGTATTCAACGCACTCATCGGCTTTGTTGTAACTATACGTACTGCGGAGTAATGGCGGCTAGAATGTCGGCGGAATAGTGGTTTAAACCCATCCCCTTTTTTTCTCGAAAATCAGAAAGTGTTCGCGATTGCCATTTTGATGCTATCGTGTAAGAAGCAAGTCAATGGGGAATACATGGCCGCATCCCGTTCCTCGGTACGGCCATTATTTCCGGATTTAGAGACTCAAAAATGTTAGGTACCCCAAAATTGGGCCTAGAAAAAAGTGCGACGGATTTGCTGGATTTTTGCGGTGGTTACTAGGGAAGATGCTGGGCTGCTACAGTTAAAAGTGCGGGCCTCTGAGCCGCTTCGTTCTCCTTGTGTAGAAAAAAGTCTGTTTTGGAAGGTCTAAATGACCTTTTTTTGAAATTTTGCCGGCCTCTCCCGTCCAAACGCACGGGGATAGAAAGTTGTCCTTTATACTGAAGATAGAGTTGGACGAGCTGTAATCAACGCACTCATCGGCTTTGTTGTAACTATACGTACTGCGGAGTAATGGCGGCTAGAATGTCGGCGGAATAGTGGTTTAAACCCATCCCCTTTTTTTCTCGAAAATCAGAAAGTGTTCGCGATTGCCATTTTGATGCTATCGTGTAAGAAGCAAGTCAATGGGGAATACATGGCCGCATCCCGTTCCTCGGTACGGCCATTATTTCCGGATTTAGAGACTCAAAAATGTTAGGTACCCCAAAATTGGGCCTAGAAAAAAGAGCGACGGATTTGCTGGATTTTTGCGGTGGTTACTAGGGAAGATGCTGGGCTGCTACAGTTAAAAGTGCGGGCCTCTGAGCCGCTTCGTTCTCCTTGTGTAGAAAAAAGTCTGTTTTGGAAGGTCAAAATGACCTTTTTTTGAAATTTTGCCGGCCTCTCCCGTCTAAACGCGATGGGGATAGAAAGTTGTCCTTTATACTGAAGATAGAGTTGGACGAGCTGTATTCAACGCACTCATCGGCTTTGTTGTAACTATACGTACTGCGGAGTAATGGCGGCTAGATTGTCGGCGGAATAGTGGTTTAAACCCTTCCCCTTTTTTTCTCGAAAATCAGAAAGTGTTCGCGATTGCCATTTTGATGCTATCGTGTAAGAAGCAAGTCAATGGGGAATACATGGCCGCATCCCGTTCCTCGGTACGGCCATTATTTCCGGATTTAGAGACTCAAAAATGTTAGGTACCCCAAAATTGGGCCTAGAAAAAAGTGCGACGGATTTGCTGGATTTTTGCGGTGGTTACTAGGGAAGATGCTGGGCTGCTACAGTTAAAAGTGCGGGCCTCTGAGCCGCTTCGTTCTCCTTGTGTAGAAAAAAGTCTGATTTGGAAGGTCAAAATGACCTTTTTTTGAAATTTTGCCGGCCTCTCCCGTCCAAACGCACGGGGATATAAACTTGTCCTTTATACTGAAGATAGAGTTGGACGAGCTGTATTCAACGCACTCATCGGCTTTGTTGTAACTATACGTACTGCGGAGTAATGGCGGCTAGATTGTTGGCGGAATAGTGGTTCGCCTTTTTTTCTCGAAAATCAGAAAGTATTCGCGATTGCCATTTTGATGCTATCGTGTAAGAAGCAAGTCAATGGGGAATACATGGCCGCATCCCGTTCCTCGGTACGGCCATTATTTCCGGATTTAGAGACTCAAAAATGTTAGGTACCCCAAAATTGGGCCTAGAAAAAAGTGCGACGGATTTGCTGGATTTTTGCGGTGGTTACTAGGGAAGATGCTGGGCTGCTACAGTTAAAAGTGCGGGCCTCTGAGCCGCTTCGTTCTCCTTGTGTAGAAAAAAGTCTGTTTTGGAAGGTCAAAATGACCTTTTTTTGAAATTTTGCCGGCCTCTCCCGTCCAAACGCACGGGGATAAAAAACTTGTCCTTTATACTGAAGATAGAGTTGGACGAGCTGTATTCAACGCACTCATCGGCTTTGTTGTAACTATACGTACTGCGGAGTAATGGCGGCTAGAATGTCGGCGGAATAGTGGTTTAAACCCTTCCCCTTTTTTTTCTCGAAAATCAGAAAGTGTTCGCGATTGCCATTTTGATGCTATCGTGTAAGAAGCAAGTCAATGGGGAATACATGGCCGCATCCCGTTCCTCGGTACGGCCATTATTTCCGGATTTAGAGACTCAAAAATGTTAGGTACCCCAAAATTGGGCCTAGAAAAAAGTGCGACGGATTTGCTGGATTTTTGCGGTGGTTACTAGGGAAGATGCTGGGCTGCTACAGTTAAAAGTGCGGGCCTCTGAGCCGCTTCGTTCTCCTTGTGTAGAAAAAAGTCTGTTTTGGAAGATCAAAATGACCTTTTTTTGAAATTTTGCCGGCCTCTCCCGTCCAAACGCGCGGGGATAGAAAGTTGTCCTTTATACTGAAGATAGAGTTGGACGAGCTGTATTCAACGCACTCATCGGCTTTGTTGTAACTATACGTACTGCGGAGTAATGGCGGCTAGAATGTCGGCGGAATAGTGGTTTAAACCCTTCCCCTTTTTTTCTCGAAAATCAGAAAGTGTTCGCGATTGCCATATTGTTGCTATCGTGTAAGAAGCAAGTCAATGGGGAATACATGGCCGCATCCCGTTCCTCGGTACGGCCATTATTTCCGGATTTAGAGACTCAAAAATGTTAGGTACCCCAAAATTGGGCCTAGAAAAAAGTGCGACGGATTTGCTGGATTTTTGCGGTGGTTACTAGGGAAGATGCTGGGCTGCTACAGTTAAAAGTGCGGGCCTCTGAGCCGCTTCGTTCTCCTTGTGTAGAAAAAAGTCTGATTTGGAAGGTCAAAATGACCTTTTTTTTGAAATTTTGCCGGCCTCTCCCGTCCAAACGCACGGGGATAGAAACTTGTCCTTTATACTGAAGATAGAGTTGGACGAGCTGTATTCAACGCACTCATCGGCTTTGTTGTAACTATACGTACTGCGGAGTAATGGCGGCTAGAATGTCGGCGGAATAGTGGTTTAAACCCATCCCCTTTTTTTCTCGAAAATCAGAAAGTGTTCGCGATTGCCATTTTGATGCTATCGTGTAAGAAGCAAGTCAATGGGGAATACATGGCCGCATCCCGTTCCTCGGTACGGCCATTATTTCCGGATTTAGAGACTCAAAAATGTTAGGTACCCCAAAATTGGGCCTAGAAAAAAGTGCGACGGATTTGCTGGATTTTTGCGGTGGTTACTAGGGAAGATGCTGGGCTGCTACAGTTAAAAGTGCGGGCCTCTGAGCCGCTTCGTTCTCCTTGTGTAGAAAAAAGTCTGTTTTGGAAGGTCTAAATGACCTTTTTTTTGAAATTTTGCCGGCCTCTCCCGTCCAAACGCACGGGGATATAAACTTGTCCTTTATACTGAAGATAGAGTTGGACGAGCTGTATTCAACGCACTCATCGGCTTTGTTGTAACTATACGTACTGCGGAGTAATGGCGGCTAGATTGTTGGCGGAATAGTGGTTCGCCTTTTTTTCTCGAAAATCAGAAAGTATTCGCGATTGCCATTTTGATGCTATCGTGTAAGAAGCAAGTCAATGGGGAATACATGGCCGCATCCCGTTCCTCGGTACGGCCATTATTTCCGGATTTAGAGACTCAAAAATGTTAGGTACCCCAAAATTGGGCCTAGAAAAAAGAGCGACGGATTTGCTGGATTTTTGCGGTGGTTACTAGGGAAGATGCTGGGCTGCTACAGTTAAAAGTGCGGGCCTCTGAGCCGCTTCGTTCTCCTTGTGTAGAAAAAAGTCTGTTTTGGAAGGTCAAAATGACCTTTTTTTGAAATTTTGCCGGCCTCTCCCGTCTAAACGCGATGGGGATAGAAAGTTGTCCTTTATACTGAAGATAGAGTTGGACGAGCTGTATTCAACGCACTCATCGGCTTTGTTGTAACTATACGTACTGCGGAGTAATGGCGGCTAGATTGTCGGCGGAATAGTGGTTTAAACCCTTCCCCTTTTTTTCTCGAAAATCAGAAAGTGTTCGCGATTGCCATTTTGATGCTATCGTGTAAGAAGCAAGTCAATGGGGAATACATGGCCGCATCCCGTTCCTCGGTACGGCCATTATTTCCGGATTTAGAGACTCAAAAATGTTAGGTACCCCAAAATTGGGCCTAGAAAAAAGTGCGACGGATTTGCTGGATTTTTGCGGTGGTTACTAGGGAAGATGCTGGGCTGCTACAGTTAAAAGTGCGGGCCTCTGAGCCGCTTCGTTCTCCTTGTGTAGAAAAAAGTCTGATTTGGAAGGTCAAAATGACCTTTTTTTGAAATTTTGCCGGCCTCTCCCGTCCAAACGCACGGGGATATAAACTTGTCCTTTATACTGAAGATAGAGTTGGACGAGCTGTATTCAACGCACTCATCGGCTTTGTTGTAACTATACGTACTGCGGAGTAATGGCGGCTAGAATGTCGGCGGAATAGTGGTTTAAACCCTTCCCCTTTTTTTTCTCGAAAATCAGAAAGTGTTCGCGATTGCCATTTTGATGCTATCGTGTAAGAAGCAAGTCAATGGGGAATACATGGCCGCATCCCGTTCCTCGGTACGGCCATTATTTCCGGATTTAGAGACTCAAAAATGTTAGGTACCCCAAAATTGGGCCTAGAAAAAAGTGCGACGGATTTGCTGGATTTTTGCGGTGGTTACTAGGGAAGATGCTGGGCTGCTACAGTTAAAAGTGCGGGCCTCTGAGCCGCTTCGTTCTCCTTGTGTAGAAAAAAGTCTGTTTTGGAAGATCAAAATGACCTTTTTTTGAAAATTTGCCGGCCTCTCCCGTCCAAACGCGCGGGGATAGAAAGTTGTCCTTTATACTGAAGATAGAGTTGGACGAGCTGTATTCAACGCACTCATCGGCTTTGTTGTAACTATACGTACTGCGGAGTAATGGCGGCTAGAATGTCGGCGGGATAGTGGTTTAAACCCTTCCCCTTTTTTTCTCGAAAATCAGAAAGTGTTCGCGATTGCCATATTGTTGCTATCGTGTAAGAAGCAAGTCAATGGGGAATACATGGCCGCATCCCGTTCCTCGGTACGGCCATTATTTCCGGATTTAGAGACTCAAAAATGTTAGGTACCCCAAAATTGGGCCTAGAAAAAAGTGCGACGGATTTGCTGGATTTTTGCGGTGGTTACTAGGGAAGATGCTGGGCTGCTACAGTTAAAAGTGCGGGCCTCTGAGCCGCTTCGTTCTCCTTGTGTAGAAAAAAGTCTGATTTGGAAGGTCAAAATGACCTTTTTTTGAAATTTTGCCGGCCTCTCCCGTCCAAACGCACGGGGATAGAAACTTGTCCTTTATACTGAAGATAGAGTTGGACGAGCTGTATTCAACGCACTCATCGGCTTTGTTGTAACTATACGTACTGCGGAGTAATGGCGGCTAGAATGTCGGCGGAATAGTGGTTTAAACCCATCCCCTTTTTTTCTCGAAAATCAGAAAGTGTTCGCGATTGCCATTTTGATGCTATCGTGTAAGAAGCAAGTCAATGGGGAATACATGGCCGCATCCCGTTCCTCGGTACGGCCATTATTTCCGGATTTAGAGACTCAAAAATGTTAGGTACCCCAAAATTGGGCCTAGAAAAAAGTGCGACGGATTTGCTGGATTTTTGCGGTGGTTACTAGGGAAGATGCTGGGCTGCTACAGTTAAAAGTGCGGGCCTCTGAGCCGCTTCGTTCTCCTTGTGTAGAAAAAAGTCTGATTTGGAAGGTCAAAATGACCTTTTTTTGAAATTTTGCCGGCCTCTCCCGTCCAAACGCACGGGGATATAAACTTGTCCTTTATACTGAAGATAGAGTTGGACGAGCTGTATTCAACGCACTCATCGGCTTTGTTGTAACTATACGTACTGCGGAGTAATGGCGGCTAGATTGTTGGCGGAATAGTGGTTCGCCTTTTTTTCTCGAAAATCAGAAAGTATTCGCGATTGCCATTTTGATGCTATCGTGTAAGAAGCAAGTCAATGGGGAATACATGGCCGCATCCCGTTCCTCGGTACGGCCATTATTTCCGGATTTAGAGACTCAAAAATGTTAGGTACCCCAAAATTGGGCCTAGAAAAAAGTGCGACGGATTTGCTGGATTTTTGCGGTGGTTACTAGGGAAGATGCTGGGCTGCTACAGTTAAAAGTGCGGGCCTCTGAGCCGCTTCGTTCTCCTTGTGTAGAAAAAAGTCTGTTTTGGAAGGTCAAAATGACCTTTTTTTGAAATTTTGCCGGCCTCTCCCGTCCAAACGCACGGGGAAAAAAAAAACTTGTCCTTTATACTGAAGATAGAGTTGGACGAGCTGTATTCAACGCACTCATCGGCTTTGTTGTAACTATACGTACTGCGGAGTAATGGCGGCTAGAATGTCGGCGGAATAGTGGTTTAAACCCTTCCCCTTTTTTTTCTCGAAAATCAGAAAGTGTTCGCGATTGCCATTTTGATGCTATCGTGTAAGAAGCAAGTCAATGGGGAATACATGGCCGCATCCCGTTCCTCGGTACGGCCATTATTTCCGGATTTAGAGACTCAAAAATGTTAGGTACCCCAAAATTGGGCCTAGAAAAAAGTGCGACGGATTTGCTGGATTTTTGCGGTGGTTACTAGGGAAGATGCTGGGCTGCTACAGTTAAAAGTGCGGGCCTCTGAGCCGCTTCGTTCTCCTTGTGTAGAAAAAAGTCTGTTTTGGAAGATCAAAATGACCTTTTTTTGAAATTTTGCCGGCCTCTCCCGTCCAAACGCGCGGGGATAGAAAGTTGTCCTTTATACTGAAGATAGAGTTGGACGAGCTGTATTCAACGCACTCATCGGCTTTGTTGTAACTATACGTACTGCGGAGTAATGGCGGCTAGAATGTCGGCGGAATAGTGGTTTAAACCCTTCCCCTTTTTTTCTCGAAAATCAGAAAGTGTTCGCGATTGCCATATTGTTGCTATCGTGTAAGAAGCAAGTCAATGGGGAATACATGGCCGCATCCCGTTCCTCGGTACGGCCATTATTTCCGGATTTAGAGACTCAAAAATGTTAGGTACCCCAAAATTGGGCCTAGAAAAAAGTGCGACGGATTTGCTGGATTTTTGCGGTGGTTACTAGGGAAGATGCTGGGCTGCTACAGTTAAAAGTGCGGGCCTCTGAGCCGCTTCGTTCTCCTTGTGTAGAAAAAAGTCTGATTTGGAAGGTCAAAATGACCTTTTTTTGAAATTTTGCCGGCCTCTCCCGTCCAAACGCACGGGGATAGAAACTTGTCCTTTATACTGAAGATAGAGTTGGACGAGCTGTATTCAACGCACTCATCGGGTTTGTTGTAACTATACGTACTGCGGAGTAATGGCGGCTAGATTGTTGGCGGAATAGTGGTTCCCCTTTTTTTCTCGAAAATCAGAAAGTATTCGCGATTGCCATTTTGATGCTATCGTGTAAGAAGCAAGTCAATGGGGAATACATGGCCGCATCCCGTTCCTCGGTACGGCCATTATTTCCGGATTTAGAGACTCAAAAATGTTAGGTACCCCAAAATTGGGCCTAGAAAAAAGTGCGACGGATTTGCTGGATTTTTGCGGTGGTTACTAGGGAAGATGCTGGGCTGCTACAGTTAAAAGTGCGGGCCTCTGAGCCGCTTCGTTCTCCTTGTGTAGAAAAAAGTCTGTTTTGGAAGGTCAAAATGACCTTTTTTTGAAATTTTGCCGGCCTCTCCCGTCCAAACGCACGGGGATAGAAACTTGTCCTTTATACTGAAGATAGAGTTGGACGAGCTGTATTCAACGCACTCATCGGCTTTGTTGTAACTATACGTACTGCGGAGTAATGGCGGCTAGAATGTCGGCTGAATAGTGGTTTAAACCCTTCCCCTTTTTTTTCTCGAAAATCAGAAAGTGTTCGCGATTGCCATTTTGATGCTATCGTGTAAGAAGCAAGTCAATGGGGAATACATGGCCGCATCCCGTTCCTCGGTACGGCCATTATTTCCGGATTTAGAGACTCAGAAATGTTAGGTACCCCAAAATTGGGCCTAGAAAAAAGTGCGACGGATTTGCTGGATTTTTGCGGTGGTTACTAGGGAAGATGCTGGGCTGCTACAGTTAAAAGTGCGGGCCTCTGAGCCGCTTCGTTCTCCTTGTGTAGAAAAAAGTCTGTTTTGGAAGGTCAAAATGACCTTTTTTTGAAATTTTGCCGGCCTCTCCCGTCCAAACGCGCGGGGATAAAAAGTTGTCCTTTATACTGAAGATAGAGTTGGACGAGCTGTATTCAACGCACTCATCGGCTTTGTTGTAACTATACGTACTGCGGAGTAATGGCGGCTAGAATGTCGGCGGAATAGTGGTTTAAACCCTTCCCCTTTTTTTCTCGAAAATCAGAAAGTGTTCGCGATTGCCATATTGTTGCTATCGTGTAAGAAGCAAGTCAATGGGGAATACATGGCCGCATCCCGTTCCTCGGTACGGCCATTATTTCCGGATTTAGAGACTCAAAAATGTTAGGTACCCCAAAATTGGGCCTAGAAAAAAGTGCGACGGATTTGCTGGATTTTTGCGGTGGTTACTAGGGAAGATGCTGGGCTGCTACAGTTAAAAGTGCGGGCCTCTGAGCCGCTTCGTTCTCCTTGTGTAGAAAAAAGTCTGTTTTGGAAGGTCAAAATGACCTTTTTTTGAAATTTTGCCGGCCTCTCCCGTCCAAACGCACGGGGATAGAAACTTGTCCTTTATACTGAAGATAGAGTTGGACGAGCTGTATTCAACGCACTCATCGGCTTTGTTGTAACTATACGTACTGCGGAGTAATGGCGGCTAGAATGTCGGCGGAATAGTGGTTTAAACCCATCCCCTTTTTTTCTCGAAAATCAGAAAGTGTTCGCGATTGCCATTTTGATGCTATCGTGTAAGAAGCAAGTCAATGGGGAATACATGGCCGCATCCCGTTCCTCGGTACGGCCATTATTTCCGGATTTAGAGACTCAAAAATGTTAGGTACCCCAAAATTGGGCCTAGAAAAAAGAGCGACGGATTTGCTGGATTTTTGCGGTGGTTACTAGGGAAGATGCTGGGCTGCTACAATTAAAAGTGCGGGCCTCTGAGCCGCTTCGTTCTCCTTGTGTAGAAAAAAGTCTGTTTTGGAAGGTCAAAATGACCTTTTTTTGAAATTTTGCCGGCCTCTCCCGTCTAAACGCGATGGGGATAGAAAGTTGTCCTTTATACTGAAGATAGAGTTGGACGAGCTGTATTCAACGCACTCATCGGCTTTGTTGTAACTATACGTACTGCGGAGTAATGGCGGCTAGATTGTCGGCGGAATAGTGGTTTAAACCCTTCCCCTTTTTTTCTCGAAAATCAGAAGGTGTTCGCGATTGCCATTTTGATGCTATCGTGAGAGAAGCAAGTCAATGGGGAATACATGGCCGCATCCCGTTCCTCGGTACGGCCATTATTTCCGGATTTAGAGACTCAAAAATGTTAGGTACCCCAAAATTGGGCCTAGAAAAAAGTGCGACGGGTTTGCTGGATTTTTGCGGTGGTTACTAGGGAAGATGCTGGGCTGCTACAGTTAAAAGTGCGGGCCTCTGAGCCGCTTCGTTCTCCTTGTGTAGAAAAAAGTCTGATTTGGAAGGTCAAAATGACCTTTTTTTGAAATTTTGCCGGCCTCTCCCGTCCAAACGCACGGGGATATAAACTTGTCCTTTATACTGAAGATAGAGTTGGACGAGCTGTATTCAACGCACTCATCGGCTTTGTTGTAACTATACGTACTGCGGAGTAATGGCGGCTAGAATGTCGGCGGAATAGTGGTTTAAACCCTTCCCCTTTTTTTCTCGAAAATCAGAAAGTGTTCGCGATTGCCATTTTGATGCTATCGTGTAAGAAGCAAGTCAATGGGGAATACATGGCCGCATCCCGTTCCTCGGTACGGCCATTATTTCCGGATTTAGAGACTCAAAAATGTTAGGTACCCCAAAATTGGGCCTAGAAAAAAGTGCGACGGATTTGCTGGATTTTTGCGGTGGTTACTAGGGAAGATGCTGGGCTGCTACAGTTAAAAGTGCGGGCCTCTGAGCCGCTTCGTTCTCCTTGTGTAGAAAAAAGTCTGATTTGGAAGGTCAAAATGACCTTTTTTTGAAATTTTGCCGGCCTCTCCCGTCCAAACGCACGGGGATAGAAACTTGTCCTTTATACTGCAGATAGAGTTGGACGAGCTGTATTCAACGCACTCATCGGCTTTGTTGTAACTATACGTACTGCGGAGTAATGGCGGCTAGAATGTCGGCGGAATAGTGGTTTAAACCCTTCCCCTTTTTTTCTCGAAAATCAGAAAGTGTTCGCGATTGCCATTTTGATGCTATCGTGTAAGAAGCAAGTCAATGGGGAATACATGGCCGCATCCCGTTCCTCGGTACGGCCATTATTTCCGGATTTAGAGACTCAAAAATGTTAGGTACCCCAAAATTGGGCCTAGAAAAAAGTGCGACGGATTTGCTGGATTTTTGCGGTGGTTACTAGGGAAGATGCTGGGCTGCTACAGTTAAAAGTGCGGGCCTCTGAGCCGCTTCGTTCTCCTTGTGTAGAAAAAAGTCTGTTTTGGAAGGTCAAAATGACCTTTTTTTGAAATTTTGCCGGCCTCTCCCGTCCAAACGCGCGGGGATAGAAAGTTGTCCTTTATACTGAAGATAGAGTTGGACGAGCTGTATTCAACGCACTCATCGGCTTTGTTGTAACTATACGTACTGCGGAGTAATGGCGGCTAGAATGTCGGCGGAATAGTGGTTTAAACCCTTCCCCTTTTTTTCTCGAAAATCAGAAAGTGTTCGCGATTGCCATTTTGATGCTATCGTGTAAGAAGCAAGTCAATGGGGAATACATGGCCGCATCCCGTTCCTCGGTACGGCCATTATTTCCGGATTTAGAGACTCAAAAATGTTAGGTACCCCAAAATTGGGCCTAGAAAAAAGTGCGACGGATTTGCTGGATTTTTGCGGTGGTTACTAGGGAAGATGCTTGGGCTGCTACAGTTAAAAGTGCGGGCCTCTGAGCCGCTTCGTTCTCCTTGTGTAGAAAAAAGTCTGTTTTGGAAGGTCAAAATGACCTTTATTTTGAAATTTTGCCGGCCTCTCCCGTCTAAACGCGCTGAGATAGAAAGTTGTCCTTTATACTGAAGATAGAGTTGGACGAGCTGTATTCAACGCACTCATCGGCTTTGTTGTAACTATACGTACTGCGGAGTAATGGCGGCTAGAATGTCGGCGGAATAGTGGTCTAAACCCTTCGCCTTTTTTTTCTCGAAAATCAGAAAGTGTTCGCGATTGCCATTTTGATGCTATCGTGTAAGAAGCAAGTCAATGGGGAATACATGGCCGCATCCCGTTCCTCGGTACGGCCATTATTTTCGGATTTAAAGACTCAAAAATGTTAGGTACCCCAAAATTGGGCCTAGAAAAAAGTGCGACGGATTTGCTGGATTTTTGCGGTGGTTACTAGGGAAGATGCTGGGCTGCTACAGTTAAAAGTGCGGGCCTCTGAGCCGCTTCGTTCTCCTTGTGTAGAAAAAAGTCTGTTTTGGAAGGTCAAAATGACCTTTTTTTGAAATTTTGCCGGCCTCTCCCGTCCAAACGCGCGGGGATAGAAAGTTGTCCTTTATACTGAAGATAGAGTTGGACGAGCTGTATTCAACGCACTCATCGGCTTTGTTGTAACTATACGTACTGCGGAGTAATGGCGGCTAGATTGTCGGCGGAATAGTGGTTTAAAACCCTTCCCCTTTTTTTCTCGAAAATCAGAAAGTGTTCGCGATTGCCATTTTGATGCTATCGTGTAAGAAGCAAGTCAATGGGGAATACATGGCCGCATCCCGTTCCTCGGTACGTCCATTATTTCCGGATTTAGAGACTCAAAAATGTTAGGTACCCCAAAATTGGGCCTAGAAAAAAGTGCGACGGATTTGCTGGATTTTTGCGGTGGTTACTAGGGAAGATGCTGGGCTGCTACAGTTAAAAGTGCGGGCCTCTGAGCCGCTTCGTTCTCCTTGTGTAGAAAAAAGTCTGATTTGGAAGGTCAAAATGACCTTTTTTTGAAATTTTGCCGGCCTCTCCCGTCCAAACGCACGGTGATAGAAACTTGTCCTTTATACTGAAGATAGAGTTGGACGAGCTGTATTCAACGCACTCATCGGCTTTGTTGTAACTATACGTACTGCGGAGTAATGGCGGCTAGAATGTCGCCGGAATAGTGGTTTAAACCCTTCACCTTTTTTTCTCGAAAATCAGAAAGTGTTCGCGATTGCCATTTTGATGCTATCGTGTAAGAAGCAAGTCAATGGGGAATACATGGCCGCATCCCGTTCCTCGGTACGGCCATTATTTCCGGATTTAGAGACTCAAAAATGTTAGGTACCCCAAAACTGGGCCTAGAAAAAAGTGCGACGGATTTGCTGGATTTTTGCGGTGGTTACTAGGGAAGATGCTGGGCTGCTACAGTTAAAATTGCGGGCCTCTGAGCCGCTTCGTTCTCCTTGTGTAGAAAAAAGTCTGTTTTGGAAGGTCAAAATGACCTTTTTTTGAAATTTTGCCGGCCTCTCCCGTCTAAACGCGCGGGGATAGAAAGTTGTCCTTTATACAGAAGATAGAGTTGGACGAGCTGTATTCAACGCACTCATCGGCTTTGTTGTAACTATACGTACTGCGGAGTAATGGCGGCTAGATTGTCGGCGGAATAGTGGTTTAAACCCTTCCCCTTTTTTTCTCGAAAATCAGAAAGTGTTCGCGATTGCCATATTGTTGCTATCGTGTAAGAAGCAAGTCAATGGGGAATACATGGCCGCATCCCGTTCCTCGGTACGGCCATTATTTCCGGATTTAGAGACTCAAAAATGTTAGGTACCCCAAAATTGGGCCTAGAAAAAAGTGCGACGGATTTGCTGGATTTTTGCGGTGGTTACTAGGGAAGATGCTGGGCTGCTACAGTTAAAAGTGCGGGCCTCTGAGCCGCTTCGTTCTCCTTGTGTAGAAAAAAGTCTGTTTTGGAAGGTCAAAATGACCTTTTTTTGAAATTTTGCCGGCCTCTCCCGTCTAAACGCGCGGGGATAGAAAGTTGTCCTTTATACTGAAGATAGATTTGGACGAGCTGTATTCAACGCACTCATCGGCTTTGTTGTAACTATACGTACTGCGGAGTAATGGTGGCTAGATTTTCGGCGGAATAGTGGTTTAAACCCTTCCCCTTTTTTTCTCGAAAATCAGAAAGTGTTCGCGATTGCCATTTTGATGCTATCGTGTAAGAAGCAAGTCAATGGGGAATACATGGCCGCATCCCGTTCCTCGGTACGGCCTTTATTTCCGGATTTAGAGACTCAAAAATGTTAGGTACCCCAAAATTGGGCCTAGAAAAAAGTGCGACGGATTTGCTGGATTTTTGCGGTGGTTACTAGGGAAGATGCTGGGCTGCTACAGTTAAAAGTGCGGGCCTCTGAGCCGCTTCGTTCTCCTTGTGTAGAAAAAAGTCTGATTTGGAAGGTCAAAATGACCTTTTTTTGAAATTTTGCCGGCCTCTCCCGTCCAAACGCACGGGGATAGAAACTTGTCCTTTATACTGAAGATAGAGTTGGACGAGCTGTATTCAACGCACTCATCGGCTTTGTTGTAACTATACGTACTGCGGAGTAATGGCGGCTAGAATGTCGGCGGAATAGTGGTTTAAACCCTTCCCCTTTTTTTCTCGAAAATCAGAAAGTGTTCGCGATTGCCATATTGTTGCTATCGTGTAAGAAGCAAGTCAATGGGGAATACATGGCCGCATCCCGTTCCTCGGTACGGCCATTATTTCCGGATTTAGAGACTCAAAAATGTTAGGTACCCCAAAATTGGGCCTAGAAAAAAGTGCGACGGATTTGCTGGATTTTTGCGGTGGTTACTAGGGAAGATGCTGGGCTGCTACAGTTAAAAGTGCGGGCCTCTGAGCCGCTTCGTTCTCCTTATGTAGAAAAAAGTCTGTTTTGTAAGGTCAAAATGACCTTTTTTTGAAATTTTGCCGGCCTCTCCCGTCCAAACGCGCGGGGATAGAAAGTTGTCCTTTATACTGAAGATAGAGTTGGACGAGCTATATTCAACGCACTCATCGGCTTTGTTGTAACTATACGTACTGCGGAGTAATGGCGGCTAGAATGTCGGCGGAATAGTGGTCTAAACCCTTCGCCTTTTTTTCTCGAAAATCAGAAAGTGTTCGCGATTGCCATTTTGTTGCTATCGTGTAAGAAGCAAGTCGATGGGGAATACATGGCCGCATCCCGTTCCTCGGTACGGCCATTATTTCCGGATTTAGAGACTCAAAAATGTTAGGTACCCCAAAATTGGGCCTAGAAAAAAGTGCGACGGATTTGCTGGATTTTTGCGGTGGTTACTAGGGAAGATGCTGGGCTGCTACAGTTAAAAGTGCGGGCCTCTGAGCCGCTTCGTTCTCCTTGTGTAGAAAAAAGTCTGTTTTGGAAGGTCAAAATGACCTTTTTTTGAAATTTTGCCGGCCTCTCCCGTCCAAACGCGCGGGGATAGAAAGTTGTCCTTGATACTGAAGATAGAGTTGGACGAGCTGTATTCAACGCACTCATCGGCTTTGTTGTAACTATACGTACTGCGGAGTAATGGCGGCTAGATTGTCGGCGGAATAGTGGTTTAAACCCTTCCCCTTTTTTTCTCGAAAATCAGAAAGTGTTCGCGATTGCCATTTTGATGCTATCGTGTAAGAAGCAAGTCAATGGGGAATACATGGCCGCATCCCGTTCCTCGGTACGGCCATTATTTCCGGATTTAGAGACTCAAAAATGTTAGGTACCCCAAAATTGGGCCTAGAAAAAAGTGCGACGGATTTGCTGGATTTTTGCGGTGGTTACTAGGGAAGATGCTGGGCTGCTACAGTTAAAAGTGCGGGCCTCTGAGCCGCTTCGTTCTCCTTGTGTAGAAAAAAGTCTGTTTTGGAAGGTCAAAATGACCTTTTTTTGAAATTTTGCCGGCCTCTCCCGTCCAAACGCGCGGGGATAGAAAGTTGTCCTTTATACTGAAGATAGAGTTGGACGAGCTGTATTCAACGCACTCATCGGCTTTGTTGGAACTATACGTACTGCGGAGTAATGGCGGCTAGATTGTCGAAAATCAGAAAGTGTTCGCGATTGCCATTTTGATGCTATCGTGTAAGAAGTAAGTCAATGGGGAATACATGGCCGCATCCCGTTCCTCGGTACGGCCATTATTTCCGGATTTAGAGACTCAAAAATGTTAGGTACCCCAAAATTGGGCCTAGAAAAAAGTGCGACGGATTTGCTGGATTTTTGCGGTGGTTACTAGGGAAGATGCTGGGCTGCTACAGTTAAAAGTGCGGGCCTCTGAGCCGCTTCGTTCTCCTTGTGTAGAAAAAAGTCTGATTTGGTAGGTCAAAATGACCTTTTTTGAAATTTTGCCGGCCTCTCCCGTCCAAACGCACGGGGATAGAAAGTTGTCCTTTATACTGAAGATAGAGTTGGACGAGCTGTATTCAACGCACTCATCGGCTTTGTTGTAACTATACGTACTGCGGAGTAATGGCGGCTAGAGTGTCGGCGGATTAGTGGTTTAAACCCTTCCCCTTTTTTTCTCGAAAATCAGAAAGTGTTCGCGATTGCCATTTTGATGCTATCGTGTAAGAAGCAAGTCAATGGGGAATACATGGCCGCATCCCGTTCCTCGGTACGGCCATTATTTCCGGATTTAGAGACTCAAAAATGTTAGGTACCCCAAAATTGGGCCTAGAAAAAAGTGCGACGGATTTGCTGGATTTTTGCGGTGGTTACTAGGGAAGATGCTGGGCTGCTACAGTTAAAAGTGCGGGCCTCTGAGCCGCTTCGTTCTCCTTGTGTAGAAAAAAGTCTGTTTTGGAAGGTCAAAATGACCTTTTTTTGAAATTTTGCCGGCCTCTCCCGTCCAAACGCGCGGGGATAGAAAGTTGTCCTTGATACTGAAGATAGAGTTGGACGAGCTGTATTCAACGCACTCATCGGCTTTGTTGTAACTATACGTACTGCGGAGTAATGGCGGCTAGATTGTCGGCGGAATAGTGGTTTAAACCCTTCCCCTTTTTTTCTCGAAAATCAGAAAGTGTTCGCGATTGCCATTTTGATGCTATCGTGTAAGAAGCAAGTCAATGGGGAATACATGGCCGCATCCCGTTCCTCGGTACGGCCATTATTTCCGGATTTAGAGACTCAAAAATGTTAGGTACCCCAAAATTGGGCCTAGAAAAAAGTGCGACGGATTTGCTGGATTTTTGCGGTGGTTACTAGGGAAGATGCTGGGCTGCTACAGTTAAAAGTGCGGGCCTCTGAGCCGCTTCGTTCTCCTTGTGTAGAAAAAAGTCTGTTTTGGAAGGTCAAAATGACCTTTTTTTGAAATTTTGCCGGCCTCTCCCGTCCAAACGCGCGGGGATAGAAAGTTGTCCTTTATACTGAAGATAGAGTTGGACGAGCTGTATTCAACGCACTCATCGGCTTTGTTGTAACTATACGTACTGCGGAGTAATGGCGGCTAGATTGTCGGCGGAATAGTGGTTTAAACCCTTCCCCTTTTTTTCTCGAAAATCAGAAAGTGTTCGCGATTGCCATTTTGATGCTATCGTGTAAGAAGTAAGTCAATGGGGAATACATGGCCGCATCCCGTTCCTCGGTACGGCCATTATTTCCGGATTTAGAGACTCAAAAATGTTAGGTACCCCAAAATTGGGCCTAGAAAAAAGTGCGACGGATTTGCTGGATTTTTGCGGTGGTTACTAGGGAAGATGCTGGGCTGCTACAGTTAAAAGTGCGGGCCTCTGAGCCGCTTCGTTCTCCTTGTGTAGAAAAAAGTCTGATTTGGTAGGTCAAAATGACCTTTTTTGAAATTTTGCCGGCCTCTCCCGTCCAAACGCACGGGGATAGAAACTTGTCCTTTATACTGAAGATAGAGTTGGACGAGCTGTATTCAACGCACTCATCGGCTTTGTTGTAACTATACGTACTGCGGAGTAATGGCGGCTAGAGTGTCGGCGGATTAGTGGTTTAAACCCTTCCCCTTTTTTTCTCGAAAATCAGAAAGTGTTCGCGATTGCCATTTTGATGCTATCGTGTAAGAAGCAAGTCAATGGGGAATACATGGCCGCATCCCGTTCCTCGGTACGGCCATTATTTCCGGATTTAGAGACTCAAAAATGTTAGGTACCCCAAAATTGGGCCTAGAAAAAAGTGCGACGGATTTGCTGGATTTTTGCGGTGGTTACTAGGGAAGATGCTGGGCTGCTACAGTTAAAAGTGCGGGCCTCTGAGCCGCTTCGTTCTCCTTGTGTAAAAAAAAGTCTGTTTTGGAAGGTCAAAATGACCTTTTTTTGAAATTTTGCCGGCCTCTCCCGTCCAAACGCGCGGGGTTAGAAAGTTGTCCTTTATACTGAAGATAGAGTTGGACGAGCTGTATTCAACGCACTCATCGGCTTTGTTGTAACTATACGTACTGCGGAGTAATGGCGGCTAGAATGTCGGCGGAATAGTGGTCTAAACCCTTCGCCTTTTTTTCTCGAAAATCAGAAAGTGTTCGCGATTGCCATTTTGTTGCTATCGTGTAAGAAGCAAGTCAATGGGGAATACATGGCCGCATCCCGTTCCTCGGTACGGCCATTATTTCCGGATTTAGAGACTCAAAAATGTTAGGTACCCCAAAATTGGGCCTAGAAAAAAGTGCGACGGATTTGCTGGATTCTTGCGGTGGTTACTAGGGAAGATGCTGGGCTGCTACAGTTAAAAGTGCGGGCCTCTGAGCCGCTTCGTTCTCCTTGTGTAGAAAAAAGTCTGTTTTGGAAGGTCAAAATGACCTTATTTAAAATTTTGCCGGCCTCTCCCGTCCAAACGCGCGGGGATAGAAAGTTGTCCTTTATACTGAAGATAGAGTTGGACGAGCTGTATTCAACGCACTCTTCGGCTTTGTTGTAACTATACGTACTGCGGAGTAATGGCGGCTAGAATGTCGGCGGAATAGTGGTCTAAACCCTTCGCCTTTTTTTCTCGAAAATCAGAAAGTGTTCGCGATTGCCATTTTGTTGCTATCGTGTAAGAAGCAAGTCGATGGGGAATACATGGCCGCATCCCGTTCCTCGGTACGGCCATTATTTCCGGATTTAGAGACTCAAAAATGTTAGGTACCCCAAAATTGGGCCTAGAAAAAAGTGCGACGGATTTGCTGGATTTTTGCGGTGGTTACTAGGGAAGATGCTGGGTTGCTACAGTTAAAAGTGCGGGCCTCTGAGCCGCTTCGTTCTCCTTGTGTAGAAAAAAAGTCTGTTTTGGAAGGTCAAAATGACCTTTTTTTGAAATTTTGCCGGCCTCTCCCGTCCAAACGCGCGGGGATAGAAAGTTGTCCTTTATACTGAAGATAGAGTTGGACGAGCTGTATTCAACGCACTCATCGGCTTTGTTGTAACTATACGTACTGCGGAGTAATGGCGGCTAGATTGTCGGCGGAATAGTGGTTTAAACCCTTCCCCTTTTTTTCTCGAAAATCAGAAAGTGTTCGCGATTGCCATTTTGATGCTATCGTGTAAGAAGCAAGTCAATGGGGAATACATGGCCGCATCCCGTTCCTCGGTACGGCCATTATTTCCGGATTTAGAGACTCAAAAATGTTACGTACCCCAAAATTGGGCCTAGAAAAAAGTGCGACGGATTTGCTGGATTTTTGCGGTGGTTACTAGGGAAGATGCTGGGCTGCTACAGTTAAAAGTGCGGGCCTCTGAGCCGCTTCGTTCTCCTTGTGTAGAAAAAAGTCTGTTTTGGAAGGTCAAAATGACCTTTTTTTTGAAATTTTGCCGGCCTCTCCCGTCCAAACGCGCGGGGATAGAAAGTTGACCTTTATACTGAAGATAGAGTTGGACGAGCTGTATTCAACGCACTCATCGGCTTTGTTGTAACTATACGTACTGCGGAGTAATGGCGGCTAGATTGTCCCCTTTTTTTCTCGAAAATCAGAAAGTGTTCGCGATTGCCATTTTGATGCTATCGTGTAAGAAGCAAGTCAATGGGGAATACATGGCCGCATCGCGTTCCTCGGTACGGCCATTATTTCCGGATTTAGAGACTCAAAAATGTTAGGTACCCCAAAATTGGGCCTAGAAAAAAGAGCGACGGATTTGCTGGATTTTTGCGGTGGTTACTAGGGAAGATGCTGGGCTGCTACAGTTAAAAGTGCGGGCCTCTGAGCCCCTTCGTTCTCCTTGTGTAGAAAAAAGTCTGTTTTGGAAGGTCAAAATGACCTTTTTTTGAAATTTTGCCGGCCTCTCTCGTCCAAACGCACGGGGATAGAAACTTGTCCTTTATACTGAAGATAGAGTTGGACGAGCTGTATTCAACGCACTCATCGGCTTTGTTGTAACTATACGTACAGCGGAGTAATGGCGGCTAGAATGTCGGCGGAATAGTGGTTTACCCTTCCCCTTTTTTTCTCGAAAATCAGAAAGTGTTCGCGATTGCCATTTTGTTGCTATCGTGTAAGAAGCAAGTCAATGGGGAATACATGGCCGCATCCCGTTCCTCGGTACGGCCATTATTTCCAGATTTAGAGACTCAAAAATGTTAGGTACCCCAAAATTGGGCCTAGAAAAAAGTGCGACGGATTTGCTGGATTTTTGCGGTGGTTACTAGGGAAGATGCTGGGCTGCTACAGTTAAAAGTGCGGGCCTCTGAGCCGCTTCGTTCTCCTTGTGTAGAAAAAAGTCTGTTTTGGAAAGTCAAAATGACCTTTTTTTGAAATTTTGCCGGCCTCTCCCGTCCAAACGCGCGGGGATAGAAAGTTGTCCTTTATACTGAAGATAGAGTTGGACGAGCTGTATTCAACGCACTCATCGGCTTTGTTGTAGCTATACGTACTGCGGAGTAATGGCGGCTAGATTGTCGGCGGAATAGTGGTTTAAACCCTTCCCCTTTTTTTCTCGAAAATCAGAAAGTGTTCGCGATTGCCATTTTGATGCTATCGTGTAAGAAGCAAGTCAATGGGGAATACATGGCCGCATCCCGTTCCTCGGTACGGCCATTATTTCCGGATTTAGAGACCTAAAAATGTTAGGTACCCCAAAATTGGGCCTGGAAAAAAGTGCGACGGATTTGCTGGATTTTTCCGGTGGTTACTAGGGAAGATGCTGGGCTGCTACAGTTAAAAGTGCGGGCCTCTGAGCCGCTTCGTTCTCCTTGTGTAGAAAAAAGTCTGATTTGGAACGTCAAAATGACCTTTTTTTGAAATTTTGCCGGCCTCTCCCGTCCAAACGCACGGGGATAGAAAGTTGTCCTTTATACTGAAGATAGAGTTGGATGAGCTGTATTCAACGCACTCATCGGCTTTGTTGTAACTATACGTACTGCGGAGTAATGGCGGCTAGAGTGTCGGCGGAATAGTGGGACGCTTCCCCTTTTTTTTCTCGAAAATCAGAAAGTGTTCGCGATTGCCATTTTGATGCTATCGTGTAAGAAGCAAGTCAATGGGGAATACATGGCCGCATCCCGTTCCTCGGTACGGCAATTATTTCCGGATTTAGAGACTCAAAAATGTTAGGTACCCCAAAATTGGGCCTAGAAAAAAGTGCGACGGATTTGCTGGATTTTTGCGGTGGTTACTAGGGAAGATGCTGGGCTGCTACAGTTAAAAGTGCGGGCCTCTGAGCCGCTTCGTTCTCCTTGTGTAGAAAATAGTCTGTTTTGGAAGGTCAAAATGACCTTTTTTTGAAATTTTGCCGGCCTCTCCCGTCCAAACGCACGGGGATAGAAACTTGTCCTTTATACTGAAGATAGAGTTGGACGAGCTGTATTCAACGCACTCATCGGCTTTGTTGTAACTATACGTACAGCGGAGTAATGGCGGCTAGAATGTCGGCGGAATAGTGGTTTACCCTTCCCCTTTTTTTCTCGAAAATCAGAAAGTGTTCGCGATTGCCATTTTGTTGCTATCGTGTAAGAAGCAAGTCAATGGGGAATACATGGCCGCATCCCGTTCCTCGGTACGGCCATTATTTCCAGATTTAGAGACTCAAAAATGTTAGGTACCCCAAAATTGGGCCTAGAAAAAAGTGCGACGGATTTGCTGGATTTTTGCGGTGGTTACTAGGGAAGATGCTGGGCTGCTACAGTTAAAAGTGCGGGCCTCTGAGCCGCTTCGTTCTCCTTGTGTAGAAAAAAGTCTGTTTTGGAAGGTCAAAATGACCTTTTTTTGAAATTTTGCCGGCCTCTCCCGTCCAAACGCGCGGGGATAGAAAGTTGTCCTTTATACTGAAGATAGAGTTGGACGAGCTGTATTCAACGCACTCATCGGCTTTGTTGTAGCTATACGTACTGCGGAGTAATGGCGGCTAGATTGTCGGCGGAATAGTGGTTTAAACCCTTCCCCTTTTTTTCTCGAAAATCAGAAAGTGTTCGCGATTGCCATTTTGATGCTATCGTGTAAGAAGCAAGTCAATGGGGAATACATGGCCGCATCCCGTTCCTCGGTACGGCCATTATTTCCGGATTTAGAGACTCAAAAATGTTAGGTACCCCAAAATTGGGCCTAGAAAAAAGTGCGACGGATTTGCTGGATTTTT
The DNA here is from genome assembly GCF_040183065.1 of Periplaneta americana. NCBI lineage: Eukaryota > Metazoa > Arthropoda > Insecta > Blattodea > Blattidae > Periplaneta > Periplaneta americana. The sequence continues at coordinate 10,384,627 of NC_091117.1, read as the reverse complement.
GCGGTGGTTACTAGGGAAGATGCTGGGCTGCTACAGTTAAAAGTGCGGGCCTCTGAGCCGCTTCGTTCTCCTTGTGTAGAAAAAAGTCTGTTTTGGAAGGTCAAAATGACCTTTTTTTGAAATTTTGCCGGCCTCTCCCGTCCAAACGCGCGGGGATAGAAAGTTGTCCTTTATACTGAAGATAGAGTTGGACGAGCTGTATTCAACGCACTCATCGGCTTTGTTGTAACTATACGTACTGCGGAGTAATGGCGGCTAGATTGTCGGCGGAATAGTGGTTTAAACCCTTCCCCTTTTTTTCTCGAAAATCAGAAAGTGTTCGCGATTGCCATTTTGATGCTATCGTGTAAGAAGTAAGTCAATGGGGAATACATGGCCGCATCCCGTTCCTCGGTACGGCCATTATTTCCGGATTTAGAGACTCAAAAATGTTAGGTACCCCAAAATTGGGCCTAGAAAAAAGTGCGACGGATTTGCTGGATTTTTGCGGTGGTTACTAGGGAAGATGCTGGGCTGCTACAGTTAAAAGTGCGGGCCTCTGAGCCGCTTCGTTCTCCTTGTGTAGAAAAAAGTCTGATTTGGTAGGTCAAAATGACCTTTTTTGAAATTTTGCCGGCCTCTCCCGTCCAAACGCACGGGGATAGAAAGTTGTCCTTTATACTGAAGATAGAGTTGGACGAGCTGTATTCAACGCACTCATCGGCTTTGTTGTAACTATACGTACTGCGGAGTAATGGCGGCTAGAGTGTCGGCGGATTAGTGGTTTAAACCCTTCCCCTTTTTTTCTCGAAAATCAGAAAGTGTTCGCGATTGCCATTTTGATGCTATCGTGTAAGAAGCAAGTCAATGGGGAATACATGGCCGCATCCCGTTCCTCATTACGGCCATTATTTCCGGATTTAGAGACTCAAAAATGTTAGGTACCCCAAAATTGGGCCTAGAAAAAAGTGCGACGGATTTGCTGGATTCTTGCGGTGGTTACTAGGGAAGATGCTGGGCTGCTACAGTTAAAAGTGCGGGCCTCTGAGCCGCTTCGTTCTCCTTGTGTAGAAAAAAGTCTGTTTTGGAAGGTCAAAATGACCTTATTTAAAATTTTGCCGGCCTCTCCCGTCCAAACGCGCGGGGATAGAAAGTTGTCCTTTATACTGAAGATAGAGTTGGACGAGCTGTATTCAACGCACTCTTCGGCTTTGTTGTAACTATACGTACTGCGGAGTAATGGCGGCTAGAATGTCGGCGGAATAGTGGTCTAAACCCTTCGCCTTTTTTTCTCGAAAATCAGAAAGTGTTCGCGATTGCCATTTTGTTGCTATCGTGTAAGAAGCAAGTCGATGGGGAATACATGGCCGCATCCCGTTCCTCGGTACGGCCATTATTTCCGGATTTAGAGACTCAAAAATGTTAGGTACCCCAAAATTGGGCCTAGAAAAAAGTGCGACGGATTTGCTGGATTTTTGCGGTGGTTACTAGGGAAGATGCTGGGTTGCTACAGTTAAAAGTGCGGGCCTCTGAGCCGCTTCGTTCTCCTTGTGTAGAAAAAAAGTCTGTTTTGGAAGGTCAAAATGACCTTTTTTTGAAATTTTGCCGGCCTCTCCCGTCCAAACGCGCGGGGATAGAAAGTTGTCCTTTATACTGAAGATAGAGTTGGACGAGCTGTATTCAACGCACTCATCGGCTTTGTTGTAACTATACGTACTGCGGAGTAATGGCGGCTAGATTGTCGGCGGAATAGTGGTTTAAACCCTTCCCCTTTTTTTCTCGAAAATCAGAAAGTGTTCGCGATTGCCATTTTGATGCTATCGTGTAAGAAGCAAGTCAATGGGGAATACATGGCCGCATCCCGTTCCTCGGTACGGCCATTATTTCCGGATTTAGAGACTCAAAAATGTTACGTACCCCAAAATTGGGCCTAGAAAAAAGTGCGACGGATTTGCTGGATTTTTGCGGTGGTTACTAGGGAAGATGCTGGGCTGCTACAGTTAAAAGTGCGGGCCTCTGAGCCGCTTCGTTCTCCTTGTGTAGAAAAAAGTCTGTTTTGGAAGGTCAAAATGACCTTTTTTTTGAAATTTTGCCGGCCTCTCCCGTCCAAACGCGCGGGGATAGAAAGTTGTCCTTTATACTGAAGATAGAGTTGGACGAGCTGTATTCAACGCACTCATCGGCTTTGTTGTAACTATACGTACTGCGGAGTAATGGCGGCTAGATTGTCCCCTTTTTTTCTCGAAAATCAGAAAGTGTTCGCGATTGCCATTTTGATGCTATCGTGTAAGAAGCAAGTCAATGGGGAATACATGGCCGCATCGCGTTCCTCGGTACGGCCATTATTTCCGGATTTAGAGACTCAAAAATGTTAGGTACCCCAAAATTGGGCCTAGAAAAAAGAGCGACGGATTTGCTGGATTTTTGCGGTGGTTACTAGGGAAGATGCTGGGCTGCTACAGTTAAAAGTGCGGGCCTCTGAGCCCCTTCGTTCTCCTTGTGTAGAAAAAAGTCTGTTTTGGAAGGTCAAAATGACCTTTTTTTGAAATTTTGCCGGCCTCTCTCGTCCAAACGCACGGGGATAGAAACTTGTCCTTTATACTGAAGATAGAGTTGGACGAGCTGTATTCAACGCACTCATCGGCTTTGTTGTAACTATACGTACAGCGGAGTAATGGCGGCTAGAATGTCGGCGGAATAGTGGTTTACCCTTCCCCTTTTTTTCTCGAAAATCAGAAAGTGTTCGCGATTGCCATTTTGTTGCTATCGTGTAAGAAGCAAGTCAATGGGGAATACATGGCCGCATCCCGTTCCTCGGTACGGCCATTATTTCCAGATTTAGAGACTCAAAAATGTTAGGTACCCCAAAATTGGGCCTAGAAAAAAGTGCGACGGATTTGCTGGATTTTTGCGGTGGTTACTAGGGAAGATGCTGGGCTGCTACAGTTAAAAGTGCGGGCCTCTGAGCCGCTTCGTTCTCCTTGTGTAGAAAAAAGTCTGTTTTGGAAAGTCAAAATGACCTTTTTTTGAAATTTTGCCGGCCTCTCCCGTCCAAACGCGCGGGGATAGAAAGTTGTCCTTTATACTGAAGATAGAGTTGGACGAGCTGTATTCAACGCACTCATCGGCTTTGTTGTAGCTATACGTACTGCGGAGTAATGGCGGCTAGATTGTCGGCGGAATAGTGGTTTAAACCCTTCCCCTTTTTTTCTCGAAAATCAGAAAGTGTTCGCGATTGCCATTTTGATGCTATCGTGTAAGAAGCAAGTCAATGGGGAATACATGGCCGCATCCCGTTCCTCGGTACGGCCATTATTTCCGGATTTAGAGACCTAAAAATGTTAGGTACCCCAAAATTGGGCCTGGAAAAAAGTGCGACGGATTTGCTGGATTTTTGCGGTGGTTACTAGGGAAGATGCTGGGCTGCTACAGTTAAAAGTGCGGGCCTCTGAGCCGCTTCGTTCTCCTTGTGTAGAAAAAAGTCTGATTTGGAACGTCAAAATGACCTTTTTTTGAAATTTTGCCGGCCTCTCCCGTCCAAACGCACGGGGATAGAAAGTTGTCCTTTATACTGAAGATAGAGTTGGATGAGCTGTATTCAACGCACTCATCGGCTTTGTTGTAACTATACGTACTGCGGAGTAATGGCGGCTAGAGTGTCGGCGGAATAGTGGGACGCTTCCCCTTTTTTTTCTCGAAAATCAGAAAGTGTTCGCGATTGCCATTTTGATGCTATCGTGTAAGAAGCAAGTCAATGGGGAATACATGGCCGCATCCCGTTCCTCGGTACGGCAATTATTTCCGGATTTAGAGACTCAAAAATGTTAGGTACCCCAAAATTGGGCCTAGAAAAAAGTGCGACGGATTTGCTGGATTTTTGCGGTGGTTACTAGGGAAGATGCTGGGCTGCTACAGTTAAAAGTGCGGGCCTCTGAGCCGCTTCGTTCTCCTTGTGTAGAAAATAGTCTGTTTTGGAAGGTCAAAATGACCTTTTTTTGAAATTTTGCCGGCCTCTCCCGTCCAAACGCACGGGGATAGAAACTTGTCCTTTATACTGAAGATAGAGTTGGACGAGCTGTATTCAACGCACTCATCGGCTTTGTTGTAACTATACGTACAGCGGAGTAATGGCGGCTAGAATGTCGGCGGAATAGTGGTTTACCCTTCCCCTTTTTTTCTCGAAAATCAGAAAGTGTTCGCGATTGCCATTTTGTTGCTATCGTGTAAGAAGCAAGTCAATGGGGAATACATGGCCGCATCCCGTTCCTCGGTACGGCCATTATTTCCAGATTTAGAGACTCAAAAATGTTAGGTACCCCAAAATTGGGCCTAGAAAAAAGTGCGACGGATTTGCTGGATTTTTGCGGTGGTTACTAGGGAAGATGCTGGGCTGCTACAGTTAAAAGTGCGGGCCTCTGAGCCGCTTCGTTCTCCTTGTGTAGAAAAAAGTCTGTTTTGGAAGGTCAAAATGACCTTTTTTTGAAATTTTGCCGGCCTCTCCCGTCCAAACGCGCGGGGATAGAAAGTTGTCCTTTATACTGAAGATAGAGTTGGACGAGCTGTATTCAACGCACTCATCGGCTTTGTTGTAGCTATACGTACTGCGGAGTAATGGCGGCTAGATTGTCGGCGGAATAGTGGTTTAAACCCTTCCCCTTTTTTTCTCGAAAATCAGAAAGTGTTCGCGATTGCCATTTTGATGCTATCGTGTAAGAAGCAAGTCAATGGGGAATACATGGCCGCATCCCGTTCCTCGGTACGGCCATTATTTCCGGATTTAGAGACCTAAAAATGTTAGGTACCCCAAAATTGGGCCTGGAAAAAAGTGCGACGGATTTGCTGGATTTTTGCGGTGGTTACTAGGGAAGATGCTGGGCTGCTACAGTTAAAAGTGCGGGCCTCTGAGCCGCTTCGTTCTCCTTGTGTAGAAAAAAGTCTGATTTGGAACGTCAAAATGACCTTTTTTTGAAATTTTGCCGGCCTCTCCCGTCCAAACCCACGGGGATAGAAACTTGTCCTTTATACTGAAGATAGAGTTGGACGAGCTGTATTCAACGCACTCATCGGCTTTGTTGTAACTATACGTACTGCGGAGTAATGGCGGCTAGAGTGTCGGCGGAATAGTGGGACGCTTCCCCTTTTTTATCTCGAAAATCAGAAAGTGTTCGCGATTGCCATTTTGATGCTATCGTGTAAGAAGCAAGTCAATGGGGAATACATGGCCGCATCCCGTTCCTCGGTACGGCCATTATTTCCGGATTTAGAGACTCAAAAATGTTAGGTACCCCAAAATTGGGCCTAGAAAAAAGTGCGACGGATTTGCTGGATTTTTGCGGTGGTTACTAGGGAAGATGCTGGGCTGCTGCAGTTAAAAGTGCGGGCCTCTGAGCCGCTTCGTTCTCCTTGTGTAGAAAATAGTCTGTTTTGGAAGGTCAAAATGACCTTTTTTTGAAATTTTGCCGGCCTCTCCCGTCCAAACGCACGGGGATAGAAACTTGTCCTTTATACTGAAGATAGAGTTGGACGAGCTGTATTCAACGCACTCATCGGCTTTGTTGTAACTATACGTACTGCGGAGTAATGGCGGCTAGAATGTCGGCGGAATAGTGGTCTAAACCCTTCGCCTTTTTTTCTCGAAAATCAGAAAATGTTCGCGATTGCCATTTTGTTGCTATCGTGTAAGAAGCAAGTCAATGGGGAATACATGGCCGCATCCCGTTCCTCGGTACGGCCATTATTTCCGGATTTAGAGACTCAAAAATGTTAGGTACCCCAAAATTGGGCCTAGAAAAAAGTGCGACGGATTTGCTGGATTTTTGCGGTGGTTACTAGGGAAGATGCTGGGCTGCTACAGTTAAAAGTGCGGGCCTCTGAGCCGCTTCGTTCTCCTTGTGTAGAAAAAAGTCTGTTTTGGAAGGTCAAAATGACCTTATTTAAAATCTTGCCGGCCTCTCCCGTCCAAACGCGCGGGGATAGAAAGTTGTCCTTTATACTGAAGATAGAGTTGGACGAGCTGTATTCAACGCACTCTTCGGCTTTGTTGTAACTATACGTACTGCGGAGTAATGGCGGCTAGAATGTCGGCGGAATAGTGGTCTAAACCCTTCGCCTTTTTTTCTCGAAAATCAGAAAGTGTTCGCGATTGCCATTTTGTTGCTATCGTGTAAGAAGCAAGTCGATGGGGAATACATGGCCGCATCCCGTTCCTCGGTACGGCAATTATTTCCGGATTTAGAGACTCAAAAATGTTAGGTACCCCAAAATTGGGCCTAGAAAAAAGTGCGACGGATTTGCTGGATTTTTGCGGTGGTTACTAGGGAAGATGCTGGGTTGCTACAGTTAAAAGTGCGGGCCTCTGAGCCGCTTCGTTCTCCTTGTGTAGAAAAAAAGTCTGTTTTGGAAGGTCAAAATGACCTTTTTTTGAAATTTTGCCGGCCTCTCCCGTCCAAACGCGCGGGGATAGAAAGTTGTCCTTTATACTGAAGATAGAGTTGGACGAGCTGTATTCAACGCACTCATCGGCTTTGTTGTAACTATACGTACTGCGGAGTAATGGCGGCTAGATTGTCGGCGGAATAGTGGTTTAAACCCTTCCCGTTTTTTTCTCGAAAATCAGAAAGTGTTCGCGATTGCCATTTTGATGCTATCATGTAAGAAGCAAGTCAATGGGGAATACATGGCCGCATCCCGTTCCTCGGTACGGCCATTATTTCCGGATTTAGAGACTCAAAAATGTTACGTACCCCAAAATTGGGCCTAGAAAAAAGTGCGACGGTTTTGCTGGATTTTTGCGGTGGTTACTAGGGAAGATGCTGGGCTGCTACAGTTAAAAGTGCGGGCCTCTGAGCCGCTTCGTTCTCCTTGTGTACAAAAAAGTCTGTTTTGGAAGGTCAAAATGACCTTTTTTTTGAAATTTTGCCGGCCTCTCCCGTCCAAACGCGCGGGGATAGAAAGTTGTCCTTTATACTGAAGATAGAGTTGGACGAGCTGTATTCAACGCACTCATCGGCTTTGTTGTAACTATACGTACTGCGGAGTAATGGCGGCTAGATTGTCCCCTTTTTTTCTCGAAAATCAGAAAGTGTTCGCGATTGCCATTTTGATGCTATCGTGTAAGAAGCAAGTCAATGGGGAATACATGGCCGCATCGCGTTCCTCGGTACGGCCATTATTTCCGGATTTAGAGACTCAAAAATGTTAGGTACCCCAAAATTGGGCCTAGAAAAAAGAGCGACGGATTTGCTGGATTTTTGCGGTGGTTACTAGGGAAGATGCTGGGCTGCTACAGATAAAAGTGCGGGCCTCTGAGCCCCTTCGTTCTCCTTGTGTAGAAAAAAGTCTGTTTTGGAAGGTCAAAATGACCTTTTTTTGAAATTTTGCCGGCCTCTCTCGTCCAAACGCACGGGGATAGAAACTTGTCCTTTATACTGAAGATAGAGTTGGACGAGCTGTATTCAACGCACTCATCGGCTTTGTTGTAACTATACGTACAGCGGAGTAATGGCGGCTAGAATGTCGGCGGAATAGTGGTTTACCCTTTCCCTTTTTTTCTCGAAAATCAGAAAGTGTTCGCGATTGCCATTTTGTTGCTATCGTGTAAGAAGCAAGTCAATGGGGAATACATGGCCGCATCCCGTTCCTCGGTACGGCCATTATTTCCAGATTTAGAGACTCAAAAATGTTAGGTACCCCAAAATTGGGCCTAGAAAAAAGTGCGACGGATTTGCTGGATTTTTGCGGTGGTTACTAGGGAAGATGCTGGGCTGCTACAGTTAAAAGTGCGGGCCTCTGAGCCGCTTCGTTCTCCTTGTGTAGAAAAAAGTCTGTTTTGGAAGGTCAAAATGACCTTTTTTTGAAATTTTGCCGGCCTCTCCCGTCCAAACGCGCGGGAATAGAAAGTTGTCCTTTATACTGAAGATAGAGTTGGACGAGCTGTATTCAACGCACTCATCGGCTTTGTTGTAGCTATACGTACTGCGGAGTAATGGCGGCTAGATTGTCGGCGGAATAGTGGTTTAAACCCTTCCCCTTTTTTTCTCGAAAATCAGAAAGTGTTCGCGATTGCCATTTTGATGCTATCGTGTAAGAAGCAAGTCAATGGGGAATACATGGCCGCATCCCGTTCCTCGGTACGGCCATCATTTCCGGATTTAGAGACCTAAAAATGTTAGGTACCCCAAAATTGGGCCTGGAAAAAAGTGCGACGGATTTGCTGGATTTTTGCGGTGGTTACTAGGGAAGATGCTGGGCTGCTACAGTTAAAAGTGCGGGCCTCTGAGCCGCTTCGTTCTCCTTGTGTAGAAAAAAGTCTGATTTGGAACGTCAAAATGACCTTTTTGTGAAATTTTGCCGGCCTCTCCCGTCCAAACGCACGGGGATAGAAACTTGTCCTTTATACTGAAGATAGAGTTGGACGAGCTGTATTCAACGCACTCATCGGCTTTGTTGTAACTATACGTACTGCGGAGTAATGGCGGCTAGAGTGTCGGCGGAATAGTGGGACGCTTCCCCTTTTTTTTCTCGAAAATCAGAAAGTGTTCGCGATTGCCATTTTGATGCTATCGTGTAAGAAGCAAGTCAATGGGGAATACATGGCCGCATCCCGTTCCTCGGTACGGCAATTATTTCCGGATTTAGAGACTCAAAAATGTTAGGTACCCCAAAATTGGGCCTAGAAAAAAGTGCGACGGATTTGCTGGATTTTTGCGGTGGTTACTAGGGAAGATGCTGGGCTGCTACAGTTAAAAGTGCGGGCCTCTGAGCCGCTTCGTTCTCCTTGTGTAGAAAATAGTCTGTTTTGGAAGGTCAAAATGACCTTTTTTTGAAATTTTGCCGGCCTCTCCCGTCCAAACGCACGGGGATAGAAACTTGTCCTTTATACTGAAGATAGAGTTGGACGAGCTGTATTCAACGCACTCATCGGCTTTGTTGTAACTATACGTACAGCGGAGTAATGGCGGCTAGAATGTCGGCGGAATAGTGGTTTAACCTTCCCCTTTTTTTCTCGAAAATCAGAAAGTGTTCGCGATTGCCATTTTGTTGCTATCGTGTAAGAAGCAAGTCAATGGGGAATACATGGCCGCATCCCGTTCCTCGGTACGGCCATTATTTCCAGATTTAGAGACTCAAAAATGTTAGGTACCCCAAAATTGGGCCTAGAAAAAAGTGCGACGGATTTGCTGGATTTTTGCGGTGGATACTAGGGAAGATGCTGGGCTGCTACAGTTAAAAGTGCGGGCCTCTGAGCCGCTTCGTTCTCCTTGTGTAGAAAAAAGTCTGTTTTGGAAGGTCAAAATGACCTTTTTTTGAAATTTTGCCGGCCTCTCCCGTCCAAACGCGCGGGGATAGAAAGTTGTCCTTTATACTGAAGATAGAGTTGGACGAGCTGTATTCAACGCACTCATCGGCTTTGTTGTAGCTATACGTACTGCGGAGTAATGGCGGCTAGATTGTCGGCGGAATAGTGGTTTAAACCCTTCCCCTTTTTTTCTCGAAAATCAGAAAGTGTTCGCGATTGCCATTTTGATGCTATCGTGTAAGAAGCAAGTCAATGGGGAATACATGGCCGCATCCCGTTCCTCGGTACGGCCATTATTTCCGGATTTAGAGACCTAAAAATGTTAGGTACCCCAAAATTGGGCCTGGAAAAAAGTGCGACGGATTTGCTGGATTTTTGCGGTGGTTACTAGGGAAGATGCTGGGCTGCTACAGTTAAAAGTGCGGGCCTCTGAGCCGCTTCGTTCTCCTTGTGTAGAAAAAAGTCTGATTTGGAACGTCAAAATGACCTTTTTTTGAAATTTTGCCGGCCTCTCCCGTCCAAACCCACGGGGATAGAAACTTGTCCTTTATACTGAAGATAGAGTTGGACGAGCTGTATTCAACGCACTCATCGGCTTTGTTGTAACTATACGTACTGCGGAGTAATGGCGGCTAGAGTGTCGGCGGAATAGTGGGACGCTTCCCCTTTTTTTTCTCGAAAATCAGAAAGTGTTCGCGATTGCCATTTTGATGCTATCGTGTAAGAAGCAAGTCAATGGGGAATACATGGCCGCATCCCGTTCCTCGGTACGGCAATTATTTCCGGATTTAGAGACTCAAAAATGTTAGGTACCCCAAAATTGGGCCTAGAAAAAAGTGCGACGGATTTGCTGGATTTTTGCGGTGGTTACTAGGGAAGATGCTGGGCTGCTACAGTTAAAAGTGCGGGCCTCTGAGCCGCTTCGTTCTCCTTGTGTAGAAAATAGTCTGTTTTGGAAGGTCAAAATGACCTTTTTTTGAAATTTTGCCGGCCTCTCCCGTCCAAACGCACGGGGATAGAAACTTGTCCTTTATACTGAAGATAGAGTTGGACGAGCTGTATTCAACGCACTCATCGGCTTTGTTGTAACTATACGTACTGCGGAGTAATGGCGGCTAGATTGTCCCCTTTTTTTCTCGAAAATCAGAAAGTGTTCGCGATTGCCATTTTGATGCTATCGTGTAAGAAGCAAGTCAATGGGGAATACATGGCCGCATCGCGTTCCTCGGTACGGCCATTATTTCCGGATTTAGAGACTCAAAAATGTTAGGTACCCCAAAATTGGGCCTAGAAAAAAGAGCGACGGATTTGCTGGATTTTTGCGGTGGTTACTAGGGAAGATGCTGGGCTGCTACAGATAAAAGTGCGGGCCTCTGAGCCCCTTCGTTCTCCTTGTGTAGAAAAAAGTCTGTTTTGGAAGGTCAAAATGACCTTTTTTTGACATTTTGCCGGCCTCTCTCGTCCAAACGCACGGGGATAGAAACTTGTCCTTTATACTGAAGATAGAGTTGGACGAGCTGTATTCAACGCACTCATCGGCTTTGTTGTAACTATACGTACAGCGGAGTAATGGCGGCTAGAATGTCGGCGGAATAGTGGTTTACCCTTTCCCTTTTTTTCTCGAAAATCAGAAAGTGTTCGCGATTGCCATTTTGTTGCTATCGTGTAAGAAGCAAGTCAATGGGGAATACATGGCCGCATCCCGTTCCTCGGTACGGCCATTATTTCCAGATTTAGAGACTCAAAAATGTTAGGTACCCCAAAATTGGGCCTAGAAAAAAGTGCGACGGATTTGCTGGATTTTTGCGGTGGTTACTAGGGAAGATGCTGGGCTGCTACAGTTAAAAGTGCGGGCCTCTGAGCCGCTTCGTTCTCCTTGTGTAGAAAAAAGTCTGATTTGGAACGTCAAAATGACCTTTTTTTGAAATTTTGCCGGCCTCTCCCGTCCAAACCCACGGGGATAGAAACTTGTCCTTTATACTGAAGATAGAGTTGGACGAGCTGTATTCAACGCACTCATCGGCTTTGTTGTAACTATACGTACTGCGGAGTAATGGCGGCTAGAGTGTCGGCGGAATAGTGGGACGCTTCCCCTTTTTTTTCTCGAAAATCAGAAAGTGTTCGCGATTGCCATTTTGATGCTATCGTGTAAGAAGCAAGTCAATGGGGAATACATGGCCGCATCCCGTTCCTCGGTACGGCAATTATTTCCGGATTTAGAGACTCAAAAATGTTAGGTACCCCAAAATTGGGCCTAGAAAAAAGTGCGACGGATTTGCTGGATTTTTGCGGTGGTTACTAGGGAAGATGCTGGGCTGCTACAGTTAAAAGTGCGGGCCTCTGAGCCGCTTCGTTCTCCTTGTGTAGAAAAAAGTCTGTTTTGGAAGGTCAAAATGACCTTATTTAAAATCTTGCCGGCCTCTCCCGTCCAAACGCGCGGGGATAGAAAGTTGTCCTTTATACTGAAGATAGAGTTGGACGAGCTGTATTCAACGCACTCTTCGGCTTTGTTGTAACTATACGTACTGCGGAGTAATGGCGGCTAGAATGTCGGCGGAATAGTGGTCTAAACCCTTCGCCTTTTTTTCTCGAAAATCAGAAAGTGTTCGCGATTGCCATTTTGTTGCTATCGTGTAAGAAGCAAGTCGATGGGGAATACATGGCCGCATCCCGTTCCTCGGTACGGCAATTATTTCCGGATTTAGAGACTCAAAAATGTTAGGTACCCCAAAATTGGGCCTAGAAAAAAGTGCGACGGATTTGCTGGATTTTTGCGGTGGTTACTAGGGAAGATGCTGGGTTGCTACAGTTAAAAGTGCGGGCCTCTGAGCCGCTTCGTTCTCCTTGTGTAGAAAAAAAGTCTGTTTTGGAAGGTCAAAATGACCTTTTTTTGAAATTTTGCCGGCCTCTCCCGTCCAAACGCGCGGGGATAGAAAGTTGTCCTTTATACTGAAGATAGAGTTGGACGAGCTGTATTCAACGCACTCATCGGCTTTGTTGTAACTATACGTACTGCGGAGTAATGGCGGCTAGATTGTCGGCGGAATAGTGGTTTAAACCCTTCCCGTTTTTTTCTCGAAAATCAGAAAGTGTTCGCGATTGCCATTTTGATGCTATCATGTAAGAAGCAAGTCAATGGGGAATACATGGCCGCATCCCGTTCCTCGGTACGGCCATTATTTCCGGATTTAGAGACTCAAAAATGTTACGTACCCCAAAATTGGGCCTAGAAAAAAGTGCGACGGATTTGCTGGATTTTTGCGGTGGTTACTAGGGAAGATGCTGGGCTGCTACAGTTAAAAGTGCGGGCCTCTGAGCCGCTTCGTTCTCCTTGTGTAGAAAAAAGTCTGTTTTGGAAGGTCAAAATGACCTTTTTTTTGAAATTTTGCCGGCCTCTCCCGTCCAAACGCGCGGGGATAGAAAGTTGTCCTTTATACTGAAGATAGAGTTGGACGAGCTGTATTCAACGCACTCATCGGCTTTGTTGTAACTATACGTACTGCGGAGTAATGGCGGCTAGATTGTCCCCTTTTTTTCTCGAAAATCAGAAAGTGTTCGCGATTGCCATTTTGATGCTATCGTGTAAGAAGCAAGTCAATGGGGAATACATGGCCGCATCCCGTTCCTCGGTACGGCAATTATTTCCGGATTTAGAGACTCAAAAATGTTAGGTACCCCAAAATTGGGCCTAGAAAAAAGTGCGACGGATTTGCTGGATTTTTGCGGTGGTTACTAGGGAAGATGCTGGGCTGCTACAGTTAAAAGTGCGGGCCTCTGAGCCGCTTCGTTCTCCTTGTGTAGAAAATAGTCTGTTTTGGAAGGTCAAAATGACCTTTTTTTGAAATTTTGCCGGCCTCTCCCGTCCAAACGCACGGGGATAGAAACTTGTCCTTTATACTGAAGATAGAGTTGGACGAGCTGTATTCAACGCACTCATCGGCTTTGTTGTAACTATACGTACAGCGGAGTAATGGCGGCTAGAATGTCGGCGGAATAGTGGTTTAACCTTCCCCTTTTTTTCTCGAAAATCAGAAAGTGTTCGCGATTGCCATTTTGTTGCTATCGTGTAAGAAGCAAGTCAATGGGGAATACATGGCCGCATCCCGTTCCTCGGTACGGCCATTATTTCCAGATTTAGAGACTCAAAAATGTTAGGTACCCCAAAATTGGGCCTAGAAAAAAGTGCGACGGATTTGCTGGATTTTTGCGGTGGATACTAGGGAAGATGCTGGGCTGCTACAGTTAAAAGTGCGGGCCTCTGAGCCGCTTCGTTCTCCTTGTGTAGAAAAAAGTCTGTTTTGGAAGGTCAAAATGACCTTTTTTTGAAATTTTGCCGGCCTCTCCCGTCCAAACGCGCGGGGATAGAAAGTTGTCCTTTATACTGAAGATAGAGTTGGACGAGCTGTATTCAACGCACTCATCGGCTTTGTTGTAGCTATACGTACTGCGGAGTAATGGCGGCTAGATTGTCGGCGGAATAGTGGTTTAAACCCTTCCCCTTTTTTTCTCGAAAATCAGAAAGTGTTCGCGATTGCCATTTTGATGCTATCGTGTAAGAAGCAAGTCAATGGGGAATACATGGCCGCATCCCGTTCCTCGGTACGGCCATTATTTCCGGATTTAGAGACTTAAAAATGTTAGGTACCCCAAAATTGGGCCTGGAAAAAAGTGCGACGGATTTGCTGGATTTTTGCGGTGGTTACTAGGGAAGATGCTGGGCTGCTACAGTTAAAAGTGCGGGCCTCTGAGCCGCTTCGTTCTCCTTGTGTAGAAAAAAGTCTGATTTGGAACGTCAAAATGACCTTTTTTTGAAATTTTGCCGGCCTCTCCCGTCCAAACCCACGGGGATAGAAACTTGTCCTTTATACTGAAGATAGAGTTGGACGAGCTGTATTCAACGCACTCATCGGCTTTGTTGTAACTATACGTACTGCGGAGTAATGGCGGCTAGAGTGTCGGCGGAATAGTGGGACGCTTCCCCTTTTTTTTCTCGAAAATCAGAAAGTGTTCGCGATTGCCATTTTGATGCTATCGTGTAAGAAGCAAGTCAATGGGGAATACATGGCCGCATCCCGTTCCTCGGTACGGCAATTATTTCCGGATTTAGAGACTCAAAAATGTTAGGTACCCCAAAATTGGGCCTAGAAAAAAGTGCGACGGATTTGCTGGATTTTTGCGGTGGTTACTAGGGAAGATGCTGGGCTGCTACAGTTAAAAGTGCGGGCCTCTGAGCCGCTTCGTTCTCCTTGTGTAGAAAATAGTCTGTTTTGGAAGGTCAAAATGACCTTTTTTTGAAATTTTGCCGGCCTCTCCCGTCCAAACGCACGGGGATAGAAACTTGTCCTTTATACTGAAGATAGAGTTGGACGAGCTGTATTCAACGCACTCATCGGCTTTGTTGTAACTATACGTACTGCGGAGTAATGGCGGCTAGAATGTTGGCGGAATAGTGGTCTAAACCCTTCGCCTTTTTTTCTCGAAAATCAGAAAGTGTTCGCGATTGCCATTTTGTTGCTATCGTGTAAGAAGCAAGTCAATGGGGAATACATGGCCGCATCCCGTTCCTCGGTACGGCCATTATTTCCGGATTTAGAGACTCAAAAATGTTAGGTACCCCAAAATTGGGCCTAGAAAAAAGTGCGACGGATTTGCTGGATTTTTGCGGTGGTTACTAGGGAAGATGCTGGGCTGCTACAGTTAAAAGTGCGGGCCTCTGAGCCGCTTCGTTCTCCTTGTGTAGAAAAAAGTCTGTTTTGGAAGGTCAAAATGACCTTATTTAAAATTTTGCCGGCCTCTCCCGTCCAAACGCGCGGGGATAGAAAGTTGTCCTTTATACTGAAGATAGAGTTGGACGAGCTGTATTCAACGCACTCTTCGGCTTTGTTGTAACTATACGTACTGCGGAGTAATGGCGGCTAGAATGTCGGCGGAATAGTGGTCTAAACCCTTCGCCTTTTTTTCTCGAAAATCAGAAAGTGTTCGCGATTGCCATTTTGTTGCTATCGTGTAAGAAGCAAGTCGATGGGGAATACATGGCCGCATCCCGTTCCTCGGTACGGCAATTATTTCCGGATTTAGAGACTCAAAAATGTTAGGTACCCCAAAATTGGGCCTAGAAAAAAGTGCGACGGATTTGCTGGATTTTTGCGGTGGTTACTAGGGAAGATGCTGGGTTGCTACAGTTAAAAGTGCGGGCCTCTGAGCCGCTTCGTTCTCCTTGTGTAGAAAAAAAGTCTGTTTTGGAAGGTCAAAATGACCTTTTTTTGAAATTTTGCCGGCCTCTCCCGTCCAAACGCGCGGGGATAGAAAGTTGTCCTTTATACTGAAGATAGAGTTGGACGAGCTGTATTCAACGCACTCATCGGCTTTGTTGTAACTATACGTACTGCGGAGTAATGGCGGCTAGATTGTCGGCGGAATAGTGGTTTGAACCCTTCCCCTTTTTTTCTCGAAAATCAGAAAGTGTTCGCGATTGCCATTTTGATGCTATCGTGTAAGAAGCAAGTCAATGGGGAATACATGGCCGCATCGCGTTCCTCGGTACGGCCATTATTTCCGGATTTAGAGACTCAAAAATGTTAGGTACCCCAAAATTGGGCCTAGAAAAAAGAGCGACGGATTTGCTGGATTTTTGCGGTGGTTACTAGGGAAGATGCTGGGCTGCTACAGTTAAAAGTGCGGGCCTCTGAGCCCCTTCGTTCTCCTTGTGTAGAAAAAAGTCTGTTTTGGAAGGTCAAAATGACCTTTTTTTGAAATTTTGCCGGCCTCTCTCGTCCAAACGCACGGGGATAGAAACTTGGCCTTTATACTGAAGATAGAGTTGGACGAGCTGTATTCAACGCACTCATCGGCTTTGTTGTAACTATACGTACAGCGGAGTAATGGCGGCTAGAATGTCGGCGGAATAGTGGTCTAAACCCTTCCCCTTTTTTTCTCGAAAATCAGAAAGTGTTCGCGATTGCCATTTTGATGCTATCGTGTAAGAAGCAAGTCAATGGGGAATACATGGCCGCATCCCGTTCCTCGGTACGGCCATTATTTCCGGATTTAGAGACTCAAAAATGTTAGGTACCCCAAAATTGGGCCTAGAAAAAAGTGCGACGGATTTGCTGGATTTTTGCTGTGGTTACTAGGGAAGATGCTGGGCTGCTACAGTTAAAAGTGCGGGCCTCTGAGCCGCTTCGTTCTCCTTGTGTAGAAAAAAGTCTGTTTTGGAAGGTCAAAATGACCTTTTTTTGAAATTTTGCCGGCCTCTCCCGTCCAAACGCGCGGGGATAGAAAGTTGTCCTTTATACTGAAGATAGAGTTGGACGAGCTGTATTCAACGCACTCATCGGCTTTGTTGTAACTATACGTACTGCGGAGTAATGGCGGCTAGAATGTCGGCGGAATAGTGGTTTACCCTTCCCCTTTTTTTCTCGAAAATCAGAAAGTGTTCGCGATTGCCATTTTGATGCTATCGTGTAAGAAGCAAGTCAATGGGGAATACATGGCCGCATCCCGTTCCTCGGTACGGCCATTATTTCCGGATTTAGAGACTCAAAAATGTTAGGTACCCCAAAATTGGGCCTAGAAAAAGTGCGACGGATTTGCTGGATTTTTGCGGTGGTTACTAGGGAAGATGCTGGGCTGCTACAGTTAAAAGTGCGGGCCTCTGAGCCGCTTCGTTCTCCTTGTGTAGAAAAAAGTCTGATTTGGAAGGTCAAAATGACCTTTTTTTGAAATTTTGCCGGCCTCTCCCGTCCAAACGCGCGGGGATAGAAAGTTGTCTTTTATACTGAAGATAGAGTTGGACGAGCTGTATTCAACGCACTCATCGGCTTTGTTGTAACTATACGTACTGCGGAGTAATGGCGGCTAGAGTGTCGGCGGAATAGTGGTTTAAACCCTTCCCCTTTTTTTCTCGAAAATCAGAAAGTGTTCCCGATTGCCATTTTGATGCTATCGTGTAAGAAGCAAGTCAATGGGGAATACATGGCC
The DNA here is from genome assembly GCF_040183065.1 of Periplaneta americana. NCBI lineage: Eukaryota > Metazoa > Arthropoda > Insecta > Blattodea > Blattidae > Periplaneta > Periplaneta americana. The sequence goes on along the minus strand of NC_091117.1, from coordinate 10,367,370 downwards.
GCATCCGTTCCTCGGTACGGCCATTATTTCCGGATTTAGAGACTCAAAAATGTTAGGTACCCCAAAATTGCGCCTAGAAAAAAGTGCGACGGATTTTCTGGATTTTTGCGGTGGTTACTAGGGAAGATGCTGGGCTGCTACAGTTAAAAGTGCGGGCCTCTGAGCCGCTTCGTTCTCCTTGTGTAGAAAAAAGTCTGTTTTGGAAGGTCAAAATGACCTTATTTTGAAATTTGCCGGCCTCTCCCGTCCAAACGCGCGGGGATAGAAAGTTGTCCTTTATACTGAAGATAGAGTTGGACGAGCTGTATTCAACGCACTCATCGGCTTTGTTGTAACTATACGTACTGCGGAGTAATGGCGGCTAGAATGTCTGCGGAATAGTGGTCGCCTTTTTTTCTCGAAAATCAGAAAGTGTTCGCGATTGCCATTTTGTTGCTATCGTGTAAGAAGCAAGTCAATGGGGAATACATGGCCGCATCCCGTTCCTCATTACGGCCATTATTTCCGGATTTAGAGACTCAAAAATGTTAGGTACCCCAAAATTGGGCCTAGAAAAAAGTGCGACGGATTTGCTGGATTTTTGCGGTGGTTACTAGGGAAGATGCTGGGCTGCTACAGTTAAAAGTGCGGGCCTCTGAGCCGCTTCGTTCTCCTTGTGTAGAAAAAAGTCTGTTTTGGAAGGTCAAAATGACCTTTTTTTGAAATTTTGCCGGCCTCTCCCGTCCAAACGCGCGGGGATAGAAAGTTGTCCTTTATACTGAAGATAGAGTTGGACGAGCTGTATTCAACGCACTCATCGGCTTTGTTGTAACTATACGTACTGCGGAGTAATGGCGGCTAGAATGTCGGCGGAATAGTGGTTTTAAACCCTTCCCCTTTTTTTCTCGAAAATCAGAAAGTGTTCGCGATTGCCATTTTGATGCTATCGTGTAAGAAGCAAGTCAATGGGGAATACATGGCCGCATCCCGTTCCTCGGTACGGCCATTATTTCCGGATTTAGAGACTCAAAAATGTTAGGTACCCCAAAATTGGGCCTAGAAAAAAGTGCGACGGATTTGCTGGATTTTTGCGGTGGTTACTAGGGAAGATGCTGGGCTGCTACAGTTAAAAGTGCGGGCCTCTGAGCCGCTTCGTTCTCCTTGTGTAGAAAAAAGTCTGTTTTGGAAGGTCAAAATGACCTTTTTTTGAAATTTTGCCGGCCTCTCCCGTCCAAACGCGCGGGGATAGAAAGTTGTCCTTTATACTGAAGATAGAGTTGGACGAGCTGTATTCAACGCACTCATCGGCTTTGTTGTAACTATACGTACTGCGGAGTAATGGCGGCTAGAATGTCGGCGGAATAGTGGTTTAAACCCTTCCCCTTTTTTTCTCGAAAATCAGAAAGTGTTCGCGATTGCCATTTTGATGCTATCGTGTAAGAAGCAAGTCAATGGGGAATACATGGCCGCATCCCGTTCCTCGGTACGGCCATTATTTCCGGATTTAGAGACTCAAAAATGTTAGGTACCCCAAAATTGGGCCTAGAAAAAAGTGCGACGGATTTGCTGGATTTTTGCGGTGGTTACTAGGGAAGATGCTGGGCTGCTACAGTTAAAAGTGCGGGCCTCTGAGCCGCTTCGTTCTCCTTGTGTAGAAAAAAGTCTGTTTTGGAAGGTCAAAATGACCTTTTTTTGAAATTTTGCCGGCCTCTCCCGTCCAAACGCGCGGGGATAGAAAGTTGTCCTTTATACTGAAGATAGAGTTGGACGACCTGTATTCAACGCACTCATCGGCTTTGTTGTAACTATACGTACTGCGGAGTAATGGCGGCTAGAATGTCGGCGGAATAGTGGTTTAAACCCTTCCCCTTTTTTTCTCGAAAATCAGAAAGTGTTCGCGATTGCCATTTTGATGCTATCGTGTAAGAAGCAAGTCAATGGGGAATACATGGCCGCATCCCGTTCCTCGGTACGGCCATTATTTCCGGATTTAGAGACTCAAAAATGTTAGGTACCCCAAAATTGGGCCTAGAAAAAAGTGCGACGGCTTTGCAGGATTTTTGCGGTGGTTACTAGGGAAGATGCTGGGCTGCTACAGTTAAAAGTGCGGGCCTCTGAGCAGCTTCGTTCTCCTTGTGTAGAAAAATGTCTGTTTTGGAAGGTCAAAATGATCTTTTTTTTGAAATTTTGCCGGCCTCTCCCGTCCAAACGCACGGGGATAGAAACTTGTCCTTTATACTGAAGATAGAGTTGGACGAGCTGTATTCAACGCACTCATCGGCTTTGTTGTAACTGTACGTACTGCGGAGTAATGGCGGCTAGAATGTCGGCGGAATAGTGGTTTACCCTTCCCCTTTTTTTCTCGAAAATCAGAAAGTGTTCGCGATTGCCATTTTGATGCTATCGTGTAAGAAGCAAGTCAATGGGGAATACATGGCCGCATCCCGTTCCTCGGTACGGCCATTATTTCCGGATTTAGAGACTCAAAAATGTTAGGTACCCCAAAATTGGGCCTAGAAAAAAGTGCGACGGATTTGCTGGATTTTTGCGGTGGTTACTAGGGAAGATGCTGGGCTGCTACAGTTAAAAGTGCGGGCCTCTGAGCCGCTTCGTTCTCCTTGTGTAGAAAAAAGTCTGTTTTGGAAGGTCAAAATGACCTTTTTTTGAAATTTTGCCGGCCTCTCCCGTCCAAACGCGCGGGGATAGAAAGTTGTCCTTTATACTGAAGATAGAGTTGGACGAGCTGTATTCAACGCACTCATCGGCTTTGTTGTAACTATACGTACTGCGGAGTAATGGCGGCTAGAATGTCGGCGGAATAGTGGTTTAAACCCTTCCCCATTTTTTCTCGAAAATCAGAAAGTGTTCGCGATTGCCATTTTGATGCTATCGTGTAAGAAGCAAGTCAATGGGGAATACATGGCCGCATCCCATTCCTCGGTACGGCCATTATTTCCGGATTTAGAGACTCAAAAATGTTAGGTACCCCAAAATTGGGCCTAGAAAAAAGTGCGACGGATTTGCTGGATTTTTGCGGTGGTTACTAGGGAAGATGCTGGGCTGCTACAGTTAAAAGTGCGGGCCTCTGAGCCGCTTCGTTCTCCTTGTGTAGAAAAAAGTCTGTTTTGGAAGGTCAAAATGACCTTTTTTTGAAATTTTGCCGGCCTCTCCCGTCCAAACGCGCGGGGATAGAAAGTTGTCCTTTATACTGAAGATAGAGTTGGACGACCTGTATTCAACGCACTCATCGGCTTTGTTGTAACTATACGTACTGCGGAGTAATGGCGGCTAGAATGTCGGCGGAATAGTGGTTTAAACCCTTCCCCTTTTTTTCTCGAAAATCAGAAAGTGTTCGCGATTGCCATTTTGATGCTATCGTGTAAGAAGCAAGTCAATGGGGAATACATGGCCGCATCCCGTTCCTCGGTACGGCCATTATTTCCGGATTTAGAGACTCAAAAATGTTAGGTACCCCAAAATTGGGCCTAGAAAAAAGTGCGACGGCTTTGCAGGATTTTTGCGGTGGTTACTAGGGAAGATGCTGGGCTGCTACAGTTAAAAGTGCGGGCCTCTGAGCCGCTTCGTTCTCCTTGTGTAGAAAAAAGTCTGTTTTGGAAGGTCAAAATGACCTTTTTTTGAAATTTTGCCGGCCTCTCCCGTCCAAACGCGCGGGGATAGAAAGTTGTCCTTTATACTGAAGATAGAGTTGGACGACCTGTATTCAACGCACTCATCGGCTTTGTTATAACTATACGTACTGCGGAGTAATGGCGGCTAGAATGTCGGCGGAATAGTGGTTTAAACCCTTCCCCTTTTTTTCTCGAAAATCAGAAAGTGTTCGCGATTGCCATTTTGATGCTATCGTGTAAGAAGCAAGTCAATGGGGAATACATGGCCGCATCCCGTTCCTCGGTACGGCCATTATTTCCGGATTTAGAGACTCAAAAATGTTAGGTACCCCAAAATTGGGCCTAGAAAAAAGTGCGACGGATTTGCTGGATTTTTGCGGTGGTTACTAGGGAAGATGCTGGGCTGCTACAGTTAAAAGTGCGGGCCTCTGAGCCGCTTCGTTCTCCTTGTGTAGAAAAAAGTCTGATTTGGAAGGTCAAAATGACCTTTTTTTGAAATTTTGCCGGCCTCTCCCGTCCAAACGCGCGGGGATAGAAAGTTGTCCTTTATACTGAAGATAGAGTTGGACGAGCTGTATTCAACGCACTCATCGGCTTTGTTGTAACTATACGTACTGCGGAGTAATGGCGGCTAGATTGTCGGCGGAATAGTGGTTTAAACCCTTCCCCTTTTTTTCTCGAAAATCAGAAAGTGTTCGCGATTGCCATTTTGATGCTATCGTGTAAGAAGCAAGTCAATGGGGAATACATGGCCGCATCCCGTTCCTCGGTACGGCCATTATTTCCGGATTTAGAGACTCAAAAATGTTAGGTACCCCAAAATTGGGCCTAGAAAAAAGTGCGACGGCTTTGCTGGATTTTTGCGGTGGTTACTAGGGAAGATGCTGGGCTGCTACAGTTAAAAGTGCGGGCCTCTGAGCCGCTTCGTTCTCCTTGTGTAGAAAAATGTCTGTTTTGGAAGGTCAAAATGACCTTTTTTTTGAAATTTTGCCGGCCTCTCCCGTCCAAACGCACGGGGATAGAAACTTGTCCTTTATACTGAAGATAGAGTTGGACGAGCTGTATTCAACGCACTCATCGGCTTTGTTGTAACTATACGTACTGCGGAGTAATGGCGGCTAGAATGTCGGCGGAATAGTGGTTTACCCTTCCCCTTTTTTTCTCGAAAATCAGAAAGTGTTCGCGATTGCCATTTTGATGCTATCGTGTAAGAAGCAAGTCAATGGGGAATACATGGCCGCATCCCGTTCCTCGGTACGGCCATTATTTCCGGATTTAGAGACTCAAAAATGTTAGGTACCCCAAAATTGGGCCTAGAAAAAAGTGCGACGGATTTGCTGGATTTTTGCGGTGGTTACTAGGGAAGATGCTGGGCTGCTACAGTTAAAAGTGCGGGCCTCTGAGCCGCTTCGTTCTCCTTGTGTAGAAAAAAGTCTGATTTGGAAGGTCAAAATGACCTTTTTTTGAAATTTTGCCGGCCTCTCCCGTCCAAACGCGCGGGGATAGAAAGTTGTCCTTTATACTGAAGATAGAGTTGGACGCGCTGTATTCAACGCACTCATCGGCTTTGTTGTAACTATACGTACTGCGGAGTAATGGCGGCTAGATTGTCGGCGGAATAGTGGTTTAAACCCTTCCCCTTTTTTTCTCGAAAATCAGAAAGTGTTCGCGATTGCCATTTTGATGCTATCGTGTAAGAAGCAAGTCAATGGGGAATACATGGCCGCATCCCGTTCCTCGGTACGGCCATTATTTCCGGATTTAGAGACTCTACAATGTTAGGTACCCCAAAATTGGGCCTAGAAAAAAGTGCGACGGATTTGCTGGATTTTTGCGGTGGTTACTAGGGAAGATGCTGGGCTGCTACAGTTAAAAGTGCGGGCCTCTGAGCAGCTTCGTTCTCCTTGTGTAGAAAAAAGTCTGATTTGGAAGGTCAAAATGACCTTTTTTTTAAATTTTGCCGGCCTCTCCCGTCCAAACGCGCGGGGATAGAAAGTTGTCCTTTATACTGAAGATAGAGTTGGACGAGCTGTATTCAACGCACTCATCGGCTTTGTTGTAACTATACGTACTGCGGAGTAATGGCGGCTAGAATGTCGGCGGAATAGTGGTTTAAACCCTTCCCCTTTTTTTCTCGAAAATCAGAAAGTGTTCGCGATTGCCATTTTGATGCTATCGTGTAAGAAGCAAGTCAATGGGGAATACATGGCCGCATCCCGTTCCTCGGTACGGCAATTATTTCCGGATTTAGAGACTCAAAAATGTTAGGTACCCCAAAATTGGGCCTAGAAAAAAGTGCGACGGATTTGCTGGATTTTTGCGGTGGTTACTAGGGAAGATGCTGGGCTGCTACAGTTAAAAGTGCGGGCCTCTGAGCCGCTTCGTTCTCCTTGTGTAGAAAATAGTCTGTTTTGGAAGGTCAAAATGACCTTTTTTTGAAATTTTGCCGGCCTCTCCCGTCCAAACGCACGGGGATAGAAACTTGTCCTTTATACTGAAGATAGAGTTGGACGAGCTGTATTCAACGCACTCATCGGCTTTGTTGTATCTATACGTACTGCGGAGTAATGGCGGCTAGAATGTCGGCGGAATAGTGGTTTAAACCCTTCCCCTTTTTTTCTCGAAAATCACAAAGTGTTCGCGATTGCCATTTTGATGCTATCGTGTAAGAAGCAAGTCAATGGGGAATACATGGCCGCATCCCGTTCCTCGGTACGGCCATTATTTCCGGATTTAGAGACTCAAAAATGTTAGGTACCCCAAAATTGGGCCTAGAAAAAAGTGCGACGGCTTTGCTGGATTTTTGCGGTGGTTACTAGGGAAGATGCTGGGCTGCTACAGTTAAAAGTGCGGGCCTCTGAGCCGCTTCGTTCTCCTTGTGTAGAAAAATGTCTGTTTTGGAAGGTCAAAATGACCTTTTTTTTGAAATTTTGCCGGCCTCTCCCGTCCAAACGCACGGGGATAGAAACATGTCCTTTATACTGAAGATAGAGTTGGACGAGCTGTATTCAACGCACTCATCGGCTTTGTTGTAACTATACGTACTGCGGAGTAATGGCGGCTAGAATGTCGGCGGAATAGTGGTTTACCCTTCCCCTTTTTTTCTCGAAAATCAGAAAGTGTTCGCGATTGCCATTTTGATGCTATCGTGTAAGAAGCAAGTCAATGGGGAATACATGGCCGCATCCCGTTCCTCGGTACGGCCATTATTTCCGGATTTAGAGACTCAAAAATGTTAGGTACCCCAAAATTGGGCCTAGAAAAAAGTGCGACGGATTTGCTGGATTTTTGCGGTGGTTACTAGGGAAGATGCTGGGCTGCTACAGTTAAAAGTGCGGGCCTCTGAGCCGCTTCGTTCTCCTTGTGTAGAAAAAAGTCTGATTTGGAAGGTCAAAATGACCTTTTTTTGAAATTTTGCCGGCCTCTCCCGTCCAAACGCGCGGGGATAGAAAGTTGTCTTTTATACTGAAGATAGAGTTGGACGAGCTGTATTCAACGCACTCATCGGCTTTGTTGTAACTATACGTACTGCGGAGTAATGGCGGCTAGAGTGTCGGCGGAATAGTGGTTTAAACCCTTCCCCTTTTTTTCTCGAAAATCAGAAAGTGTTCCCGATTGCCATTTTGATGCTATCGTGTAAGAAGCAAGTCAATGGGGAATACATGGCCGCATCCGTTCCTCGGTACGGCCATTATTTCCGGATTTAGAGACTCAAAAATGTTAGGTACCCCAAAATTGGGCCTAGAAAAAAGTGCGACGGATTTGCTGGATTTTTGCGGTGGTTACTAGGGAAGATGCTGGGCTGCTACAGTTAAAAGTGCGGGCCTCTGAGCCGCTTCGTTCTCCTTGTGTAGAAAAAAGTCTGTTTTGGAAGGTCAAAATGACCTTATTTTGAAATTTTGCCGGCCTCTCCCGTCCAAACGCGCGGGGATAGAAAGTTGTCCTTTATACTGAAGATAGAGTTGGACGAGCTGTATTCAACGCACTCATCGGCTTTGTTGTAACTATACGTACTGCGGAGTAATGGCGGCTAGAATGTCTGCGGAATAGTGGTCGCCTTTTTTTCTCGAAAATCAGAAAGTGTTCGCGATTGCCATTTTGTTGCTATCGTGTAAGAAGCAAGTCAATGGGGAATACATGGCCGCATCCCGTTCCTCATTACGGCCATTATTTCCGGATTTAGAGACTCAAAAATGTTAGGTACCCCAAAATTGGGCCTAGAAAAAAGTGCGACGGATTTGCTGGATTTTTGCGGTGGTTACTAGGGAAGATGCTGGGCTGCTACAGTTAAAAGTGCGGGCCTCTGAGCCGCTTCGTTCTCCTTGTGTAGAAAAAAGTCTGTTTTGGAAGGTCAAAATGACCTTTTTTTGAAATTTTGCCGGCCTCTCCCGTCCAAACGCGCGGGGATAGAAAGTTGTCCTTTATACTGAAGATAGAGTTGGACGAGCTGTATTCAACGCACTCATCGGCTTTGTTGTAACTATACGTACTGCGGAGTAATGGCGGCTAGAATGTCGGCGGAATAGTGGTTTAAACCCTTCCCCTTTTTTTCTCGAAAATCAGAAAGTGTTCGCGATTGCCATTTTGATGCTATCGTGTAAGAAGCAAGTCAATGGGGAATACATGGCCGCATCCCGTTCCTCGGTACGGCCATTATTTCCGGATTTAGAGACTCAAAAATGTTAGGTACCCCAAAATTGGGCCTAGAAAAAAGTGCGACGGCTTTGCAGGATTTTTGCGGTGGTTACTAGGGAAGATGCTGGGCTGCTACAGTTAAAAGTGCGGGCCTCTGAGCCGCTTCGTTCTCCTTGTGTAGAAAAATGTCTGTTTTGGAAGGTCAAAATGATCTTTTTTTTGAAATTTTGCCGGCCTCTCCCGTCCAAACGCACGGGGATAGAAACTTGTCCTTTATACTGAAGATAGAGTTGGACGAGCTGTATTCAACGCACTCATCGGCTTTGTTGTAACTATACGTACTGCGGAGTAATGGCGGCTAGAATGTCGGCGGAATAGTGGTTTACCCTTCCCCTTTTTTTCTCGAAAATCAGAAAGTGTTCGCGATTGCCATTTTGATGCTATCGTGTAAGAAGCAAGTCAATGGGGAATACATGGCCGCATCCCGTTCCTCGGTACGGCCATTATTTCCGGATTTAGAGACTCAAAAATGTTAGGTACCCCAAAATTGGGCCTAGAAAAAAGTGCGACGGATTTGCTGGATTTTTGCGGTGGTTACTAGGGAAGATGCTGGGCTGCTACAGTTAAAAGTGCGGGCCTCTGAGCCGCTTCGTTCTCCTTGTGTAGAAAAAAGTCTGTTTTGGAAGGTCAAAATGACCTTTTTTTGAAATTTTGCCGGCCTCTCCCGTCCAAACGCGCGGGGATAGAAAGTTGTCCTTTATACTGAAGATAGAGTTGGACGACCTGTATTCAACGCACTCATCGGCTTTGTTGTAACTATACGTACTGCGGAGTAATGGCGGCTAGAATGTCGGCGGAATAGTGGTTTAAACCCTTCCCCTTTTTTTCTCGAAAATCAGAAAGTGTTCGCGATTGCCATTTTGATGCTATCGTGTAAGAAGCAAGTCAATGGGGAATACATGGCCGCATCCCGTTCCTCGGTACGGCCATTATTTCCGGATTTAGAGACTCAAAAATGTTAGGTACCCCAAAATTGGGCCTAGAAAAAAGTGCGACGGCTTTGCAGGATTTTTGCGGTGGTTACTAGGGAAGATGCTGGGCTGCTACAGTTAAAAGTGCGGGCCTCTGAGCCGCTTCGTTCTCCTTGTGTAGAAAAATGTCTGTTTTGGAAGGTCAAAATGATCTTTTTTTTGAAATTTTGCCGGCCTCTCCCGTCCAAACGCACGGGGATAGAAACTTGTCCTTTATACTGAAGATAGAGTTGGACGAGCTGTATTCAACGCACTCATCGGCTTTGTTGTAACTATACGTACTGCGGAGTAATGGCGGCTAGAATGTCGGCGGAATAGTGGTTTACCCTTCCCCTTTTTTTCTCGAAAATCAGAAAGTGTTCGCGATTGCCATTTTGATGCTATCGTGTAAGAAGCAAGTCAATGGGGAATACATGGCCGCATCCCGTTCCTCGGTACGGCCATTATTTCCGGATTTAGAGACTCAAAAATGTTAGGTACCCCAAAATTGGGCCTAGAAAAAAGTGCGACGGATTTGCTGGATTTTTGCGGTGGTTACTAGGGAAGATGCTGGGCTGCTACAGTTAAAAGTGCGGGCCTCTGAGCCGCTTCGTTCTCCTTGTGTAGAAAAAAGTCTGATTTGGAAGGTCAAAATGACCTTTTTTTGAAATTTTGCCGGCCTCTCCCGTCCAAACGCGCGGGGATAGAAAGTTGTCCTTTATACTGAAGATAGAGTTGGACGAGCTGTATTCAACGCACTCATCGGCTTTGTTGTAACTATACGTACTGCGGAGTAATGGCGGCTAGATTGTCGGCGGAATAGTGGTTTAAACCCTTCCCCTTTTTTTCTCGAAAATCAGAAAGTGTTCGCGATTGCCATTTTGATGCTATCGTGTAAGAAGCAAGTCAATGGGGAATACATGGCCGCATCCCGTTCCTCGGTACGGCCATTATTTCCGGATTTAGAGACTCTACAATGTTAGGTACCCCAAAATTGGGCCTAGAAAAAAGTGCGACGGATTTGCTGGATTTTTGCGGTGGTTACTAGGGAAGATGCTGGGCTGCTACAGTTAAAAGTGCGGGCCTCTGAGCAGCTTCGTTCTCCTTGTGTAGAAAAAAGTCTGATTTGGAAGGTCAAAATGACCTTTTTTTTAAATTTTGCCGGCCTCTCCCGTCCAAACGCGCGGGGATAGAAAGTTGTCCTTTATACTGAAGATAGAGTTGGACGAGCTGTATTCAACGCACTCATCGGCTTTGTTGTAACTATACGTACTGCGGAGTAATGGCGGCTAGAATGTCGGCGGAATAGTGGTTTAAACCCTTCCCCTTTTTTTCTCGAAAATCAGAAAGTGTTCGCGATTGCCATTTTGATGCTATCGTGTAAGAAGCAAGTCAATGGGGAATACATGGCCGCATCCCGTTCCTCGGTACGGCAATTATTTCCGGATTTAGAGACTCAAAAATGTTAGGTACCCCAAAATTGGGCCTAGAAAAAAGTGCGACGGATTTGCTGGATTTTTGCGGTGGTTACTAGGGAAGATGCTGGGCTGCTACAGTTAAAAGTGCGGGCCTCTGAGCCGCTTCGTTCTCCTTGTGTAGAAAATAGTCTGTTTTGGAAGGTCAAAATGACCTTTTTTTGAAATTTTGCCGGCCTCTCCCGTCCAAACGCACGGGGATAGAAAGTTGTCCTTTATACTGAAGATAGAGTTGGACGAGCTGTATTCAACGCACTCATCGGCTTTGTTGTATCTATACGTACTGCGGAGTAATGGCGGCTAGAATGTCGGCGGAATAGTGGTTTAAACCCTTCCCCTTTTTTTCTCGAAAATCAGAAAGTGTTCGCGATTGCCATTTTGATGCTATCGTGTAAGAAGCAAGTCAATGGGGAATACATGGCCGCATCCCGTTCCTCGGTACGGCCATTATTTCCGGATTTAGAGACTCAAAAATGTTAGGTACCCCAAAATTGGGACTAGAAAAAAGTGCGACGGATTTGCTGGATTTTTGCGGTGGTTACTAGGGAAGATGCTGGGCTGCTACAGTTAAAAGTGCGGGCCTCTGAGCCGCTTCGTTCTCCTTGTGTAGAAAAAAGTCTGTTTTGGAAGGTCAAAATGACCTTATTTTGAAATTTTGCCTGCCTCTCCCGTCCAAACGCGCGGGGATAGAAAGTTGGCCTTTATACTGAAGATAGAGTTGGACGAGCTGTATTCAACGCACTCTTCGGCTTTGTTGTAACTATACGTACTGCGGAGTAATGGCGGCTAGAATGTCGGCGGAATAGTGGTCTAAACCCTTCCCCTTTTTTTCTCGAAAATCAGAAAGTGTTCGCGATTGCCATTTTGATGCTATCGTGTAAGAAGCAAGTCAATGGGGAATACATGGCCGCATCCCGTTCCTCGGTACGGCCATTATTTCCGGATTTAGAGACTCAAAAATGTTAGGTACCCCAAAATTGGGCCTAGAAAAAAGTGCGACGGATTTGCTGGATTTTTGCGGTGGTTACTAGGGAAGATGCTGGGCTGCTACAGTTAAAAGTGCGGGCCTCTGAGCCGCTTCGTTCTCCTTGTGTAGAAAAAAGTCTGTTTTGGAAGGTCAAAATGACCTTTTTTTGAAATTTTGCCGGCCTCTCCCGTCCAAACGCGCGGGGATAGAAAGTTGTCCTTTATACTGAAGATAGAGTTGGACGAGCTGTATTCAACGCACTCATCGGCTTTGTTGTAACTATACGTACTGCGGAGTAATGGCGGCTAGAATGTCGGCGGAATAGTGGTTTAAACCCTTCCCCTTTTTTTCTCGAAAATCAGAAAGTGTTCGCGATTGCCATTTTGATGCTATCGTGTAAGAAGCAAGTCAATGGGGAATACATGGCCGCATCCCGTTCCTCGGTACGGCCATTATTTCCGGATTTAGAGACTCAAAAATGTTAGGTACCCCAAAATTGGGCCTAGAAAAAAGTGCGACGGCTTTGCTGGATTTTTGCGGTGGTTACTAGGGAAGATGCTGGGCTGCTACAGTTAAAAGTGCGGGCCTCTGAGCCGCTTCGTTCTCCTTGTGTAGAAAAATGTCTGTTTTGGAAGGTCAAAATGACCTTTTTTTTGAAATTTTGCCGGCCTCTCCCGTCCAAACGCACGGGGATAGAAACTTGTCCTTTATACTGAAGATAGAGTTGGACGAGCTGTATTCAACGCACTCATCGGCTTTGTTGTAACTATACGTACTGCGGAGTAATGGCGGCTAGAATGTCGGCGGAATAGTGGTTTACCCTTCCCCTTTTTTTCTCGAAAATCAGAAAGTGTTCGCGATTGCCATTTTGATGCTATCGTGTAAGAAGCAAGTCAATGGGGAATACATGGCCGCATCCCGTTCCTCGGTACGGCCATTATTTCCGGATTTAGAGACTCAAAAATGTTAGGTACCCCAAAATTGGGCCTAGAAAAAAGTGCGACGGATTTGCTGGATTTTTGCGGTGGTTACTAGGGAAGATGCTGGGCTGCTACAGTTAAAAGTGCGGGCCTCTGAGCCGCTTCGTTCTCCTTGTGTAGAAAAAAGTCTGATTTGGAAGGTCAAAATGACCTTTTTTTGAAATTTTGCCGGCCTCTCCCGTCCAAACGCGTGGGGATAGAAAGTTGTCTTTTATACTGAAGATAGAGTTGGATGAGCTGTATTCAACGCACTCATCGGCTTTGTTGTAACTATACGTACTGCGGAGTAATGGCGGCTAGAGTGTCGGCGGAATAGTGGTTTAAACCCTTCCCCTTTTTTTCTCGAAAATCAGAAAGTGTTCCCGATTGCCATTTTGATGCTATCGTGTAAGAAGCAAGTCAATGGGGAATACATGGCCGCATCCGTTCCTCGGTACGGCCATTATTTCCGGATTTAGAGACTCAAAAATGTTAGGTACCCCAAAATTGGGCCTAGAAAAAAGTGCGACGGATTTGCTGGATTTTTGCGGTGGTTACTAGGGAAGATGCTGGGCTGCTACAGTTAAAAGTGCGGGCCTCTGAGCCGCTTCGTTCTCCTTGTGTAGAAAAAAGTCTGTTTTGGAAGGTCAAAATGACCTTATTTTGAAATTTTGCCGGCCTCTCCCGTCCAAACGCGCGGGGATAGAAAGTTGTCCTTTATACTGAAGATAGAGTTGGACGAGCTGTATTCAACGCACTCATCGGCTTTGTTGTAACTATACGTACTGCGGAGTAATGGCGGCTAGAATGTCTGCGGAATAGTGGTCGCCTTTTTTTCTCGAAAATCAGAAAGTGTTCGCGATTGCCATTTTGTTGCTATCGTGTAAGAAGCAAGTCAATGGGGAATACATGGCCGCATCCCGTTCCTCATTACGGCCATTATTTCCGGATTTAGAGACTCAAAAATGTTAGGTACCCCAAAATTGGGCCTAGAAAAAAGTGCGACGGATTTGCTGGATTTTTGCGGTGGTTACTAGGGAAGATGCTGGGCTGCTACAGTTAAAAGTGCGGGCCTCTGAGCCGCTTCGTTCTCCTTGTGTAGAAAAAAGTCTGTTTTGGAAGGTCAAAATGACCTTTTTTTGAAATTTTGCCGGCCTCTCCCGTCCAAACGCGCGGGGATAGAAAGTTGTCCTTTATACTGAAGATAGAGTTGGACGAGCTGTATTCAACGCACTCATCGGCTTTGTTGTAACTATACGTACTGCGGAGTAATGGCGGCTAGAATGTCGGCGGAATAGTGGTTTTAAACCCTTCCCCTTTTTTTCTCGAAAATCAGAAAGTGTTCGCGATTGCCATTTTGATGCTATCGTGTAAGAAGCAAGTCAATGGGGAATACATGGCCGCATCCCGTTCCTCGGTACGGCCATTATTTCCGGATTTAGAGACTCAAAAATGTTAGGTACCCCAAAATTGGGCCTAGAAAAAAGTGCGACGGATTTGCTGGATTTTTGCGGTGGTTACTAGGGAAGATGCTGGGCTGCTACAGTTAAAAGTGCGGGCCTCTGAGCCGCTTCGTTCTCCTTGTGTAGAAAAAAGTCTGTTTTGGAAGGTCAAAATGACCTTTTTTTGAAATTTTGCCGGCCTCTCCCGTCCAAACGCGCGGGGATAGAAAGTTGTCCTTTATACTGAAGATAGAGTTGGACGAGCTGTATTCAACGCACTTATCGGCTTTGTTGTAACTATACGTACTGCGGAGTAATGGCGGCTAGAATGTCGGCGGAATAGTGGTTTAAACCCTTCCCCTTTTTTTCTCGAAAATCAGAAAGTGTTCGCGATTGCCATTTTGATGCTATCGTGTAAGAAGCAAGTCAATGGGGAATACATGGCCGCATCCCGTTCCTCGGTACGGCCATTATTTCCGGATTTAGAGACTCAAAAATGTTAGGTACCCCAAAATTGGGCCTAGAAAAAAGTGCGACGGATTTGCTGGATTTTTGCGGTGGTTACTAGGGAAGATGCTGGGCTGCTACAGTTAAAAGTGCGGGCCTCTGAGCCGCTTCGTTCTCCTTGTGTAGAAAAAAGTCTGTTTTGGAAGGTCAAAATGACCTTTTTTTGAAATTTTGCCGGCCTCTCCCGTCCAAACGCGCGGGGATAGAAAGTTGTCCTTTATACTGAAGATAGAGTTGGACGACCTGTATTCAACGCACTCATCGGCTTTATTGTAACTATACGTACTGCGGAGTAATGGCGGCTAGAATGTCGGCGGAATAGTGGTTTAAACCCTTCCCCTTTTTTTCTCGAAAATCAGAAAGTGTTCGCGATTGCCATTTTGATGCTATCGTGTAAGAAGCAAGTCAATGGGGAATACATGGCCGCATCCCGTTCCTCGGTACGGCCATTATTTCCGGATTTAGAGACTCAAAAATGTTAGGTACCCCAAAATTGGGCCTAGAAAAAAGTGCGACGGCTTTGCAGGATTTTTGCGGTGGTTACTAGGGAAGATGCTGGGCTGCTACAGTTAAAAGTGCGGGCCTCTGAGCCGCTTCGTTCTCCTTGTGTAGAAAAATGTCTGTTTTGGAAGGTCAAAATGATCTTTTTTTTTAAATTTTGCCGGCCTCTCCCGTCCAAACGCACGGGGATAGAAACTTGTCCTTTATACTGAAGATAGAGTTGGACGAGCTGTATTCAACGCACTCATCGGCTTTGTTGTAACTATACGTACTGCGGAGTAATGGCGGCTAGAATGTCGGCGGAATAGTGGTTTACCCTTCCCCTTTTTTTCTCGAAAATCAGAAAGTGTTCGCGATTGCCATTTTGATGCTATCGTGTAAGAAGCAAGTCAATGGGGAATACATGGCCGCATCCCGTTCCTCGGTACGGCCATTATTTCCGGATTTAGAGACTCAAAAATGTTAGGTACCCCAAAATTGGGCCTAGAAAAAAGTGCGACGGATTTGCTGGATTTTTGCGGTGGTTACTAGGGAAGATGCTGGGCTGCTACAGTTAAAAGTGCGGGCCTCTGAGCCGCTTCGTTCTCCTTGTGTAGAAAAAAGTCTGTTTTGGAAGGTCAAAATGACCTTTTTTTGAAATTTTGCCGGCCTCTCCCGTCCAAACTCGCGGGGATAGAAAGTTGTCCTTTATACTGAAGATAGAGTTGGACGAGCTGTATTCAACGCACTCATCGGCTTTGTTGTAACTATAAGTACAGCGGAGTAATGGCGGCTAAAGTGTCGGCGGAATAGTGGTTTAAACCCTTCCCCTTTTTTTCTCGAAAATCAGAAAGTGTTCCCGATTGCCATTTTGATGCTATCGTGTAAGAAGCAAGTCAATGGGGAATACATGGCCGCATCCGTTCCTCGGTACGGCCATTATTTCCGGATTTAGAGACTCAAAAATGTTAGGTACCCCAAAATTGCGCCTAGAAAAAAGTGCGACGGATTTGCTGGATTTTTGCGGTGGTTACTAGGGAAGATGCTGGGCTGCTACAGTTAAAAGTGCGGGCCTCTGAGCCGCTTCGTTCTCCTTGTGTAGAAAAAAGTCTGTTTTGGAAGGTCAAAATGACCTTATTTTGAAATTTTGCCGGCCTCTCCCGTCCAAACGCGCGGGGATAGAAAGTTGTCCTTTATACTGAAGATAGAGTTGGACGAGCTGTATTCAACGCACTCATCGGCTTTGTTGTAACTATACGTACTGCGGAGTAATGGCGGCTAGAATGTCTGCGGAATAGTGGTCGCCTTTTTTTCTCGAAAATCAGAAAGTGTTCGCGATTGCCATTTTGTTGCTATCGTGTAAGAAGCAAGTCAATGGGGAATACATGGCCGCATCCCGTTCCTCATTACGGCCATTATTTCCGGATTTAGAGACTCAAAAATGTTAGGTACCCCAAAATTGGGCCTAGAAAAAAGTGCGACGGATTTGCTGGATTTTTGCGGTGGTTACTAGGGAAGATGCTGGGCTGCTACAGTTAAAAGTGCGGGCCTCTGAGCCGCTTCGTTCTCCTTGTGTAGAAAAAAGTCTGTTTTGGAAGGTCAAAATGACCTTTTTTTGAAATTTTGCCGGCCTCTCCCGTCCAAACGCGCGGGGATAGAAAGTTGTCCTTTATACTGAAGATAGAGTTGGACGAGCTGTATTCAACGCACTCATCGGCTTTGTTGTAACTATACGTACTGCGGAGTAATGGCGGCTAGAATGTCGGCGGAATAGTGGTTTTAAACCCTTCCCCTTTTTTTCTCGAAAATCAGAAAGTGTTCGCGATTGCCATTTTGATGCTATCGTGTAAGAAGCAAGTCAATGGGGAATACATGGCCGCATCCCGTTCCTCGGTACGGCCATTATTTCCGGATTTAGAGACTCAAAAATGTTAGGTACCCCAAAATTGGGCCTAGAAAAAAGTGCGACGGCTTTGCAGGATTTTTGCGGTGGTTACTAGGGAAGATGCTGGGCTGCTACAGTTAAAAGTGCGGGCCTCTGAGCCGCTTCGTTCTCCTTGTGTAGAAAAAAGTCTGTTTTGGAAGGTCAAAATGACCTTTTTTTGAAATTTTGCCGGCCTCTCCCGTCCAAACGCGCGGGGATAGAAAGTTGTCCTTTATACTGAAGATAGAGTTGGACGACCTGTATTCAACGCACTCATCGGCTTTGTTAT
Source organism: Periplaneta americana (assembly GCF_040183065.1). Classification (NCBI taxonomy): domain Eukaryota; kingdom Metazoa; phylum Arthropoda; class Insecta; order Blattodea; family Blattidae; genus Periplaneta; species Periplaneta americana. Next base: position 10,350,074 of record NC_091117.1, on the reverse strand, counting down.
AACTATACGTACTGCGGAGTAATGGCGGCTAGAATGTCGGCGGAATAGTGGTTTAAACCCTTCCCCTTTTTTTCTCGAAAATCAGAAAGTGTTCGCGATTGCCATTTTGATGCTATCGTGTAAGAAGCAAGTCAATGGGGAATACATGGCCGCATCCCGTTCCTCGGTACGGCCATTATTTCCGGATTTAGAGACTCAAAAATGTTAGGTACCCCAAAATTGGGCCTAGAAAAAAGTGCGACGGATTTGCTGGATTTTTGCGGTGGTTACTAGGGAAGATGCTGGGCTGCTACAGTTAAAAGTGCGGGCCTCTGAGCCGCTTCGTTCTCCTTGTGTAGAAAAAAGTCTGATTTGGAAGGTCAAAATGACCTTTTTTTGAAATTTTGCCGGCCTCTCCCGTCCAAACGCGCGGGGATAGAAAGTTGTCCTTTATACTGAAGATAGAGTTGGACGAGCTGTATTCAACGCACTCATCGGCTTTGTTGTAACTATACGTACTGCGGAGTAATGGCGGCTAGATTGTCGGCGGAATAGTGGTTTAAACCCTTCCCCTTTTTTTCTCGAAAATCAGAAAGTGTTCGCGATTGCCATTTTGATGCTATCGTGTAAGAAGCAAGTCAATGGGGAATACATGGCCGCATCCCGTTCCTCGGTACGGCCATTATTTCCGGATTTAGAGACTCAAAAATGTTAGGTACCCCAAAATTGGGCCTAGAAAAAAGTGCGACGGCTTTGCTGGATTTTTGCGGTGGTTACTAGGGAAGATGCTGGGCTGCTACAGTTAAAAGTGCGGGCCTCTGAGCCGCTTCGTTCTCCTTGTGTAGAAAAATGTCTGTTTTGGAAGGTCAAAATGACCTTTTTTTTGAAATTTTGCCGGCCTCTCCCGTCCAAACGCACGGGGATAGAAACTTGTCCTTTATACTGAAGATAGAGTTGGACGAGCTGTATTCAACGCACTCATCGGCTTTGTTGTAACTATACGTACTGCGGAGTAATGGCGGCTAGAATGTCGGCGGAATAGTGGTTTACCCTTCCCCTTTTTTTCTCGAAAATCAGAAAGTGTTCGCGATTGCCATTTTGATGCTATCGTGTAAGAAGCAAGTCAATGGGGAATACATGGCCGCATCCCGTTCCTCGGTACGGCCATTATTTCCGGATTTAGAGACTCAAAAATGTTAGGTACCCCAAAATTGGGCCTAGAAAAAAGTGCGACGGATTTGCTGGATTTTTGCGGTGGTTACTAGGGAAGATGCTGGGCTGCTACAGTTAAAAGTGCGGGCCTCTGAGCCGCTTCGTTCTCCTTGTGTAGAAAAAAGTCTGATTTGGAAGGTCAAAATGACCTTTTTTTGAAATTTTGCCGGCCTCTCCCGTCCAAACGCGCGGGGATAGAAAGTTGTCCTTTATACTGAAGATAGAGTTGGACGCGCTGTATTCAACGCACTCATCGGCTTTGTTGTAACTATACGTACTGCGGAGTAATGGCGGCTAGATTGTCGGCGGAATAGTGGTTTAAACCCTTCCCCTTTTTTTCTCGAAAATCAGAAAGTGTTCGCGATTGCCATTTTGATGCTATCGTGTAAGAAGCAAGTCAATGGGGAATACATGGCCGCATCCCGTTCCTCGGTACGGCCATTATTTCCGGATTTAGAGACTCTACAATGTTAGGTACCCCAAAATTGGGCCTAGAAAAAAGTGCGACGGATTTGCTGGATTTTTGCGGTGGTTACTAGGGAAGATGCTGGGCTGCTACAGTTAAAAGTGCGGGCCTCTGAGCAGCTTCGTTCTCCTTGTGTAGAAAAAAGTCTGATTTGGAAGGTCAAAATGACCTTTTTTTTAAATTTTGCCGGCCTCTCCCGTCCAAACGCGCGGGGATAGAAAGTTGTCCTTTATACTGAAGATAGAGTTGGACGAGCTGTATTCAACGCACTCATCGGCTTTGTTGTAACTATACGTACTGCGGAGTAATGGCGGCTAGAATGTCGGCGGAATAGTGGTTTAAACCCTTCCCCTTTTTTTCTCGAAAATCAGAAAGTGTTCGCGATTGCCATTTTGATGCTATCGTGTAAGAAGCAAGTCAATGGGGAATACATGGCCGCATCCCGTTCCTCGGTACGGCAATTATTTCCGGATTTAGAGACTCAAAAATGTTAGGTACCCCAAAATTGGGCCTAGAAAAAAGTGCGACGGATTTGCTGGATTTTTGCGGTGGTTACTAGGGAAGATGCTGGGCTGCTACAGTTAAAAGTGCGGGCCTCTGAGCCGCTTCGTTCTCCTTGTGTAGAAAATAGTCTGTTTTGGAAGGTCAAAATGACCTTTTTTTGAAATTTTGCCGGCCTCTCCCGTCCAAACGCACGGGGATAGAAACTTGTCCTTTATACTGAAGATAGAGTTGGACGAGCTGTATTCAACGCACTCATCGGCTTTGTTGTATCTATACGTACTGCGGAGTAATGGCGGCTAGAATGTCGGCGGAATAGTGGTTTAAACCCTTCCCCTTTTTTTCTCGAAAATCACAAAGTGTTCGCGATTGCCATTTTGATGCTATCGTGTAAGAAGCAAGTCAATGGGGAATACATGGCCGCATCCCGTTCCTCGGTACGGCCATTATTTCCGGATTTAGAGACTCAAAAATGTTAGGTACCCCAAAATTGGGCCTAGAAAAAAGTGCGACGGCTTTGCTGGATTTTTGCGGTGGTTACTAGGGAAGATGCTGGGCTGCTACAGTTAAAAGTGCGGGCCTCTGAGCCGCTTCGTTCTCCTTGTGTAGAAAAATGTCTGTTTTGGAAGGTCAAAATGACCTTTTTTTTGAAATTTTGCCGGCCTCTCCCGTCCAAACGCACGGGGATAGAAACATGTCCTTTATACTGAAGATAGAGTTGGACGAGCTGTATTCAACGCACTCATCGGCTTTGTTGTAACTATACGTACTGCGGAGTAATGGCGGCTAGAATGTCGGCGGAATAGTGGTTTACCCTTCCCCTTTTTTTCTCGAAAATCAGAAAGTGTTCGCGATTGCCATTTTGATGCTATCGTGTAAGAAGCAAGTCAATGGGGAATACATGGCCGCATCCCGTTCCTCGGTACGGCCATTATTTCCGGATTTAGAGACTCAAAAATGTTAGGTACCCCAAAATTGGGCCTAGAAAAAAGTGCGACGGATTTGCTGGATTTTTGCGGTGGTTACTAGGGAAGATGCTGGGCTGCTACAGTTAAAAGTGCGGGCCTCTGAGCCGCTTCGTTCTCCTTGTGTAGAAAAAAGTCTGATTTGGAAGGTCAAAATGACCTTTTTTTGAAATTTTGCCGGCCTCTCCCGTCCAAACGCGCGGGGATAGAAAGTTGTCTTTTATACTGAAGATAGAGTTGGACGAGCTGTATTCAACGCACTCATCGGCTTTGTTGTAACTATACGTACTGCGGAGTAATGGCGGCTAGAGTGTCGGCGGAATAGTGGTTTAAACCCTTCCCCTTTTTTTCTCGAAAATCAGAAAGTGTTCCCGATTGCCATTTTGATGCTATCGTGTAAGAAGCAAGTCAATGGGGAATACATGGCCGCATCCGTTCCTCGGTACGCCCATTATTTCCGGATTTAGAGACTCAAAAATGTTAGGTACCCCAAAATTGGGCCTAGAAAAAAGTGCGACGGATTTGCTGGATTTTTGCGGTGGTTACTAGGGAAGATGCTGGGCTGCTACAGTTAAAAGTGCGGGCCTCTGAGCCGCTTCGTTCTCCTTGTGTAGAAAAAAGTCTGTTTTGGAAGGTCAAAATGACCTTATTTTGAAATTTTGCCGGCCTCTCCCGTCCAAACGCGCGGGGATAGAAAGTTGTCCTTTATACTGAAGATAGAGTTGGACGAGCTGTATTCAACGCACTCATCGGCTTTGTTGTAACTATACGTACTGCGGAGTAATGGCGGCTAGAATGTCTGCGGAATAGTGGTCGCCTTTTTTTCTCGAAAATCAGAAAGTGTTCGCGATTGCCATTTTGTTGCTATCGTGTAAGAAGCAAGTCAATGGGGAATACATGGCCGCATCCCGTTCCTCATTACGGCCATTATTTCCGGATTTAGAGACTCAAAAATGTTAGGTACCCCAAAATTGGGCCTAGAAAAAAGTGCGACGGATTTGCTGGATTTTTGCGGTGGTTACTAGGGAAGATGCTGGGCTGCTACAGTTAAAAGTGCGGGCCTCTGAGCCGCTTCGTTCTCCTTGTGTAGAAAAAAGTCTGTTTTGGAAGGTCAAAATGACCTTTTTTTGAAATTTTGCCGGCCTCTCCCGTCCAAACGCGCGGGGATAGAAAGTTGTCCTTTATACTGAAGATAGAGTTGGACGAGCTGTATTCAACGCACTCATCGGCTTTGTTGTAACTATACGTACTGCGGAGTAATGGCGGCTAGAATGTCGGCGGAATAGTGGTTTAAACCCTTCCCCTTTTTTTCTCGAAAATCAGAAAGTGTTCGCGATTGCCATTTTGATGCTATCGTGTAAGAAGCAAGTCAATGGGGAATACATGGCCGCATCCCGTTCCTCGGTACGGCCATTATTTCCGGATTTAGAGACTCAAAAATGTTAGGTACCCCAAAATTGGGCCTAGAAAAAAGTGCGACGGCTTTGCAGGATTTTTGCGGTGGTTACTAGGGAAGATGCTGGGCTGCTACAGTTAAAAGTGCGGGCCTCTGAGCCGCTTCGTTCTCCTTGTGTAGAAAAATGTCTGTTTTGGAAGGTCAAAATGATCTTTTTTTTGAAATTTTGCCGGCCTCTCCCGTCCAAACGCACGGGGATAGAAACTTGTCCTTTATACTGAAGATAGAGTTGGACGAGCTGTATTCAACGCACTCATCGGCTTTGTTGTAACTATACGTACTGCGGAGTAATGGCGGCTAGAATGTCGGCGGAATAGTGGTTTACCCTTCCCCTTTTTTTCTCGAAAATCAGAAAGTGTTCGCGATTGCCATTTTGATGCTATCGTGTAAGAAGCAAGTCAATGGGGAATACATGGCCGCATCCCGTTCCTCGGTACGGCCATTATTTCCGGATTTAGAGACTCAAAAATGTTAGGTACCCCAAAATTGGGCCTAGAAAAAAGTGCGACGGATTTGCTGGATTTTTGCGGTGGTTACTAGGGAAGATGCTGGGCTGCTACAGTTAAAAGTGCGGGCCTCTGAGCCGCTTCGTTCTCCTTGTGTAGAAAAAAGTCTGATTTGGAAGGTCAAAATGACCTTTTTTTGAAATTTTGCCGGCCTCTCCCGTCCAAACGCGCGGGGATAGAAAGTTGTCCTTTATACTGAAGATAGAGTTGGACGAGCTGTATTCAACGCACTCATCGGCTTTGTTGTAACTATACGTACTGCGGAGTAATGGCGGCTAGATTGTCGGCGGAATAGTGGTTTAAACCCTTCCCCTTTTTTTCTCGAAAATCAGAAAGTGTTCGCGATTGCCATTTTGATGCTATCGTGTAAGAAGCAAGTCAATGGGGAATACATGGCCGCATCCCGTTCCTCGGTACGGCCATTATTTCCGGATTTAGAGACTCTACAATGTTAGGTACCCCAAAATTGGGCCTAGAAAAAAGTGCGACGGATTTGCTGGATTTTTGCGGTGGTTACTAGGGAAGATGCTGGGCTGCTACAGTTAAAAGTGCGGGCCTCTGAGCAGCTTCGTTCTCCTTGTGTAGAAAAAAGTCTGATTTGGAAGGTCAAAATGACCTTTTTTTTAAATTTTGCCGGCCTCTCCCGTCCAAACGCGCGGGGATAGAAAGTTGTCCTTTATACTGAAGATAGAGTTGGACGAGCTGTATTCAACGCACTCATCGGCTTTGTTGTAACTATACGTACTGCGGAGTAATGGCGGCTAGAATGTCGGCGGAATAGTGGTTTAAACCCTTCCCCTTTTTTTCTCGAAAATCAGAAAGTGTTCGCGATTGCCATTTTGATGCTATCGTGTAAGAAGCAAGTCAATGGGGAATACATGGCCGCATCCCGTTCCTCGGTACGGCAATTATTTCCGGATTTAGAGACTCAAAAATGTTAGGTACCCCAAAATTGGGCCTAGAAAAAAGTGCGACGGATTTGCTGGATTTTTGCGGTGGTTACTAGGGAAGATGCTGGGCTGCTACAGTTAAAAGTGCGGGCCTCTGAGCCGCTTCGTTCTCCTTGTGTAGAAAATAGTCTGTTTTGGAAGGTCAAAATGACCTTTTTTTGAAATTTTGCCGGCCTCTCCCGTCCAAACGCACGGGGATAGAAAGTTGTCCTTTATACTGAAGATAGAGTTGGACGAGCTGTATTCAACGCACTCATCGGCTTTGTTGTATCTATACGTACTGCGGAGTAATGGCGGCTAGAATGTCGGCGGAATAGTGGTTTAAACCCTTCCCCTTTTTTTCTCGAAAATCAGAAAGTGTTCGCGATTGCCATTTTGATGCTATCGTGTAAGAAGCAAGTCAATGGGGAATACATGGCCGCATCCCGTTCCTCGGTACGGCCATTATTTCCGGATTTAGAGACTCAAAAATGTTAGGTACCCCAAAATTGGGACTAGAAAAAAGTGCGACGGATTTGCTGGATTTTTGCGGTGGTTACTAGGGAAGATGCTGGGCTGCTACAGTTAAAAGTGCGGGCCTCTGAGCCGCTTCGTTCTCCTTGTGTAGAAAAAAGTCTGTTTTGGAAGGTCAAAATGACCTTATTTTGAAATTTTGCCTGCCTCTCCCGTCCAAACGCGCGGGGATAGAAAGTTGGCCTTTATACTGAAGATAGAGTTGGACGAGCTGTATTCAACGCACTCTTCGGCTTTGTTGTAACTATACGTACTGCGGAGTAATGGCGGCTAGAATGTCGGCGGAATAGTGGTCTAAACCCTTCCCCTTTTTTTCTCGAAAATCAGAAAGTGTTCGCGATTGCCATTTTGATGCTATCGTGTAAGAAGCAAGTCAATGGGGAATACATGGCCGCATCCCGTTCCTCGGTACGGCCATTATTTCCGGATTTAGAGACTCAAAAATGTTAGGTACCCCAAAATTGGGCCTAGAAAAAAGTGCGACGGATTTGCTGGATTTTTGCGGTGGTTACTAGGGAAGATGCTGGGCTGCTACAGTTAAAAGTGCGGGCCTCTGAGCCGCTTCGTTCTCCTTGTGTAGAAAAAAGTCTGTTTTGGAAGGTCAAAATGACCTTTTTTTGAAATTTTGCCGGCCTCTCCCGTCCAAACGCGCGGGGATAGAAAGTTGTCCTTTATACTGAAGATAGAGTTGGACGAGCTGTATTCAACGCACTCATCGGCTTTGTTGTAACTATACGTACTGCGGAGTAATGGCGGCTAGAATGTCGGCGGAATAGTGGTTTAAACCCTTCCCCTTTTTTTCTCGAAAATCAGAAAGTGTTCGCGATTGCCATTTTGATGCTATCGTGTAAGAAGCAAGTCAATGGGGAATACATGGCCGCATCCCGTTCCTCGGTACGGCCATTATTTCCGGATTTAGAGACTCAAAAATGTTAGGTACCCCAAAATTGGGCCTAGAAAAAAGTGCGACGGCTTTGCTGGATTTTTGCGGTGGTTACTAGGGAAGATGCTGGGCTGCTACAGTTAAAAGTGCGGGCCTCTGAGCCGCTTCGTTCTCCTTGTGTAGAAAAATGTCTGTTTTGGAAGGTCAAAATGACCTTTTTTTTGAAATTTTGCCGGCCTCTCCCGTCCAAACGCACGGGGATAGAAACTTGTCCTTTATACTGAAGATAGAGTTGGACGAGCTGTATTCAACGCACTCATCGGCTTTGTTGTAACTATACGTACTGCGGAGTAATGGCGGCTAGAATGTCGGCGGAATAGTGGTTTACCCTTCCCCTTTTTTTCTCGAAAATCAGAAAGTGTTCGCGATTGCCATTTTGATGCTATCGTGTAAGAAGCAAGTCAATGGGGAATACATGGCCGCATCCCGTTCCTCGGTACGGCCATTATTTCCGGATTTAGAGACTCAAAAATGTTAGGTACCCCAAAATTGGGCCTAGAAAAAAGTGCGACGGATTTGCTGGATTTTTGCGGTGGTTACTAGGGAAGATGCTGGGCTGCTACAGTTAAAAGTGCGGGCCTCTGAGCCGCTTCGTTCTCCTTGTGTAGAAAAAAGTCTGATTTGGAAGGTCAAAATGACCTTTTTTTGAAATTTTGCCGGCCTCTCCCGTCCAAACGCGTGGGGATAGAAAGTTGTCTTTTATACTGAAGATAGAGTTGGATGAGCTGTATTCAACGCACTCATCGGCTTTGTTGTAACTATACGTACTGCGGAGTAATGGCGGCTAGAGTGTCGGCGGAATAGTGGTTTAAACCCTTCCCCTTTTTTTCTCGAAAATCAGAAAGTGTTCCCGATTGCCATTTTGATGCTATCGTGTAAGAAGCAAGTCAATGGGGAATACATGGCCGCATCCGTTCCTCGGTACGGCCATTATTTCCGGATTTAGAGACTCAAAAATGTTAGGTACCCCAAAATTGGGCCTAGAAAAAAGTGCGACGGATTTGCTGGATTTTTGCGGTGGTTACTAGGGAAGATGCTGGGCTGCTACAGTTAAAAGTGCGGGCCTCTGAGCCGCTTCGTTCTCCTTGTGTAGAAAAAAGTCTGTTTTGGAAGGTCAAAATGACCTTATTTTGAAATTTTGCCGGCCTCTCCCGTCCAAACGCGCGGGGATAGAAAGTTGTCCTTTATACTGAAGATAGAGTTGGACGAGCTGTATTCAACGCACTCATCGGCTTTGTTGTAACTATACGTACTGCGGAGTAATGGCGGCTAGAATGTCTGCGGAATAGTGGTCGCCTTTTTTTCTCGAAAATCAGAAAGTGTTCGCGATTGCCATTTTGTTGCTATCGTGTAAGAAGCAAGTCAATGGGGAATACATGGCCGCATCCCGTTCCTCATTACGGCCATTATTTCCGGATTTAGAGACTCAAAAATGTTAGGTACCCCAAAATTGGGCCTAGAAAAAAGTGCGACGGATTTGCTGGATTTTTGCGGTGGTTACTAGGGAAGATGCTGGGCTGCTACAGTTAAAAGTGCGGGCCTCTGAGCCGCTTCGTTCTCCTTGTGTAGAAAAAAGTCTGTTTTGGAAGGTCAAAATGACCTTTTTTTGAAATTTTGCCGGCCTCTCCCGTCCAAACGCGCGGGGATAGAAAGTTGTCCTTTATACTGAAGATAGAGTTGGACGAGCTGTATTCAACGCACTCATCGGCTTTGTTGTAACTATACGTACTGCGGAGTAATGGCGGCTAGAATGTCGGCGGAATAGTGGTTTTAAACCCTTCCCCTTTTTTTCTCGAAAATCAGAAAGTGTTCGCGATTGCCATTTTGATGCTATCGTGTAAGAAGCAAGTCAATGGGGAATACATGGCCGCATCCCGTTCCTCGGTACGGCCATTATTTCCGGATTTAGAGACTCAAAAATGTTAGGTACCCCAAAATTGGGCCTAGAAAAAAGTGCGACGGATTTGCTGGATTTTTGCGGTGGTTACTAGGGAAGATGCTGGGCTGCTACAGTTAAAAGTGCGGGCCTCTGAGCCGCTTCGTTCTCCTTGTGTAGAAAAAAGTCTGTTTTGGAAGGTCAAAATGACCTTTTTTTGAAATTTTGCCGGCCTCTCCCGTCCAAACGCGCGGGGATAGAAAGTTGTCCTTTATACTGAAGATAGAGTTGGACGAGCTGTATTCAACGCACTTATCGGCTTTGTTGTAACTATACGTACTGCGGAGTAATGGCGGCTAGAATGTCGGCGGAATAGTGGTTTAAACCCTTCCCCTTTTTTTCTCGAAAATCAGAAAGTGTTCGCGATTGCCATTTTGATGCTATCGTGTAAGAAGCAAGTCAATGGGGAATACATGGCCGCATCCCGTTCCTCGGTACGGCCATTATTTCCGGATTTAGAGACTCAAAAATGTTAGGTACCCCAAAATTGGGCCTAGAAAAAAGTGCGACGGATTTGCTGGATTTTTGCGGTGGTTACTAGGGAAGATGCTGGGCTGCTACAGTTAAAAGTGCGGGCCTCTGAGCCGCTTCGTTCTCCTTGTGTAGAAAAAAGTCTGTTTTGGAAGGTCAAAATGACCTTTTTTTGAAATTTTGCCGGCCTCTCCCGTCCAAACGCGCGGGGATAGAAAGTTGTCCTTTATACTGAAGATAGAGTTGGACGACCTGTATTCAACGCACTCATCGGCTTTATTGTAACTATACGTACTGCGGAGTAATGGCGGCTAGAATGTCGGCGGAATAGTGGTTTAAACCCTTCCCCTTTTTTTCTCGAAAATCAGAAAGTGTTCGCGATTGCCATTTTGATGCTATCGTGTAAGAAGCAAGTCAATGGGGAATACATGGCCGCATCCCGTTCCTCGGTACGGCCATTATTTCCGGATTTAGAGACTCAAAAATGTTAGGTACCCCAAAATTGGGCCTAGAAAAAAGTGCGACGGCTTTGCAGGATTTTTGCGGTGGTTACTAGGGAAGATGCTGGGCTGCTACAGTTAAAAGTGCGGGCCTCTGAGCCGCTTCGTTCTCCTTGTGTAGAAAAATGTCTGTTTTGGAAGGTCAAAATGATCTTTTTTTTTAAATTTTGCCGGCCTCTCCCGTCCAAACGCACGGGGATAGAAACTTGTCCTTTATACTGAAGATAGAGTTGGACGAGCTGTATTCAACGCACTCATCGGCTTTGTTGTAACTATACGTACTGCGGAGTAATGGCGGCTAGAATGTCGGCGGAATAGTGGTTTACCCTTCCCCTTTTTTTCTCGAAAATCAGAAAGTGTTCGCGATTGCCATTTTGATGCTATCGTGTAAGAAGCAAGTCAATGGGGAATACATGGCCGCATCCCGTTCCTCGGTACGGCCATTATTTCCGGATTTAGAGACTCAAAAATGTTAGGTACCCCAAAATTGGGCCTAGAAAAAAGTGCGACGGATTTGCTGGATTTTTGCGGTGGTTACTAGGGAAGATGCTGGGCTGCTACAGTTAAAAGTGCGGGCCTCTGAGCCGCTTCGTTCTCCTTGTGTAGAAAAAAGTCTGTTTTGGAAGGTCAAAATGACCTTTTTTTGAAATTTTGCCGGCCTCTCCCGTCCAAACTCGCGGGGATAGAAAGTTGTCCTTTATACTGAAGATAGAGTTGGACGAGCTGTATTCAACGCACTCATCGGCTTTGTTGTAACTATAAGTACAGCGGAGTAATGGCGGCTAAAGTGTCGGCGGAATAGTGGTTTAAACCCTTCCCCTTTTTTTCTCGAAAATCAGAAAGTGTTCCCGATTGCCATTTTGATGCTATCGTGTAAGAAGCAAGTCAATGGGGAATACATGGCCGCATCCGTTCCTCGGTACGGCCATTATTTCCGGATTTAGAGACTCAAAAATGTTAGGTACCCCAAAATTGCGCCTAGAAAAAAGTGCGACGGATTTGCTGGATTTTTGCGGTGGTTACTAGGGAAGATGCTGGGCTGCTACAGTTAAAAGTGCGGGCCTCTGAGCCGCTTCGTTCTCCTTGTGTAGAAAAAAGTCTGTTTTGGAAGGTCAAAATGACCTTATTTTGAAATTTTGCCGGCCTCTCCCGTCCAAACGCGCGGGGATAGAAAGTTGTCCTTTATACTGAAGATAGAGTTGGACGAGCTGTATTCAACGCACTCATCGGCTTTGTTGTAACTATACGTACTGCGGAGTAATGGCGGCTAGAATGTCTGCGGAATAGTGGTCGCCTTTTTTTCTCGAAAATCAGAAAGTGTTCGCGATTGCCATTTTGTTGCTATCGTGTAAGAAGCAAGTCAATGGGGAATACATGGCCGCATCCCGTTCCTCATTACGGCCATTATTTCCGGATTTAGAGACTCAAAAATGTTAGGTACCCCAAAATTGGGCCTAGAAAAAAGTGCGACGGATTTGCTGGATTTTTGCGGTGGTTACTAGGGAAGATGCTGGGCTGCTACAGTTAAAAGTGCGGGCCTCTGAGCCGCTTCGTTCTCCTTGTGTAGAAAAAAGTCTGTTTTGGAAGGTCAAAATGACCTTTTTTTGAAATTTTGCCGGCCTCTCCCGTCCAAACGCGCGGGGATAGAAAGTTGTCCTTTATACTGAAGATAGAGTTGGACGAGCTGTATTCAACGCACTCATCGGCTTTGTTGTAACTATACGTACTGCGGAGTAATGGCGGCTAGAATGTCGGCGGAATAGTGGTTTTAAACCCTTCCCCTTTTTTTCTCGAAAATCAGAAAGTGTTCGCGATTGCCATTTTGATGCTATCGTGTAAGAAGCAAGTCAATGGGGAATACATGGCCGCATCCCGTTCCTCGGTACGGCCATTATTTCCGGATTTAGAGACTCAAAAATGTTAGGTACCCCAAAATTGGGCCTAGAAAAAAGTGCGACGGATTTGCTGGATTTTTGCGGTGGTTACTAGGGAAGATGCTGGGCTGCTACAGTTAAAAGTGCGGGCCTCTGAGCCGCTTCGTTCTCCTTGTGTAGAAAAAAGTCTGTTTTGGAAGGTCAAAATGACCTTTTTTTGAAATTTTGCCGGCCTCTCCCGTCCAAACGCGCGGGGATAGAAAGTTGTCCTTTATACTGAAGATAGAGTTGGACGAGCTGTATTCAACGCACTCATCGGCTTTGTTGTAACTATACGTACTGCGGAGTAATGGCGGCTAGAATGTCGGCGGAATAGTGGTTTAAACCCTTCCCCTTTTTTTCTCGAAAATCAGAAAGTGTTCGCGATTGCCATTTTGATGCTATCGTGTAAGAAGCAAGTCAATGGGGAATACATGGCCGCATCCCGTTCCTCGGTACGGCCATTATTTCCGGATTTAGAGACTCAAAAATGTTAGGTACCCCAAAATTGGGCCTAGAAAAAAGTGCGACGGATTTGCTGGATTTTTGCGGTGGTTACTAGGGAAGATGCTGGGCTGCTACAGTTAAAAGTGCGGGCCTCTGAGCCGCTTCGTTCTCCTTGTGTAGAAAAAAGTCTGTTTTGGAAGGTCAAAATGACCTTTTTTTGAAATTTTGCCGGCCTCTCCCGTCCAAACGCGCGGGGATAGAAAGTTGTCCTTTATACTGAAGATAGAGTTGGACGACCTGTATTCAACGCACTCATCGGCTTTATTGTAACTATACGTACTGCGGAGTAATGGCGGCTAGAATGTCGGCGGAATAGTGGTTTAAACCCTTCCCCTTTTTTTCTCGAAAATCAGAAAGTGTTCGCGATTGCCATTTTGATGCTATCGTGTAAGAAGCAAGTCAATGGGGAATACATGGCCGCATCCCGTTCCTCGGTACGGCCATTATTTCCGGATTTAGAGACTCAAAAATGTTAGGTACCCCAAAATTGGGCCTAGAAAAAAGTGCGACGGCTTTGCAGGATTTTTGCGGTGGTTACTAGGGAAGATGCTGGGCTGCTACAGTTAAAAGTGCGGGCCTCTGAGCCGCTTCGTTCTCCTTGTGTAGAAAAATGTCTGTTTTGGAAGGTCAAAATGATCTTTTTTTTGAAATTTTGCCGGCCTCTCCCGTCCAAACGCACGGGGATAGAAACTTGTCCTTTATACTGAAGATAGAGTTGGACGAGCTGTATTCAACGCACTCATCGGCTTTGTTGTAACTATACGTACTGCGGAGTAATGGCGGCTAGAATGTCGGCGGAATAGTGGTTTACCCTTCCCCTTTTTTTCTCGAAAATCAGAAAGTGTTCGCGATTGCCATTTTGATGCTATCGTGTAAGAAGCAAGTCAATGGGGAATACATGGCCGCATCCCGTTCCTCGGTACGGCCATTATTTCCGGATTTAGAGACTCAAAAATGTTAGGTACCCCAAAATTGGGCCTAGAAAAAAGTGCGACGGATTTGCTGGATTTTTGCGGTGGTTACTAGGGAAGATGCTGGGCTGCTACAGTTAAAAGTGCGGGCCTCTGAGCCGCTTCGTTCTCCTTGTGTAGAAAAAAGTCTGTTTTGGAAGGTCAAAATGACCTTTTTTTGAAATTTTGCCGGCCTCTCCCGTCCAAACTCGCGGGGATAGAAAGTTGTCCTTTATACTGAAGATAGAGTTGGACGAGCTGTATTCAACGCACTCATCGGCTTTGTTGTAACTATAAGTACAGCGGAGTAATGGCGGCTAAAGTGTCGGCGGAATAGTGGTTTAAACCCTTCCCCTTTTTTTCTCGAAAATCAGAAAGTGTTCGCGATTGCCATTTTGATGCTATCGTGTAAGAAGCAAGTCAATGGGGAATACATGGCCGCATCCCGTTCCTCGGTACGGCCATTATTTCCGGATTTAGAGACTCAAAAATGTTAGGTACCCCAAAATTGGGCCTAGAAAAAAGTGCGACGGATTTGCTGGATTTTTGCGGTGGTTACTAGGGAAGATGCTGGGCTGCTACAGTTAAAAGTGCGGGCCTCTGAGCCGCTTCGTTCTCCTTGTGTAGAAAAAAGTCTGATTTGGAAGGTCAAAATGACCTTTTTTTGAAATTTTGCCGGCCTCTCCCGTCCAAACGCGCGGGGATAGAAAGTTGTCCTTTATACTGAAGATAGAGTTGGACGAGCTGTATTCAACGCACTCATCGGCTTTGTTGTAACTATACGTACTGCGGAGTAATGGCGGCTAGATTGTCGGCGGAATAGTGGTTTAAACCCTTCCCCTTTTTTTCTCGAAAATCAGAAAGTGTTCGCGATTGCCATTTTGATGCTATCGTGTAAGAAGCAAGTCAATGGGGAATACATGGCCGCATCCCGTTCCTCGGTACGGCCATTATTTCCGGATTTAGAGACTCTACAATGTTAGGTACCCCAAAATTGGGCCTAGAAAAAAGTGCGACGGATTTGCTGGATTTTTGCGGTGGTTACTAGGGAAGATGCTGGGCTGCTACAGTTAAAAGTGCGGGCCTCTGAGCAGCTTCGTTCTCCTTGTGTAGAAAAAAGTCTGATTTGGAAGGTCAAAATGACCTTTTTTTTAAATTTTGCCGGCCTCTCCCGTCCAAACGCGCGGGGATAGAAAGTTGTCCTTTGTACTGAAGATAGAGTTGGACGAGCTGTATTGAACGCACTCATCGGCTTTGTTGTAACTATACGTACTGCGGAGTAATGGCGGCTAGAATGTCGGCGGAATAGTGGTTTAAACCCTTCCCCTTTTTTTCTCGAAAATCAGAAAGTGTTCGCGATTGCCATTTTGATGCTATCGTGTAAGAAGCAAGTCAATGGGGAATACATCGCCGCATCCCGTTCCTCGGTACGGCCATTATTTCCGGATTTAGAGACTCAAAAATGTTAGGTACCCCAAAATTGGGCCTAGAAAAAACTGCGACGGATTTGCTGGATTTTTGCGGTGGTTACTAGGGAAGATGCTGGGCTGCTACAGTTAAAAGTGCGGGCCTCTGAGCCGCTTCGTTCTCCTTGTGTAGAAAAAAGTCTGTTTTGGAAGGTCAAAATGACCTTTTTTTGAAATTTTGCCGGCCTCTCCCGTCCAAACGCGCGGGGATAGAAAGTTGTCCTTTATACTGAAGATAGAGTTGGACGAGCTGTATTCAACGCACTCATCGGCTTTGTTGTAACTATACGTACTGCGGAGTAATGGCGGCTAGAGTGTCGGCGGAATAGTGGTTCCCCTTTTTTTCTCGAAAAACAGAAAGTGTTCGCGATTGCCATTTTGATGCTATCGTGTAAGAAGCAAGTCAATGGGGAATACATGGCCGCATCCCGTTCCTCGGTACGGCCATTATTTCCGGATTTAGAGACTCAAAAATGTTAGGTACCCCAAAATTGGGCCTAGAAAAAAGTGCGACGGATTTGCTGGATTTTTGCGGTGGTTACTAGGGAAGATGCTGGGCTGCTACAGTTAAAAGTGCGGGCCTCTGAGCCGCTTCGTTCTCCTTGTGTAGAAAAAAGTCTGTTTTGGTAGGTCAAAATGACCTTTTTTTGAAATTTTGCCGTCTCTCCCGTCCAAACGCACGGGGATAGAAACTTGTCCTTTATACTGAAGATAGAGTTGGACGAGCTGTATTCAACGCACTCATCGGCTTTGTTGTAACTATACGTACTGCGGAGTAATGGCGGCTAGAATGTCGGCGGAATAGTGGTTTAAACCCTTCCCCTTTTTTTCTCGGAAATCAGAAAGTGTTCGCGATTGCCATATTGTTGCTATCGTGTAAGAAGCAAGTCAATGGGGAATACATGGCCGCATCCCGTTCCTCGGTACGGCCATTATTTCCGGATTTAGAGACTCAAAAATGTTAGGTACCCCAAAATTGGGCCTAGAAAAAAGTGCGACGGATTTGCTGGATTTTTGCGGTGGTTACTAGGGAAGATGCTGGGCTGCTACAGTTAAAAGTGCGGGCCTCTGAGCCGCTTCGTTCTCCTTGTGTAGAAAAAAGTCTGTTTTGGAAGGTCAAAATGACCTTTTTTTGAAATTTTGCCGGCCTCTCCCGTCCAAACGCGCGGGGATAGAAAGTTGTCCTTTATACTGAAGATAGAGTTGGGCGAGCTGTATCCAACGCACTCATCGGCTTTGTTGTAACTATACGTACTGCGGAGTAATGGCGGCTAGATTGTCGGCGGAATAGTGGTTTAAACCCTTCCCCTTTTTTTCTCGAAAATCAGAAAGTGTTCGCGATTGCCATTTTGATGCTATCGTGTAAGAAGCAAGTCAATGGGGAATACATGGCCGCATCCCGTTCCTCGGTACGGCCATTATTTCCGGATTTAGAGACTCAAAAATGTTAGGTACCCCAAAATTGGGCCTAGAAAAAAGTGCGACGGATTTGCTGGATTTTTGCGGTGGTTACTAGGGAAGATGCTGGGCTGCTACAGTTAAAAGTGCGGGCCTCTCAGCCGCTTCGTTCTCCTTGTGTAGAAAAAAGTCTGATTTGGAAGGTCAAAATGACCTTTTTTTGAAATTTTGCCGGCCTCTCCCGTCCAAACGCACGGGGATAGAAACTTGTCCTTTATACTGAAGATAGAGTTGGACGAGCTGTATTCAACGCACTCATCGGCTTTGTTGTAACTATACGTACTGCGGAGTAATGGCGGCTAGAATGTCCCCTTTTTTTCTCGAAAATCAGAAAGTGTTCGCGATTGCCATTTTGATGCTATCGTGTAAGAAGCAAGTCAATGGGGAATACATGGCCGCATCCCGTTACTCGGTACGGCCATTATTTCCGGATTTAGAGACTCAAAAATGTTAGGTACCCCAAAATTGGGCCTAGAAAAAAGTGCGACGGATTTGCTGGATTTTTGCGGTGGTTACTAGGGAAGATGCTGGGCTGCTACAGTTAAAAGTGCGGGCCTCTGAGCCGCTTCGTTCTCCTTGTGTAGAAAAAAGTCTGTTTTGGAATGTCAAAATGACCTTTTTTTGAAATTTTGCCGGCCTCTCCCGTCCAAACGCGCGGGGATAGAAAGTTGTCCTTTATACTGAAGATAGAGTTGGACGAGCTGTATTCAACGCACTCATCGGCTTTGTTGTAACTATACGTACTGCGGAGTAATGGCGGCTAGAATGTCGGCGGAATATCAGAAATATCGAAAATCAGAAAGTGTTCGCGATTGCCATTTTGTTGCTATCGTGTAAGAAGCAAGTCAATGGGGAATACATGGCCGCATCCCGTTCCTCGTTACGGCCATTATTTCCGTATTTAGAGACTCAAAAATGTTAGGTACCCCAAAATTGGGCCTAGAAAAAAGTGCGACGGATTTGCTGGATTTTTGCGGTGGTTACTAGGTAAGATGCTGGGCTGCTACAGTTAAAAGTGCGGGCCTCTGAGCCGCTTCGTTCTCCTTGTGTAGAAAAAAGTCTGTTTTGGAAGGTCAAAATGACCCTTTTTTGAAATTTTGCCGGCCTCTCCCGTCCAAACGCGCGGGGATAGAAAGTTGTCCTTTATACTGAAGATAGAGTTGGACGAGCTGTATTCAACGCACTCATCGGCTTTGTTGTAACTATACGTACTGCGGAGTAATGGCGGCTAGATTGTCCCCTTTTTTTCTCGAAAATCAGAAAGTGTTCGCGATTGCCATTTTGATGCTATCGTGTAAGAAGCAAGTCAATGGGGAATACATCGCCGCATCCCGTTCCTCGGTACGGCCATTATTTCCGGATTTAGAGACTAAAAAATGTTAGGTACCACAAAATTGGGCCTAGAAAAAGTGCGACGGATTTGCTGGATTTTTGCGGTGGTTACTAGGGAAGATGCTGGGCTGCTACAGTTAAAAGTGCGGGCCTCTGAGCCGCTTCGTTCTCCTTGTGTAGAAAAAAGTCTGTTTTGGAAGGTCAATATGACCTTTTTTTGAAATTTTGCCGGCCTCTCCCGTCCAAACGCGCGGGGATAGAAAGTTGTCCTTTATACTGAAGATAGAGTTGGACGAGCTGTATTCAACGCACTCATCGGCTTTGGTGTAACTATACGTACTGCGGAGTAATGGCGGCTAGAATGTCGGCGGAAATCAGAAAGTGTTCGCGATTGCCATTTTGATGCTATCGTGTAAGAAGCAAGTCAATGGGGAATACACGGCCGCATCCCGTTCCTCGGTACCTCCATTATTTCCGGATTTAGAGACTCAAAAATGTTAGGTACCCCAAAATTGGGCCTAGAAAAAAGTGCGACGGATTTGCTGGATTTTTGCGGTGGTTACTAGGGAAGATGCTGGGATGCTACAGTTAAAAGGCCGGGCCTCTGAGCCGCTTCGTTCTCCTTGTGTAGAAAAAAGTCTGTTTTGGAAGGTCAAAATGACCTTTTTTTTTTAATTTTGCCGGCCTCTCCCGTCCAAACGCGCGAGGATAGAAAGGTGTCCTTTATACTGAAGATAGAGTTGGACGAGCTGTATTCAACGCACTCATCGGCTTTGTTGTAACTATACGTACTGCGGAGTAATGGCGGCTAGAATGTCCCCTTTTTTTCTCGAAAATCAGAAAGTGTTCGCGATTGCCATTTTGATGCTATCGTGTAAGAAGCAAGTCAATGGGGAATACATGGCCGCATCCCGTTACTCGGTACGGCCATTATTTCCGGATTTAGAGACTCAAAAATGTTAGGTACCCCAAAATTGGGCCTAGAAAAAAGTGCGACGGATTTGCTGGATTTTTGCGGTGGTTACTAGGGAAGATGCTGGGCTGCTACAGTTAAAAGTGCGGGCCTCTGAGCCGCTTCGTTCTCCTTGTGTAGAAAAAAGTCTGTTTTGGAATGTCAAAATGATCTTTTTTTGAAATTTTGCCGGCCTCTCCCGTCCAAACGCGCGGGGATAGAAAGTTGTCCTTTATACTGAAGATAGAGTTGGACGAGCTGTATTCAACGCACTCATCGGCTTTGTTGTAACTATACGTACTGCGGAGTAATGGCGGCCAGAATGTCGGCGGAATATCAGAAATATCGAAAATCAGAAAGTGTACGCGATTGCCATTTTGTTGCTATCGTGTAAGAAGCAAGTCAATGGGGAATACATGGCCGCATCCCGTTCCTCGTTACGGCCATTATTTCCGTATTTAGAGACTCAAAAATGTTAGGTACCCCAAAATTGGGCCTAGAAAAAAGTGCGACGGATTTGCTGGATTTTTGCGGTGGTTACTAGGTAAGATGCTGGGCTGCTACAGTTAAAAGTGCGGGCCTCTGAGCCGCTTTGTTCTCCTTGTGTAGAAAAAAGTCTGTTTTGGAAGGTCAAAATGACCCTTTTTTGAAATTTTGCCGGCCTCTCCCGTCCAAACGCGCGGGGATAGAAAGTTGTCCTTTATACTGAAGATAGAGTTGGACGAGCTGTATTCAACGCACTCATCGGCTTTGTTGTAACTATACGTACTGCGGAGTAATGCCGGCTAGATTGTCCCCTTTTTTTCTCGAAAATCAGAAAGTGTTCGCGATTGCCATTTTGATGCTATCGTGTAAGAAGCAAGTCAATGGGGAATACATCGCCGCATCCCGTTCCTCGGTACGGCCATTATTTCCGGATTTAGAGACTAAAAAATGTTAGGTACCACAAAATTGGGCCTAGAAAAAGTGCGACGGATTTGCTGGATTTTTGCGGTGGTTACTAGGGAAGATGCTGGGCTGCTACAGTTAAAAGTGCGGGCCTCTGAGCCGCTTCGTTCTCCTTGTGTAGAAAAAAGTCTGTTTTGGAAGGTCAATATGACCTTTTTTTTAAATTTTGCCGGCCTCTCCCGTCCAAACGCGCGGGGATAGAAAGTTGTCCTTTATACTGAAGATAGAGTTGGACGAGCTGTATTCAACGCACTCATCGGCTTTGGTGTAACTATACGTACTGCGGAGTAATGGCGGCTAGAATGTCGGCGGAAATCAGAAAGTGTTCGCGATTGCCATTTTGATGCTATCGTGTAAGAAGCAAGTCAATGGGGAATACACGGCCGCATCCCGTTCCTCGGTACCTCCATTATTTCCGGATTTAGAGACTCAAAAATGTTAGGTACCCCAAAATTGGGCCTAGAAAAAAGTGCGACGGATTTGCTGGATTTTTGCGGTGGTTACTAGGGAAGATGCTGGGATGCTACAGTTAAAAGGCCGGGCCTCTGAGCCGCTTCGTTCTCCTTGTGTAGAAAAAAGTCTGTTTTGGAAGGTCAAAATGACCTTTTTTTTTTAATTTTGCCGGCCTCTCCCGTCCAAACGCGCGAGGATAGAAAGGTGTCCTTTATACTGAAGATAGAGTTGGACGAGCTGTATTCAACGCACTCATCGGCTTTGTTGTAACTATACGTACTGCGGAGTAATGGCGGCTAGAATGTCGGCGGAATAGTGGTTTACCCTTCCCCTTTTTTTCTCGAAAATCAGAAAGTGTTCGCGATTGCCATTTTGATGCTATCGTGTAAGAAGCAAGTCAATGGGGAATACATGGCCGCATCCCGTTCCTCGGTACGGCCATTATTTCCGGATTTAGAGACTAAAAATGTTAGGTACCCCAAAATTGGGCCTAGAAAAATGTGCGACGGATTTGCTGGATTTTTGCGGTGGTTACTGGGGAAGATGCTGGGCTGCTACAGTTAAAAGTGCGGGCCTCTGAGCCGCTTCGTTCTCCTTGTGTAGAAAAAAGTCTGTTTTGGAAGGTCAAAATGACCTTTTTTTGAAATTTTGCCGGCCTCCCCCGTCCAAACGCGCGGGGATAGAAAGTTGTCCTTTATACTGAAGATAGAGTTGGAAGAGCTGTATTCAACGCACTCATCGGCTTTATTGTAACTATACGTACTGCGGAGTAATGGCGGCTAGAATGTCGAAAATCAGAAAGTGTTCGCGATTGCCATTTTGATGCTATCGTGTAAGAAGCAAGTCAATGGGGAATACATCGCCGCATCCCGTTCCTCGGTACGGCCATTATTTCCGGATTTAGAGACTCAAAAATGCTAGGTACCACAAAATTGGGCCTAGAAAAAAGTGCGACGGATTTGCTGGATTTTTGCGGTGGTTACTAGGGAAGATGCTGGGCTGCTACAGTTAAAAGTGCGG
Organism: Periplaneta americana; assembly: GCF_040183065.1. Lineage (NCBI taxonomy): Eukaryota > Metazoa > Arthropoda > Insecta > Blattodea > Blattidae > Periplaneta > Periplaneta americana. Next base: position 10,328,677 of record NC_091117.1, on the reverse strand, counting down.
GCCTCTGAGCCGCTTCGTTCTCCTTGTGTAGAAAAAAGTCTGTTTTGGAAGGTCAAAATGACCTTTTTTTGAAATTTTGCCGGCCTCTCCGTCCAAACGCGCGGGGATAGAAAGTTGTCCTTTATACTGAAGATAGAGTTGGACGAGCTGTATTCAACGCACTCATCGGCTTTGTTGTAACTATACGTACTGCGGAGTAATGGCGGCTAGAATGTCGGCGGAATAGTGGTTTAAACCCTTCCCCTTTTTTTCTCGAAAATCAGAAAGTGTTCGCGATTGCCATTTTGATGCTATCGTGTAAGAAGCAAGTCAATGGGGAATACATGGCCGCATCCCGTTCCTCGGTACGGCCATTATTTCCGGATTTAGAGACTCAAAAATGTTAGGTACCCCAAAATTGGGCCTAGAAAAAAGTGCGACGGATTTGCTGGATTTTTGCGGTGGTTACTAGGGAAGATGCTGGGCTGCTACAGTTAAAAGTGCGGGCCTCTGAGCCGCTTCGTTCTCCTTGTGTAGAAAAAAGTCTGTTTTATAAGGTCAAAATGACCTTTTTTTGAAATTTTGCCGGCCTCTCCCGTCCAAACGCGCGGGGATAGAAAGTTGTCCTTTATACTGAAGATAGAGTTGGACGAGCTGTATTCAACGCACTCATCGGCTTTGTTGTAACTATACGTACTGCGGAGTAATGGCGGCTAGAGTTTCTCGAAAATCAGAAAGTGTTCGCGATTGCCATTTTGATGCTATCGTGTAAGAAGCTAGTCAATGGGGAATACATGGCCGCATCCCGTTCCTCGGTACGGCCATTATTTCCGGATTTAGAGACTCAACAATGTTAGGTACCCCAAAATTGGGCCTAGAAAAAGTGCGACGGATTTGCTGGATTTTTGCGGTGGTTACTAGGGAAGATGCTGGGCTGCTACAGTTAAAAGTGCGGGCCTCTGAGCCGCTTCGTTCTCCTTGTGTAGAAAAAAGTCTGATTTGGAAGGTCAAAATGAACTTTTTTTGAAATTTTGCCGGCCTCTCCCGTCCAACCGCGCGGGGATAGAAAGTTGTCCTTTATACTGAAGATAGAGTTGGACGAGCTGTATTCAACGCACTCATCGGCTTTGTTGTAACTATACGTACTGCGGAGTAATGGCGGCTAGAGTGTCGGCGGAATAGTGGTTCCCCTTTTTTTCTCGAAAATCAGAAAGTGTTCGCGATTGCCATTTTGTTGCTATCGTGTAAGAAGCAAGTCAATGGGGAATACATGGCCGCATCCCGTTCCTCGTTACGGCCATTATTTCCGTATTTAGAGAATCAAAAATGTTAGGTACCCCAAAATTGGGCCTAGAAAAATGTGCGACGGATTTGCTGGATTTTTGCGGTGGTTACTAGGAAAGATGCTGGGCTGCTACAGTTAAAAGTGCGGGCCTCTGAGCCGCTTCGTTCTCCTTGTGTAGAAAAAAGTCTGTTTTGGAAGGTCAAAATGACCTTTTTTTGAAATTTTGCCGGCCTCTCCCGTCCAAACGCGCGGGGATAGAAAGTTGTCCTTTATACTGAAGATAGAGTTGGACGAGCTGTATTCAACGCACTCATCGGCTTTGTTGTAACTATACGTACTGCGGAGTAAAGGCGGCTAGATTGTCCCCTTTTTTTCTCGAAAATCAGAAAGTGTTCACGATTGCCATTTTGATGCTATCGTGTAAGAAGCAAGTCAATGGGGAATACATGGCCGCATCCCGTTCCTCGGTACGGCCATTATTTCCGGATTTAGAGACTCAAAAATGTTAGGTACCCCAAAATTGGGCCTAGAAAAAAGTGCGACGGCTTTGCAGGATTTTTGCGGTGGTTACTAGGGAAGATGCTGGGCTGCTACAGTTAAAAGTGCGGGCCTCTGAGCCGCTTCGTTCTCCTTGTGTAGAAAAATGTCTGTTTTGGAAGGTCAAAATGATCTTTTTTTTTAAATTTTGCCGGCCTCTCCCGTCCAAACGCACGGGGATAGAAACTTGTCCTTTATACTGAAGATAGAGTTGGACGAGCTGTATTCAACGCACTCATCGGCTTTGTTGTAACTATACGTACTGCGGAGTAATGGCGGCTAGAATGTCGGCGGAATAGTGGTTTACCCTTCCCCTTTTTTTCTCGAAAATCAGAAAGTGTTCGCGATTGCCATTTTGATGCTATCGTGTAAGAAGCAAGTCAATGGGGAATACATGGCCGCATCCCGTTCCTCGGTACGGCCATTATTTCCGGATTTAGAGACTCAAAAATGTTAGGTACCCCAAAATTGGGCCTAGAAAAAAGTGCGACGGATTTGCTGGATTTTTGCGGTGGTTACTAGGGAAGATGCTGGGCTGCTACAGTTAAAAGTGCGGGCCTCTGAGCCGCTTCGTTCTCCTTGTGTAGAAAAAAGTCTGTTTTGGAAGGTCAAAATGACCTTTTTTTGAAATTTTGCCGGCCTCTCCCGTCCAAACTCGCGGGGATAGAAAGTTGTCCTTTATACTGAAGATAGAGTTGGACGAGCTGTATTCAACGCACTCATCGGCTTTGTTGTAACTATAAGTACAGCGGAGTAATGGCGGCTAAAGTGTCGGCGGAATAGTGGTTTAAACCCTTCCCCTTTTTTTCTCGAAAATCAGAAAGTGTTCCCGATTGCCATTTTGATGCTATCGTGTAAGAAGCAAGTCAATGGGGAATACATGGCCGCATCCGTTCCTCGGTACGGCCATTATTTCCGGATTTAGAGACTCAAAAATGTTAGGTACCCCAAAATTGCGCCTAGAAAAAAGTGCGACGGATTTGCTGGATTTTTGCGGTGGTTACTAGGGAAGATGCTGGGCTGCTACAGTTAAAAGTGCGGGCCTCTGAGCCGCTTCGTTCTCCTTGTGTAGAAAAAAGTCTGTTTTGGAAGGTCAAAATGACCTTATTTTGAAATTTTGCCGGCCTCTCCCGTCCAAACGCGCGGGGATAGAAAGTTGTCCTTTATACTGAAGATAGAGTTGGACGAGCTGTATTCAACGCACTCATCGGCTTTGTTGTAACTATACGTACTGCGGAGTAATGGCGGCTAGAATGTCTGCGGAATAGTGGTCGCCTTTTTTTCTCGAAAATCAGAAAGTGTTCGCGATTGCCATTTTGTTGCTATCGTGTAAGAAGCAAGTCAATGGGGAATACATGGCCGCATCCCGTTCCTCATTACGGCCATTATTTCCGGATTTAGAGACTCAAAAATGTTAGGTACCCCAAAATTGGGCCTAGAAAAAAGTGCGACGGATTTGCTGGATTTTTGCGGTGGTTACTAGGGAAGATGCTGGGCTGCTACAGTTAAAAGTGCGGGCCTCTGAGCCGCTTCGTTCTCCTTGTGTAGAAAAAAGTCTGTTTTGGAAGGTCAAAATGACCTTTTTTTGAAATTTTGCCGGCCTCTCCCGTCCAAACGCGCGGGGATAGAAAGTTGTCCTTTATACTGAAGATAGAGTTGGACGAGCTGTATTCAACGCACTCATCGGCTTTGTTGTAACTATACGTACTGCGGAGTAATGGCGGCTAGAATGTCGGCGGAATAGTGGTTTTAAACCCTTCCCCTTTTTTTCTCGAAAATCAGAAAGTGTTCGCGATTGCCATTTTGATGCTATCGTGTAAGAAGCAAGTCAATGGGGAATACATGGCCGCATCCCGTTCCTCGGTACGGCCATTATTTCCGGATTTAGAGACTCAAAAATGTTAGGTACCCCAAAATTGGGCCTAGAAAAAAGTGCGACGGATTTGCTGGATTTTTGCGGTGGTTACTAGGGAAGATGCTGGGCTGCTACAGTTAAAAGTGCGGGCCTCTGAGCCGCTTCGTTCTCCTTGTGTAGAAAAAAGTCTGTTTTGGAAGGTCAAAATGACCTTTTTTTGAAATTTTGCCGGCCTCTCCCGTCCAAACGCGCGGGGATAGAAAGTTGTCCTTTATACTGAAGATAGAGTTGGACGAGCTGTATTCAACGCACTCATCGGCTTTGTTGTAACTATACGTACTGCGGAGTAATGGCGGCTAGAATGTCGGCGGAATAGTGGTTTAAACCCTTCCCCTTTTTTTCTCGAAAATCAGAAAGTGTTCGCGATTGCCATTTTGATGCTATCGTGTAAGAAGCAAGTCAATGGGGAATACATGGCCGCATCCCGTTCCTCGGTACGGCCATTATTTCCGGATTTAGAGACTCAAAAATGTTAGGTACCCCAAAATTGGGCCTAGAAAAAAGTGCGACGGATTTGCTGGATTTTTGCGGTGGTTACTAGGGAAGATGCTGGGCTGCTACAGTTAAAAGTGCGGGCCTCTGAGCCGCTTCGTTCTCCTTGTGTAGAAAAAAGTCTGTTTTGGAAGGTCAAAATGACCTTTTTTTGAAATTTTGCCGGCCTCTCCCGTCCAAACGCGCGGGGATAGAAAGTTGTCCTTTATACTGAAGATAGAGTTGGACGACCTGTATTCAACGCACTCATCGGCTTTATTGTAACTATACGTACTGCGGAGTAATGGCGGCTAGAATGTCGGCGGAATAGTGGTTTAAACCCTTCCCCTTTTTTTCTCGAAAATCAGAAAGTGTTCGCGATTGCCATTTTGATGCTATCGTGTAAGAAGCAAGTCAATGGGGAATACATGGCCGCATCCCGTTCCTCGGTACGGCCATTATTTCCGGATTTAGAGACTCAAAAATGTTAGGTACCCCAAAATTGGGCCTAGAAAAAAGTGCGACGGCTTTGCAGGATTTTTGCGGTGGTTACTAGGGAAGATGCTGGGCTGCTACAGTTAAAAGTGCGGGCCTCTGAGCCGCTTCGTTCTCCTTGTGTAGAAAAATGTCTGTTTTGGAAGGTCAAAATGATCTTTTTTTTGAAATTTTGCCGGCCTCTCCCGTCCAAACGCACGGGGATAGAAACTTGTCCTTTATACTGAAGATAGAGTTGGACGAGCTGTATTCAACGCACTCATCGGCTTTGTTGTAACTATACGTACTGCGGAGTAATGGCGGCTAGAATGTCGGCGGAATAGTGGTTTACCCTTCCCCTTTTTTTCTCGAAAATCAGAAAGTGTTCGCGATTGCCATTTTGATGCTATCGTGTAAGAAGCAAGTCAATGGGGAATACATGGCCGCATCCCGTTCCTCGGTACGGCCATTATTTCCGGATTTAGAGACTCAAAAATGTTAGGTACCCCAAAATTGGGCCTAGAAAAAAGTGCGACGGATTTGCTGGATTTTTGCGGTGGTTACTAGGGAAGATGCTGGGCTGCTACAGTTAAAAGTGCGGGCCTCTGAGCCGCTTCGTTCTCCTTGTGTAGAAAAAAGTCTGTTTTGGAAGGTCAAAATGACCTTTTTTTGAAATTTTGCCGGCCTCTCCCGTCCAAACTCGCGGGGATAGAAAGTTGTCCTTTATACTGAAGATAGAGTTGGACGAGCTGTATTCAACGCACTCATCGGCTTTGTTGTAACTATAAGTACAGCGGAGTAATGGCGGCTAAAGTGTCGGCGGAATAGTGGTTTAAACCCTTCCCCTTTTTTTCTCGAAAATCAGAAAGTGTTCGCGATTGCCATTTTGATGCTATCGTGTAAGAAGCAAGTCAATGGGGAATACATGGCCGCATCCCGTTCCTCGGTACGGCCATTATTTCCGGATTTAGAGACTCAAAAATGTTAGGTACCCCAAAATTGGGCCTAGAAAAAAGTGCGACGGATTTGCTGGATTTTTGCGGTGGTTACTAGGGAAGATGCTGGGCTGCTACAGTTAAAAGTGCGGGCCTCTGAGCCGCTTCGTTCTCCTTGTGTAGAAAAAAGTCTGATTTGGAAGGTCAAAATGACCTTTTTTTGAAATTTTGCCGGCCTCTCCCGTCCAAACGCGCGGGGATAGAAAGTTGTCCTTTATACTGAAGATAGAGTTGGACGAGCTGTATTCAACGCACTCATCGGCTTTGTTGTAACTATACGTACTGCGGAGTAATGGCGGCTAGATTGTCGGCGGAATAGTGGTTTAAACCCTTCCCCTTTTTTTCTCGAAAATCAGAAAGTGTTCGCGATTGCCATTTTGATGCTATCGTGTAAGAAGCAAGTCAATGGGGAATACATGGCCGCATCCCGTTCCTCGGTACGGCCATTATTTCCGGATTTAGAGACTCTACAATGTTAGGTACCCCAAAATTGGGCCTAGAAAAAAGTGCGACGGATTTGCTGGATTTTTGCGGTGGTTACTAGGGAAGATGCTGGGCTGCTACAGTTAAAAGTGCGGGCCTCTGAGCAGCTTCGTTCTCCTTGTGTAGAAAAAAGTCTGATTTGGAAGGTCAAAATGACCTTTTTTTTAAATTTTGCCGGCCTCTCCCGTCCAAACGCGCGGGGATAGAAAGTTGTCCTTTGTACTGAAGATAGAGTTGGACGAGCTGTATTGAACGCACTCATCGGCTTTGTTGTAACTATACGTACTGCGGAGTAATGGCGGCTAGAATGTCGGCGGAATAGTGGTTTAAACCCTTCCCCTTTTTTTCTCGAAAATCAGAAAGTGTTCGCGATTGCCATTTTGATGCTATCGTGTAAGAAGCAAGTCAATGGGGAATACATCGCCGCATCCCGTTCCTCGGTACGGCCATTATTTCCGGATTTAGAGACTCAAAAATGTTAGGTACCCCAAAATTGGGCCTAGAAAAAACTGCGACGGATTTGCTGGATTTTTGCGGTGGTTACTAGGGAAGATGCTGGGCTGCTACAGTTAAAAGTGCGGGCCTCTGAGCCGCTTCGTTCTCCTTGTGTAGAAAAAAGTCTGTTTTGGAAGGTCAAAATGACCTTTTTTTGAAATTTTGCCGGCCTCTCCCGTCCAAACGCGCGGGGATAGAAAGTTGTCCTTTATACTGAAGATAGAGTTGGACGAGCTGTATTCAACGCACTCATCGGCTTTGTTGTAACTATACGTACTGCGGAGTAATGGCGGCTAGAGTGTCGGCGGAATAGTGGTTCCCCTTTTTTTCTCGAAAAACAGAAAGTGTTCGCGATTGCCATTTTGATGCTATCGTGTAAGAAGCAAGTCAATGGGGAATACATGGCCGCATCCCGTTCCTCGGTACGGCCATTATTTCCGGATTTAGAGACTCAAAAATGTTAGGTACCCCAAAATTGGGCCTAGAAAAAAGTGCGACGGATTTGCTGGATTTTTGCGGTGGTTACTAGGGAAGATGCTGGGCTGCTACAGTTAAAAGTGCGGGCCTCTGAGCCGCTTCGTTCTCCTTGTGTAGAAAAAAGTCTGTTTTGGTAGGTCAAAATGACCTTTTTTTGAAATTTTGCCGTCTCTCCCGTCCAAACGCACGGGGATAGAAACTTGTCCTTTATACTGAAGATAGAGTTGGACGAGCTGTATTCAACGCACTCATCGGCTTTGTTGTAACTATACGTACTGCGGAGTAATGGCGGCTAGAATGTCGGCGGAATAGTGGTTTAAACCCTTCCCCTTTTTTTCTCGGAAATCAGAAAGTGTTCGCGATTGCCATATTGTTGCTATCGTGTAAGAAGCAAGTCAATGGGGAATACATGGCCGCATCCCGTTCCTCGGTACGGCCATTATTTCCGGATTTAGAGACTCAAAAATGTTAGGTACCCCAAAATTGGGCCTAGAAAAAAGTGCGACGGATTTGCTGGATTTTTGCGGTGGTTACTAGGGAAGATGCTGGGCTGCTACAGTTAAAAGTGCGGGCCTCTGAGCCGCTTCGTTCTCCTTGTGTAGAAAAAAGTCTGTTTTGGAAGGTCAAAATGACCTTTTTTTGAAATTTTGCCGGCCTCTCCCGTCCAAACGCGCGGGGATAGAAAGTTGTCCTTTATACTGAAGATAGAGTTGGGCGAGCTGTATCCAACGCACTCATCGGCTTTGTTGTAACTATACGTACTGCGGAGTAATGGCGGCTAGATTGTCGGCGGAATAGTGGTTTAAACCCTTCCCCTTTTTTTCTCGAAAATCAGAAAGTGTTCGCGATTGCCATTTTGATGCTATCGTGTAAGAAGCAAGTCAATGGGGAATACATGGCCGCATCCCGTTCCTCGGTACGGCCATTATTTCCGGATTTAGAGACTCAAAAATGTTAGGTACCCCAAAATTGGGCCTAGAAAAAAGTGCGACGGATTTGCTGGATTTTTGCGGTGGTTACTAGGGAAGATGCTGGGCTGCTACAGTTAAAAGTGCGGGCCTCTCAGCCGCTTCGTTCTCCTTGTGTAGAAAAAAGTCTGATTTGGAAGGTCAAAATGACCTTTTTTTGAAATTTTGCCGGCCTCTCCCGTCCAAACGCACGGGGATAGAAACTTGTCCTTTATACTGAAGATAGAGTTGGACGAGCTGTATTCAACGCACTCATCGGCTTTGTTGTAACTATACGTACTGCGGAGTAATGGCGGCTAGAATGTCCCCTTTTTTTCTCGAAAATCAGAAAGTGTTCGCGATTGCCATTTTGATGCTATCGTGTAAGAAGCAAGTCAATGGGGAATACATGGCCGCATCCCGTTACTCGGTACGGCCATTATTTCCGGATTTAGAGACTCAAAAATGTTAGGTACCCCAAAATTGGGCCTAGAAAAAAGTGCGACGGATTTGCTGGATTTTTGCGGTGGTTACTAGGGAAGATGCTGGGCTGCTACAGTTAAAAGTGCGGGCCTCTGAGCCGCTTCGTTCTCCTTGTGTAGAAAAAAGTCTGTTTTGGAATGTCAAAATGACCTTTTTTTGAAATTTTGCCGGCCTCTCCCGTCCAAACGCGCGGGGATAGAAAGTTGTCCTTTATACTGAAGATAGAGTTGGACGAGCTGTATTCAACGCACTCATCGGCTTTGTTGTAACTATACGTACTGCGGAGTAATGGCGGCTAGAATGTCGGCGGAATATCAGAAATATCGAAAATCAGAAAGTGTTCGCGATTGCCATTTTGTTGCTATCGTGTAAGAAGCAAGTCAATGGGGAATACATGGCCGCATCCCGTTCCTCGTTACGGCCATTATTTCCGTATTTAGAGACTCAAAAATGTTAGGTACCCCAAAATTGGGCCTAGAAAAAAGTGCGACGGATTTGCTGGATTTTTGCGGTGGTTACTAGGTAAGATGCTGGGCTGCTACAGTTAAAAGTGCGGGCCTCTGAGCCGCTTCGTTCTCCTTGTGTAGAAAAAAGTCTGTTTTGGAAGGTCAAAATGACCCTTTTTTGAAATTTTGCCGGCCTCTCCCGTCCAAACGCGCGGGGATAGAAAGTTGTCCTTTATACTGAAGATAGAGTTGGACGAGCTGTATTCAACGCACTCATCGGCTTTGTTGTAACTATACGTACTGCGGAGTAATGGCGGCTAGATTGTCCCCTTTTTTTCTCGAAAATCAGAAAGTGTTCGCGATTGCCATTTTGATGCTATCGTGTAAGAAGCAAGTCAATGGGGAATACATCGCCGCATCCCGTTCCTCGGTACGGCCATTATTTCCGGATTTAGAGACTAAAAAATGTTAGGTACCACAAAATTGGGCCTAGAAAAAGTGCGACGGATTTGCTGGATTTTTGCGGTGGTTACTAGGGAAGATGCTGGGCTGCTACAGTTAAAAGTGCGGGCCTCTGAGCCGCTTCGTTCTCCTTGTGTAGAAAAAAGTCTGTTTTGGAAGGTCAATATGACCTTTTTTTGAAATTTTGCCGGCCTCTCCCGTCCAAACGCGCGGGGATAGAAAGTTGTCCTTTATACTGAAGATAGAGTTGGACGAGCTGTATTCAACGCACTCATCGGCTTTGGTGTAACTATACGTACTGCGGAGTAATGGCGGCTAGAATGTCGGCGGAAATCAGAAAGTGTTCGCGATTGCCATTTTGATGCTATCGTGTAAGAAGCAAGTCAATGGGGAATACACGGCCGCATCCCGTTCCTCGGTACCTCCATTATTTCCGGATTTAGAGACTCAAAAATGTTAGGTACCCCAAAATTGGGCCTAGAAAAAAGTGCGACGGATTTGCTGGATTTTTGCGGTGGTTACTAGGGAAGATGCTGGGATGCTACAGTTAAAAGGCCGGGCCTCTGAGCCGCTTCGTTCTCCTTGTGTAGAAAAAAGTCTGTTTTGGAAGGTCAAAATGACCTTTTTTTTTTAATTTTGCCGGCCTCTCCCGTCCAAACGCGCGAGGATAGAAAGGTGTCCTTTATACTGAAGATAGAGTTGGACGAGCTGTATTCAACGCACTCATCGGCTTTGTTGTAACTATACGTACTGCGGAGTAATGGCGGCTAGAATGTCCCCTTTTTTTCTCGAAAATCAGAAAGTGTTCGCGATTGCCATTTTGATGCTATCGTGTAAGAAGCAAGTCAATGGGGAATACATGGCCGCATCCCGTTACTCGGTACGGCCATTATTTCCGGATTTAGAGACTCAAAAATGTTAGGTACCCCAAAATTGGGCCTAGAAAAAAGTGCGACGGATTTGCTGGATTTTTGCGGTGGTTACTAGGGAAGATGCTGGGCTGCTACAGTTAAAAGTGCGGGCCTCTGAGCCGCTTCGTTCTCCTTGTGTAGAAAAAAGTCTGTTTTGGAATGTCAAAATGATCTTTTTTTGAAATTTTGCCGGCCTCTCCCGTCCAAACGCGCGGGGATAGAAAGTTGTCCTTTATACTGAAGATAGAGTTGGACGAGCTGTATTCAACGCACTCATCGGCTTTGTTGTAACTATACGTACTGCGGAGTAATGGCGGCCAGAATGTCGGCGGAATATCAGAAATATCGAAAATCAGAAAGTGTACGCGATTGCCATTTTGTTGCTATCGTGTAAGAAGCAAGTCAATGGGGAATACATGGCCGCATCCCGTTCCTCGTTACGGCCATTATTTCCGTATTTAGAGACTCAAAAATGTTAGGTACCCCAAAATTGGGCCTAGAAAAAAGTGCGACGGATTTGCTGGATTTTTGCGGTGGTTACTAGGTAAGATGCTGGGCTGCTACAGTTAAAAGTGCGGGCCTCTGAGCCGCTTTGTTCTCCTTGTGTAGAAAAAAGTCTGTTTTGGAAGGTCAAAATGACCCTTTTTTGAAATTTTGCCGGCCTCTCCCGTCCAAACGCGCGGGGATAGAAAGTTGTCCTTTATACTGAAGATAGAGTTGGACGAGCTGTATTCAACGCACTCATCGGCTTTGTTGTAACTATACGTACTGCGGAGTAATGCCGGCTAGATTGTCCCCTTTTTTTCTCGAAAATCAGAAAGTGTTCGCGATTGCCATTTTGATGCTATCGTGTAAGAAGCAAGTCAATGGGGAATACATCGCCGCATCCCGTTCCTCGGTACGGCCATTATTTCCGGATTTAGAGACTAAAAAATGTTAGGTACCACAAAATTGGGCCTAGAAAAAGTGCGACGGATTTGCTGGATTTTTGCGGTGGTTACTAGGGAAGATGCTGGGCTGCTACAGTTAAAAGTGCGGGCCTCTGAGCCGCTTCGTTCTCCTTGTGTAGAAAAAAGTCTGTTTTGGAAGGTCAATATGACCTTTTTTTTAAATTTTGCCGGCCTCTCCCGTCCAAACGCGCGGGGATAGAAAGTTGTCCTTTATACTGAAGATAGAGTTGGACGAGCTGTATTCAACGCACTCATCGGCTTTGGTGTAACTATACGTACTGCGGAGTAATGGCGGCTAGAATGTCGGCGGAAATCAGAAAGTGTTCGCGATTGCCATTTTGATGCTATCGTGTAAGAAGCAAGTCAATGGGGAATACACGGCCGCATCCCGTTCCTCGGTACCTCCATTATTTCCGGATTTAGAGACTCAAAAATGTTAGGTACCCCAAAATTGGGCCTAGAAAAAAGTGCGACGGATTTGCTGGATTTTTGCGGTGGTTACTAGGGAAGATGCTGGGATGCTACAGTTAAAAGGCCGGGCCTCTGAGCCGCTTCGTTCTCCTTGTGTAGAAAAAAGTCTGTTTTGGAAGGTCAAAATGACCTTTTTTTTTTAATTTTGCCGGCCTCTCCCGTCCAAACGCGCGAGGATAGAAAGGTGTCCTTTATACTGAAGATAGAGTTGGACGAGCTGTATTCAACGCACTCATCGGCTTTGTTGTAACTATACGTACTGCGGAGTAATGGCGGCTAGAATGTCGGCGGAATAGTGGTTTACCCTTCCCCTTTTTTTCTCGAAAATCAGAAAGTGTTCGCGATTGCCATTTTGATGCTATCGTGTAAGAAGCAAGTCAATGGGGAATACATGGCCGCATCCCGTTCCTCGGTACGGCCATTATTTCCGGATTTAGAGACTAAAAATGTTAGGTACCCCAAAATTGGGCCTAGAAAAATGTGCGACGGATTTGCTGGATTTTTGCGGTGGTTACTGGGGAAGATGCTGGGCTGCTACAGTTAAAAGTGCGGGCCTCTGAGCCGCTTCGTTCTCCTTGTGTAGAAAAAAGTCTGTTTTGGAAGGTCAAAATGACCTTTTTTTGAAATTTTGCCGGCCTCCCCCGTCCAAACGCGCGGGGATAGAAAGTTGTCCTTTATACTGAAGATAGAGTTGGAAGAGCTGTATTCAACGCACTCATCGGCTTTATTGTAACTATACGTACTGCGGAGTAATGGCGGCTAGAATGTCGAAAATCAGAAAGTGTTCGCGATTGCCATTTTGATGCTATCGTGTAAGAAGCAAGTCAATGGGGAATACATCGCCGCATCCCGTTCCTCGGTACGGCCATTATTTCCGGATTTAGAGACTCAAAAATGCTAGGTACCACAAAATTGGGCCTAGAAAAAAGTGCGACGGATTTGCTGGATTTTTGCGGTGGTTACTAGGGAAGATGCTGGGCTGCTACAGTTAAAAGTGCGGGCCTCTGAGCCGCTTCGTTCTCCTTGTGTAGAAAAAAGTCTGTTTTGGAAGGTCAAAATGACCTTTTTTTGAAATTTTGCCGGCCTCTCCGTCCAAACGCGCGGGGATAGAAAGTTGTCCTTTATACTGAAGATAGAGTTGGACGAGCTGTATTCAACGCACTCATCGGCTTTGTTGTAACTATACGTACTGCGGAGTAATGGCGGCTAGAATGTCGGCGGAATAGTGGTTTAAACCCTTCCCCTTTTTTTCTCGAAAATCAGAAAGTGTTCGCGATTGCCATTTTGATGCTATCGTGTAAGAAGCAAGTCAATGGGGAATACATGGCCGCATCCCGTTCCTCGGTACGGCCATTATTTCCGGATTTAGAGACTCAAAAATGTTAGGTACCCCAAAATTGGGCCTAGAAAAAAGTGCGACGGATTTGCTGGATTTTTGCGGTGGTTACTAGGGAAGATGCTGGGCTGCTACAGTTAAAAGTGCGGGCCTCTGAGCCGCTTCGTTCTCCTTGTGTAGAAAAAAGTCTGTTTTATAAGGTCAAAATGACCTTTTTTTGAAATTTTGCCGGCCTCTCCCGTCCAAACGCGCGGGGATAGAAAGTTGTCCTTTATACTGAAGATAGAGTTGGACGAGCTGTATTCAACGCACTCATCGGCTTTGTTGTAACTATACGTACTGCGGAGTAATGGCGGCTAGAGTTTCTCGAAAATCAGAAAGTGTTCGCGATTGCCATTTTGATGCTATCGTGTAAGAAGCTAGTCAATGGGGAATACATGGCCGCATCCCGTTCCTCGGTACGGCCATTATTTCCGGATTTAGAGACTCAACAATGTTAGGTACCCCAAAATTGGGCCTAGAAAAAGTGCGACGGATTTGCTGGATTTTTGCGGTGGTTACTAGGGAAGATGCTGGGCTGCTACAGTTAAAAGTGCGGGCCTCTGAGCCGCTTCGTTCTCCTTGTGTAGAAAAAAGTCTGATTTGGAAGGTCAAAATGAACTTTTTTTGAAATTTTGCCGGCCTCTCCCGTCCAACCGCGCGGGGATAGAAAGTTGTCCTTTATACTGAAGATAGAGTTGGACGAGCTGTATTCAACGCACTCATCGGCTTTGTTGTAACTATACGTACTGCGGAGTAATGGCGGCTAGAGTGTCGGCGGAATAGTGGTTCCCCTTTTTTTCTCGAAAATCAGAAAGTGTTCGCGATTGCCATTTTGTTGCTATCGTGTAAGAAGCAAGTCAATGGGGAATACATGGCCGCATCCCGTTCCTCGTTACGGCCATTATTTCCGTATTTAGAGAATCAAAAATGTTAGGTACCCCAAAATTGGGCCTAGAAAAATGTGCGACGGATTTGCTGGATTTTTGCGGTGGTTACTAGGAAAGATGCTGGGCTGCTACAGTTAAAAGTGCGGGCCTCTGAGCCGCTTCGTTCTCCTTGTGTAGAAAAAAGTCTGTTTTGGAAGGTCAAAATGACCTTTTTTTGAAATTTTGCCGGCCTCTCCCGTCCAAACGCGCGGGGATAGAAAGTTGTCCTTTATACTGAAGATAGAGTTGGACGAGCTGTATTCAACGCACTCATCGGCTTTGTTGTAACTATACGTACTGCGGAGTAAAGGCGGCTAGATTGTCCCCTTTTTTTCTCGAAAATCAGAAAGTGTTCACGATTGCCATTTTGATGCTATCGTGTAAGAAGCAAGTCAATGGGGAATACATGGCCGCATCCCGTTCCTCGGTACGGCCATTATTTCCGGATTTAGAGACTCAAAAATGTTAGGTACCCCAAAATTGGGCCTAGAAAAATGTGCGACGGATTTGCTGGATTTTTGCGGTGGTTACTGGGGAAGATGCTGGGCTGCTACAGTTAAAAGTGCGGGCCTCTGAGCCGCTTCGTTCTCCTTGTGTAGAAAAAAGTCTGTTTTGGAAGGTCAAAATGACCTTTTTTTGAAATTTTGCCGGCCTCTCCCGTCCAAACGCGCGGGGATAGAAAGTTGTGCTTTATACTGAAGATAGAGTTGGACGAGCTGTATTCAACGCACTCATCGGCTTTATTGTAACTATACGTACTGCGGAGTAATGGCGGCTAGAATGTCGAAAATCAGAAAGTGTTCGCGATTGCCATTTTGATGCTATCGTGTAAGAAGCAAGTCAATGGGGAATACTTCGCCGCATCCCGTTCCTCGGTACGGCCATTATTTCCGGATTTAGAGACTCAAAAATGCTAGGTACCACAAAATTGGGCCTAGAAAAAAGTGCGACGGATATGATGGATTTTTGCGGTGGTTACTAGGGAAGATGCTGGGCTGCTACAGTTCAAAGTGCGGGCCTCTGAGCCGCTTCGTTCTCCTTGTGTAGAAAAAAGTCTGTTTTGGAAGGTCAAAATGACCTTTTTTTGAAATTTTGCCGGCCTCTCCGTCCAAACGCGCGGGGATAGAAAGTTGTCCTTAATACTGAAGATAGAGTTGGACGAGCTGTATTGAACGCACTCATCGGCTTTGTTGTAACTATACGTACTGCGGAGTAATGGCGGCTAGAATGTCGGCGGAATATCAGAAATATCGAAAATCAGAAAGTGTTCGCGATTGCCATTTTGTTGCTATCGTGTAAGAAGCAAGTCAATGGGGAATACATGGCCGCATCCCGTTCCTCGTTACGGCCATTATTTCCGTATTTAGAGACTCAAAAATGTTAGGTACCCCAAAATTGGGCCTAGAAAAAAGTGCGACGGATTTGCTGGATTTTTGCGGTGGTTACTAGGTAAGATGCTGGGCTGCTACAGTAAAAAGTGCGGGCCTCTGAGCCGCTTCGTTCTCCTTGTGTAGAAAAAAGTCTTTTTTGGAAGGTCAAAATGACCCTTTTTTGAAATTTTGCCGGCCTCTCCCGTCCAAACGCGCGGGGATAGAAAGTTGTCCTTTATACTGAAGATAGAGTTGGACGAGCTGTATTCAACGCACTCATCGGCTTTGTTGTAACTATACGTACTGCGGAGTAATGGCGGCTAGATTGTCCCCTTTTTTTCTCGAAAATCAGAAAGTGTTCGCGATTGCCATTTTGATGCTATCGTGTAAGAAGCAAGTCAATGGGGAATACATCGCCGCATCCCGTTCCTCGGTACGGCCATTATTTCCGGATTTAGAGACTAAAAAATGTTAGGTACCACAAAATTGGGCCTAGAAAAAGTGCGACGGATTTGCTGGATTTTTGCGGTGGTTACTAGGGAAGATGCTGGGATGCTACAGTTAAAAGGGCGCGCCTCTGAGCCGCTTCGTTCTCCTTGTGTAGAAAAAAGTCTGTTTTGGAAGGTCAAAATGACCTTTTTTTATTAATTTTGCCGGCCTCTCCCGTCCAAACTCGCGGGGATAGAAAGGTGTCCTTTATACTGAGGATAGAGTTGGACGAGCTGTATTCAACGCACTCATCGGCTTTGTTGTAACTATACGTACTGCGGAGTAATGGCGGCTAGAATGTCGGCGGAATAGTGGTTTAAAACCCTTCCCCTTTTTTTCTCGAAAATCAGAAAGTGTTCGCGATTGCCATTTTGATGCTATCGTGTAAGAAGCAAGTCAATGGGGAATACATGGCCGCATCCCGTTCCTCGGTACGGCCATTATTTCCGGATTTAGAGACTCAAAAATGTTAGGTACCCCAAAATTGGGCCTAGAAAAAAGTGCGACGGATTTGCTGGATTTTTGCGGTGGTTACTAGGGAAGATGCTGGGCTGCTACAGTTAAAAGTGCGGGCCTCTGAGCCGCTTCGTTCTCCTTGTGTAGAAAAAAGTGTGTTTTGGAAGGTCAAAATGACCTTTTTTTGAAATTTTGCCGGCTTCTCCCGTCCAAACGCGCGGGGATAGAAAGTTGTCCTTTATACTGAATACAGAGCTGGACGAGCTGAATTCAACGCACTCATCGGCTTTGTTATTACTATACGTACTGCGGAGTAATGGCGGCTAGAATGTCGGCGGAAATCTGAAAGTGTTCGCGATTGCCATTTTGATGCTATATTGTAGGAAGCAAGTCAATGGGGAATACACGGCCGCATCCCGTTCCTCGGTACCTCCATTATTTCCGGATTTAGAGACTCAAAAATGTTAGGTACCCCAAAAATTGGGCCTAGAAAAAAGTGCGACGGATTTGCTGGATTTTTGCGGTGATTACTAGGGAAGATGCTGGGATGCTACATTTAAAAGTGCGGGCCTCTGAGCCGCTTCGTTCTCCATGTGTAGAAAAATGTCTGTTTTGGAAGGTCAAAATGACCTTTTTTTGAAATTTTGCCGGCCTCTCCCGTCCAAACGCGCGGGGATAGAAAGTTGTCCTTTATACTGAAGACAGAGTTGGACGAGCTGAATTCAACGCACTCATCGGCTTTGTTATTACTATACGTACTGCGGAGTAATGGCGGCTAGAATGTCGGCGGAAATCAGAAAGTGTTCGCGATTGCCATTTTGATGCTATCGTGTAAGAAGCAAGTCAATGGGGAATACACGGCCGCATTCCGTTCCTCGGTACCTCCATTATTTCCGGATTTAGAGACTCAAAAATGTTAGGTACCCCAAAATTGGGCCTAGAAAAAAGTGCGACGCATTTGCTGGATTTATGCGGTGGTTACTAAGGAAGATGCTGGGATGCTACAGTTAAAAGGGCGGGCCTCTGAGCCGCTTCGTTCTCCTTGTGTAGAAAAAAGTCTGTTTTGGAAGGTCAAAATGACCTTTTTTTTTTAAATTTTTCCGGCCTCTCCCGTCCAAACGCGCGGGGATAGAAAGGTGTCGTTTATACTGAAGATAGAGTTGGACGAGCTGTATTCAACGCACTCATCGGCTTTGTTGTAACTATACGTACTGCGGAGTAATGGCGGCTAGAATGTCGAAAATCAGAAAGTGTTCGCGATTGCCATTTTGATGCTATCGTGAAAGAAGCAAGTCAATGGGGAATACACGGCCGCATCCCGTTCCACGGTACCTCCATTATTTCCGGATTTAGAGACTCAAAAATGTTAGGTACCCCAAAATTGGGCCTAGAAAAAAGTGCGACGGATTTGCTGGATTTTTGCGGTGGTTACTAGGGAAGATGCTCGGATGCTACAGTTAAAAGGGCGCGCCTCTGAGCCGCTTCGTTCTCCTTGTGTAGAAAAAAGTCTGTTTTGGAAGGTCAAAATGACCTTTTTTTTTTTTTAATTTTGCCGGCCTCTCCCGTCCAAACGCGCGGGGATACAAAGGTGTCCTTTATACTGGAGACAGAGTTGGACGAGCTGAATTCAACGCACTCATCGGCTTTGTTATTACTATACGTACTGCGGAGTAATGGCGGCTAGAATGTCGGCGGAAATCAGAAAGTGTTCGCGATTGCCATTTTGATGCTATCGTGTAAGAAGCAAGTCAGTGGGGAATACACGGCCGCATCCCGTTCCTCGGTACCTCCATTATTTCCGGATTTGGAGACTCAAAAATGTTAGGTACCCCAAAATTGGGCCTAGAAAAAAGTGCGACGGATTTGCTGGATTTTTGCGGTGGTTACTAGGGAAGATGCTGGGATGCTACAGTTAAAAGGGCGGGCCTCTGAGCCGCTTCGTTCTCCTTGTGTAGAAAAAAGTCTGTTTTGGAAGGTCAAAATGACCTTTTTTTTTAATTTTGCCGGCCTCTCCCGTCCAAACGCGCGGGGATAGAAAGGTGTCCTTTATACTAAAGATAGAGTTGGACGAGCTGTATCCAACGCACTCATCGGCTTTGTTGTAACTATACGTACTGCGGAGTAATGGCGGCTAGAATGTCGGCGAAATAGTGGTTTAAACCCTTCCCCTTTTTTTCTCGAAAATCAGAAAGTGTTCGCGATTGCCATTTTGATGCTATCGTGTAAGAAGCAAGTCAATGGGGAATACATCGCCGCATCCCGTTCCTCGGTACGGCCATTATTTCCGGATTTAGAGACTCAAAAATGCTAGGTACCCCAAAATTGGGCCTAGGAAAAAGTGCGACGGATTTGCTGGATTTTTGCGGTGGTTACTAGGGAAGATGCTGGCCTGCTACAGTTAAAAGTGCGGGCCTCTGAGCCGCTTCGTTCTCCTTGTGTAGAAAAGTCTGTTTTGGAAGGTCAAAATGACCTTTTTTTTTTGAAATTTTGCCGGCCTCTCCCGTCCAAACGCGCGGGGATAGAAAGTTGTCCTTTATACTGAAGATAGAGTTGGACGAGCTGTATACAACGCACTCATCGGCTTTGTTGTAACTATACGTACTGCGGAGTAATGGCGGCTTGAATGTCGGCGGAATAGTGGTTTAAACCCTTCCCCTTTTTTTCTCGAAAATCAGAAAGTGTTCGCGATTGCCATTTTGATGCTATCGTGTAAGAAGCAAGTCAATGGGGAATACATGGCCGCATCCCGTTCCTCGGTACGGCCATTATTTCCGGATTTAGAGACTTAAAAATGTTAGGTACCCCAAAATTGGGCCTAGAAAAAAGTGCGACGGATTTGCTGGATTTTTGCGGTGGTTACTAGGGAAGATGCTGGGCTGCAACAGTTAAAAGTGCGGGCCTCTGAGCCGCTTCGTTCTCCTTGTGTAGAAAAAAGTCTGTTTTGCAAAGTCAAAATGACCTTTTTTTGAAATTTTGCCGGCCTCTCCCGTCCAAACGCGCGGGGATAGAAAGTTGTCCTTTATACTGAAGACAGAGTTGGACGAGCTGAATTCAACGCACTCATCGGCTTTGTTATTACTATACGTACTGCGGAGTAATGGCGGCTAGAATGTCGGCGGAAATCAGAAAGTGTTCGCGATTGCCATTTTGATGCTATCGTGTAGGAAGCAAGTCAGTGGGGAATACACGGCCGCATCCCGTTCCTCGGTACCTCCATTATTTCCGGATTTGGAGACTCAAAAATGTTAGGTACCCCAAAATTGGGCCTAGAAAAAAGTGCGACGCATTTGCTGGATTTATGCGGTGGTTACTAAGGAAGATGCTGGGATGCTACAGTTAAAAGGGCGGGCCTCTGAGCCGCTTCGTTCTCCTTGTGTAGAAAAAAGTCTGTTTTGGAAGGTTAAAATGACCTTTTTTTTTAAATTTGCCGGCCTCTCCCGTCCAAACGCGCGGGGATAGAAAGGTGTCCTTTATACTGAAGATAGAGTTGGACGAGCTGTATTCAACGCACTCATCGGCTTTGTTGTAACTATACGTACTGCGGAGTAATGGCGGCTAGAATGTCGAAAATCAGAAAGTGTTCGCGATTGCCATTTTGATGCTATCGTGAAAGAAGCAAGTCAATGGGGAATACACGGCCGCATCCCGTTCCACGGTACCTCCATTATTTCCGGATTTAGAGACTCAAAAATGTTAGGTACCCCAAAATTGGGCCTAGAAAAAAGTGCGACGGATTTGCTGGATTTTTGCGGTGGTTACTAGGGAAGATGCTCGGATGCTACAGTTAAAAGGGCGCGCCTCTGAGCCGCTTCGTTCTCCTTGTGTAGAAAAAAGTCTGTTTTGGAAGGTCAAAATGACCTTTTTTTTTTTTAATTTTGCCGGCCTCTCCCGTCCAAACGCGCGGGGATACAAAGGTGTCCTTTATACTGGAGACAGAGTTGGACGAGCTGAATTCAACGCACTCATCGGCTTTGTTATTACTATACGTACTGCGGAGTAATGGCGGCTAGAATGTCGGCGGAAATCAGAAAGTGTTCGCGATTGCCATTTTGATGCTATCGTGTAGGAAGCAAGTCAGTGGGGAATACATGGCCGCATCCCGTTCCTCGGTACGGCCATTATTTCCGGATTTAGAGACTCAAAAATGCTAGGTACCACAAAATTGGGCCTAGAAAAAAGTGCGACGGATTTGATGGATATTTGCGGTGGTTACTAGGGAAGATGCTGGGCTGCTACAGTTAAAAGTGCGGGCCTCTGAGCCGCTTCGTTCACCTTGTGTAGAAAAAAGTCTGTTTTGGAAGGTCAAAATGACCTTTTTTTGAAATTTTGCCGGCCTCTCCGTCCAAACGCGCGGGGATAGAAAGTTGTCCTTTATACTGAAGATAGAGTTGGACGAGCTGTATTCAACGCACTCATCGGCTTTGTTGTAACTATACGTACTGCGGAGTAATGGCGGCTAGAATGTCGGCGGAATAGTGGTTTAAACCCTTCCCCTTTTTTTCTCGAAAATCAGAAAGTGTTCGCGATTGCCATTTTGATGCTATCGTGTAAGAAGCAAGTCAATGGGGAATACATGGCCGCATCCCGTTCCTCGGTACGGCCATTATTTCCGGATTTAGAGACTCAAAAATGTTAGGTACCCCAAAATTGGGCCTAGGAAAAAGTGCGACGGATTTGCTGGATTTTTGCGGTGGTTACTAGGGAAGATGCCGGACTGCTACAGTTAAAAGTGCGGGCCTCTGAGCCGCTTCGTTCTCCTTGTGTAGAAGAGTCTGTTTTGGAAGGTCAAAATGACCTTTTTTTGAAATTTTGCCGGCCTCTCCCGTCCAAACGCGCGGGGATAGAAAGTTGTCCTTTATACTGAAGATAGAGTTGGACGAGCTGTATTCAACGCACTCAGCGGCTTTGTTGTAACTATACGTACTGCGGAGTAATGGCGGCTAGAATGTCGGCGGAATAGTGGTTTAAACCCTTCCCCTTTTTTTCTCGAAAATCAGAAAGTGTTCGCGATTGCCATTTTGATGCTATCGTGTAAGAAGCAAGTCAATGGGGAATACATCGCCGCATCCCGTTCCTCGGTACGGCCATTATTTCCGGATTTAGAGACTCAAAAATGCTAGGTACCACAAAATTGGGCCTAGAAAAAAGTGCGACGGATTTGATGGATTTTTGCGGTGGTTACTAGGGAAGATGCTGGGCTGCTACAGTTAAAAGTGCGGGCCTCTGAGCCGCTTCGTTCTCCTTGTGTAGAAAAAAGTCTGTTTTGGAAGGTCAAAATGACCTTTTTTTGAAATTTTGCCGGCCTCTCCGTCCAAACGCTCGGGGATAGAAAGTTGTCCTTTATACTGAAGATAGAGTTGGACGAGCTGTATTCAACGCACTCATCGGCTTTGTTGTAACTATACATACTGCGGAGTAATGGCGGCTAGAATGTCGTCGGAAATCAGAAAGTGTTCGCGATTGCCATTTTGATGCTATCGTGTAAGAAGCAAGTCAATGGGGAATACATGGCCGCATCCCGTTCCTCGGTACGGCCATTATTTCCGGATTTAGAGACTCAAAAATGTTAGGTACCCCAAAATTGGGCCTAGAAAAATGTGCGACGGATTTGCTGGATTTTTGCGGTGGTTACTGGGGAAGATGCTGGGCTGCTACAGTTAAAAGTGCGGGCCTCTGAGCCGCTTCGTTCTCCTTGTGTAGAAAAAAGTCTGTTTTGGAAGGTCAAAATGACCTTTTTTTGAAATTTTGCCGGCCTCTCCCGTCCAAACGCGCGGGGATAGAAAGTTGTCCTTTATACTGAAGATAGAGTTGGACGAGCTGAATTCAACGCACTCATCGGCTTTGTTATTACTATACGTACTGCGGAGTAATGGCGGCTAGAATATCGGCGGAAATCAGAAAGTGTTCGCGATTGCCATTTTGATGCTATCGTGTGAGAAGCAAGTCAATGGGGAATACACGGCCGCATCCCGTTCCTCGGTACCTCCATTATTTCCGGATTTAGAGACTCAAAAATGTTAGGTACCCCAAAATTGGGCCTAGAAAAAAGTGCGACGGATTTGCTGGATTTTTGCGGTGGTTACTAGGGAAGATGCTGGACTGCTACAGTTAAAAGTGCGGGCCTCTGAGCCGCTTCGTTCTCCTTGTGTAGAAAAGTCTGTTTTGGAAGGTCAAAATGACCTTTTTTTGAAATTTTGCCGGCCTCTCCCGTCCAAACGCGCGGGGATAGAAAGGTGTCCTTTATACTGAAGATAGAGTTGGACGAGCTGTATTCAACGCACTCTTCGGCTTTGTTGTAACTATACGTACTGCGGAGTAATGGCGGCTAGAATGTCGGCGGAATAGTGGTTTAAACCCTTCCCCTTTTTTTCTCGAAAATCAGAAAGTGTTCGCGATTGCCATTTTGATGCTATCGTGTAAGAAGCAATTCAATGTGGAATACATGGCCGCATCCCGTTCCTCGGTACGGCCATTATTTCCGGATTTAGAGACTCAAAAATGTTAGGTACCCCAAAATTGGGCCTAGAAAAAAGTGCGACGGATTTGCTGGATTTTTGCGGTGGTTACTAGGTAAGATGCTGGACTGCTACAGTTAAAAGTGCGGGCCTCTGAGCCGCTTCGTTCTCCTTGTGTAGAAAAAAGTCTGTTTTGGAAGGTCAGAAAGACCTTTTTTTGAAATTTTGCCGGCCTCTCCCGTCCAAACGCGCGGGGATAGAAAGTTGTCCTTTATACTGAAGATAGAGTTGGACGAGCTGTATTCAACGCACTCATCGGCTTTATTGTAACTATACGTACTGCGGAGTAATGGCGGCTAGAATGTCGGCGGAATAGTGGTTTAAACCCTTCCCCTTTTTTTCTCGAAAATCATAAAGTGTTCGCGATTGCCATTTTGATGCTATCGTGTAAGAAGCAAGTCAATGGGGAATACATGGCCGCATCCCGTTCCTCGGTACGGCCATTATTTCCGGATTTAGAGACTCAAAAATGTTAGGTACCCCAAAATTGGGCCTAGAAAAAAGTGCGACGGATTTGCTGGATTTTTGCGGTGGTTACTAGGGAAGATGCTGGGCTGCTACAGTTAAAAGTGCGGGCCTCTGAGCCGCTTCGTTCTCCTTGTGTAGAAAAAAGTCTGTTTTGGAAGGAAAAAATCACCTTTTTTTGAAATTTTGCCGGCCTCTCCCGTCCAAACGCGCGGGGATAGAAAGGTGTCCTTTATACTGAAGATAGAGTTGGACGAGCTGTATTCAGCGCACTCATCGGCTTTGTTGTAACTATACGTACTGCGGAGTAATGGCGGCTAGAATGTCGGCGGAATAGTAGTTTAAACCCTTCCCCTTTTTTTCTCGAAAATCAGAAAGTGTTCGCGATTGCCATTTTGATGCTATCGTGTAAGAAGCAAGTCAATTGGGAATACATGGCCGCCTCCCGTTTTTCGGTACGGCCATTATTTCCGGATTTAGAGACTCAAAAATGTTAGGTACCCCAAAATTGGGCCTAGAAAAAAGTGCGACGGATTTGATGGATTTTTGCGGTGGTTACTAGGGAAGATGCTGGGCTGCTACAGTTAAAAGTGCGGGCCTCTGAGCCGCTTCGTTCTCCTTGTGTAGAAAAAAGTCTGTTTTGGAAGGTCAAAATGACCTTTTTTTGAAATTTTGCCGGCCTCTCCGTCCAAACGCTCGGGGATAGAAAGTTGTCCTTTATACTGAAGATAGAGTTGGACGAGCTGTATTCAACGCACTCATCGGCTTTGTTGTAACTATACATACTGCGGAGTAATGGCGGCTAGAATGTCGTCGGAAATCAGAAAGTGTTCGCGATTGCCATTTTGATGCTATCGTGTAAGAAGCAAGTCAATGGGGAATACATGGCCGCATCCCGTTCCTCGGTACGGCCATTATTTCCGGATTTAGAGACTCAAAAATGTTAGGTACCCCAAAATTGGGCCTAGAAAAATGTGCGACGGATTTGCTGGATTTTTGCGGTGGTTACTGGGGAAGATGCTGGGCTGCTACAGTTAAAAGTGCGGGCCTCTGAGCCGCTTCGTTCTCCTTGTGTAGAAAAAAGTCTGTTTTGGAAGGTCAAAATGACCTTTTTTTGAAATTTTGCCGGCCTCTCCCGTCCAAACGCGCGGGGATAGAAAGTTGTCCTTTATACTGAAGATAGAGTTGGACGAGCTGAATTCAACGCACTCATCGGCTTTGTTATTACTATACGTACTGCGGAGTAATGGCGGCTAGAATATCGGCGGAAATCAGAAAGTGTTCGCGATTGCCATTTTGATGCTATCGTGTAAGAAGCAAGTCAATGGGGAATACACGGCCGCATCCCGTTCCTCGGTACCTCCATTATTTCCGGATTTAGAGACTCAAAAATGTTAGGTACCCCAAAATTGGGCCTAGAAAAAAGTGCGACGGATTTGCTGGATTTTTGCGGTGGTTACTAGGGAAGATGCTGGACTGCTACAGTTAAAAGTGCGGGCCTCTGAGCCGCTTCGTTCTCCTTGTGTAGAAAAGTCTGTTTTGGAAGGTCAAAATGACCTTTTTTTGAAATTTTGCCGGCCTCTCCCGTCCAAACGCGCGGGGATAGAAAGGTGTCCTTTATACTGAAGATAGAGTTGGACGAGCTGTATTCAACGCACTCTTCGGCTTTGTTGTAACTATACGTACTGCGGAGTAATGGCGGCTAGAATGTCGGCGGAATAGTGGTTTAAACCCTTCCCCTTTTTTTCTCGAAAATCAGAAAGTGTTCGCGATTGCCATTTTGATGCTATCGTGTAAGAAGCAATTCAATGTGGAATACATGGCCGCATCCCGTTCCTCGGTACGGCCATTATTTCCGGATTTAGAGACTCAAAAATGTTAGGTACCCCAAAATTGGGCCTAGAAAAAAGTGCGACGGATTTGCTGGATTTTTGCGGTGGTTACTAGGTAAGATGCTGGACTGCTACAGTTAAAAGTGCGGGCCTCTGAGCCGCTTCGTTCTCCTTGTGTAGAAAAAAGTCTGTTTTGGAAGGTCAGAAAGACCTTTTTTTGAAATTTTGCCGGCCTCTCCCGTCCAAACGCGCGGGGATAGAAAGTTGTCCTTTATACTGAAGATAGAGTTGGACGAGCTGTATTCAACGCACTCATCGGCTTTATTGTAACTATACGTACTGCGGAGTAATGGCGGCTAGAATGTCGGCGGAATAGTGGTTTAAACCCTTCCCCTTTTTTTCTCGAAAATCATAAAGTGTTCGCGATTGCCATTTTGATGCTATCGTGTAAGAAGCAAGTCAATGGGGAATACATGGCCGCATCCCGTTCCTCGGTACGGCCATTATTTCCGGATTTAGAGACTCAAAAATGTTAGGTACCCCAAAATTGGGCCTAGAAAAAAGTGCGACGGATTTGCTGGATTTTTGCGGTGGTTACTAGGGAAGATGCTGGGCTGCTACAGTTAAAAGTGCGGGCCTCTGAGCCGCTTCGTTCTCCTTGTGTAGAAAAAAGTCTGTTTTGGAAGGAAAAAATCACCTTTTTTTGAAATTTTGCCGGCCTCTCCCGTCCAAACGCGCGGGGATAGAAAGGTGTCCTTTATACTGAAGATAGAGTTGGACGAGCTGTATTCAGCGCACTCATCGGCTTTGTTGTAACTATACGTACTGCGGAGTAATGGCGGCTAGAATGTCGGCGGAATAGTAGTTTAAACCCTTCCCCTTTTTTTCTCGAAAATCAGAAAGTGTTCGCGATTGCCATTTTGATGCTATCGTGTAAGAAGCAAGTCAATGGGGAATACATGGCCGCATCCCGTTCCTCGGTACGGCCATTATTTCTGGATTTAGAGACTCAAAAATGTTAGGTACCCCAAAATTGGGCCTACAAAAAAGTGCGACGGATTTGCTGGATTTTTGCGGTGATTACTAGGGAAGATGCTGCGATGCTACAGTTAAAAGGCCGGGCCTCTGAGCCGCTTCGTTCTCCTTGTGTAGAAAAAAGTCTGTTTTGGAAGGTCATAATGACCTTTTTTTGAAATTTTGCCGGCCTCTCCCGTCCAAACGCGCGGGGATAGAAAGTTGTCCTTTATACTGAAGATAGAGTTGGACGAGCTGTATTCAACGCATTCATCGGCTTTGCTGTAACTATACGTACTGCGGAGTAATGGCGGCTAGAATGTCGGAGGAATAGTGGTTTAAACCCTTCCCTTTTTTTTCTCGAAAATTAGAAAGTGTTCGCGATTGCCATTTTGATGCTATCGTGTAAGAAGCAAGTCAATGGGGAATACATGGCCGCATCCCGTTCCTCGGTACGGTCATTATTTCCGGATTTAGAGACTCAAAAATGTTAGGTACCCCAAAATTGGGCCTAGAAAAAAGTGCGACGGATTTGCTGGATTTTTGCGGTGGTTACTAGGGAAGATGCTGGGCTGCTACAGTTAAAAGTGCGGGCCTCTGAACCGCTTCGTTCTCCTTGTGTAGAAAAAAGTCTGTTTTGGAATGTCAAAATGACCTTTTTTTGAAATTTTGCCGGCCTCTCCCGTCCAAACGCGCGGGGATAGAAAGTTGTCCTTTATACTGAAGATAGAGTTGGACGAGCTGTATTCAACGCACTCATCGGCTTTGTTGTAACTATACGTACTGCGGACTAATGGCGGCTAGATTGTCGGCGGAATAGTGGTTTAAACCCTTCCCCTTTTTTTCTCGAAAATCAGAAAGTGTTCGCGATTGCCATTTTGATGCTATCGTGTAAGAAGCAAGTCAATGGGGAATACATGGCCGCATCCCGTTCCTCGGTACGGCCATTATTTCCGGATTTAGAGACTCAAAAATGTTAGGTACCACAAAATTGGGCCTAGAAAAAAGTGCGACGGATTTGCTGGATTTTTGCGGTGATTACTAGGGAAGATGCTGCGATGCTACAGTTAAAAGGGCGGGCCTCTGAGCCGCTTCGTTCTCCTTGTGTAGAAAAAAGTCTGTTTTCTAAGGTCAAAATGACCTTTTTTTTTAAATTTTGCCGGCCTCTCCCGTCCAAACGCGCGGGGATAGAAAGTTGTCCTTTATACTGAAGATAGAGTTGGACGAGCTGTATTCAACGCACTCATCGGCTTTATTGTAACTATACGTACTGCGGAGTAATGGCGGCTAGAATGTCGGCGGAATAGTGGTTTAAACCCTTCCCCTTTTTTTCTCGAAAATTAGAAAGTGTTCGCGATTGCCATTTTGATGCTATCGTGTAAGAAGCAACTCAATGGGGAATACACGGCCGCATCCCGTTCCTCGGTACCTCCATTATTTCCGGATTTAGAGACTCAAAAATGTTAGGTACCCCAAAATTGGGCCTAGAAAAAAGTGCGACGGATTTGCTGGATTTTTGCGGTGGTTACTAGGGAAGATGCTGGACTGCTACAGTTAAAAGTGCGGGCCTCTGAGCCGCTTCGTTCTCCTTGTGTAGAAAAGTCTGTTTTGGAAGGTCAAAATGACCTTTTTTTGAAATTTTGCCGGCCTCTCCCGTCCAAACGCGCGGGGATAGAATGTTGTCCTTTATACTGAAGATAGAGTTGGACGAGCTGTATTCAACGCACTCATCGGCTTTGTTGTAACTATACGTACTGCGGAGTAATGGCGGCTAGAATGTCGGCGGAATAGTGGCTTAAACCCTTCCCCTTTTTTTCTCGAAAATCAGAAAGTGTTGGCGATTGCCATTTTGATGCTATCGTGTAAGAAGCAAGTCAATGGGGAATACATGGCCGCATCCCGTTCCTCGGTACGGCCATTATTTCCGGATTTAGAGACTCAAAAATGTTAGGTACCCCAAAATTGGGCCTAGAAAAAAGTGCGACGGATTTGCTGGATTTTTGCGGTGGTTACTAGGGAAGATGCTGGGCTGCTACAGTTAAAAGTGCGGGCCTCTGAGCCGCTTCGTTCTCCTTGTGTAGAAAAAAGTCTGTTTTGCAAAGTCAAAATGACCTTTTTTTGAAATTTTGCCGGCCTCTCCCGTCCAAACGCGCTGGGATAGAAAGTTGTCCTTTATACTGAAGATAGAGTTGGACGAGCTGTATTCAACGCACTCATCGGCTTTATTGTAACTATACGTACTGCGGAGTAATGGCGGCTAGAATGTCGGCGGAATAGTGGTTTAAACCCTTCCCCTTTTTTTCTCGAAAATCAGAAAGTGTTCGCGATTGCCATTTTGATGCTATCGTGTAAGAAGCAAGTCAATGGGGAATACATCGCCACATCCCGTTCCTCGGTACGGCCATTATTTCCGGATTTAGAGACTCAAAAATGCTAGGTACCACAAAATTGGGCCTAGAAAAAAGTGCGACGGATTTGCTGGATTTTTGCGGTGGTTACTAGGTAAGATGCTGGACTGCTACAGTTAAAAGTGCGGGCCTCTGAGCCGCTTCGTTCTCCTTGTGTAGAAAAACGTCTGTTTTGGAAGGTCAAAATGACCTTTTTTTGAAATTTTGCCGGCCTCTCCCGTCCAAACGCGCGGGGATAGAAAGTTGTCCTTTATACTGAAGATAGAGTTGGACGAGCTGTATTCAACGCACTCATCGGCTCTGTTGTAACTATACGTACTGCGGAGTAATGGCGGCTAGAATGTCGGCGGAATAGTGGTTACCCTTCCCCTTTTTTTCTCGAAAATCAGAAAGTATTCGCGATTGCCATTTTGATGCTATCGTGTAAGAAGCAAGTCAATGGGGAATACATGGCCGCATCCCGTTCCTCGGTACGGCCATTATTTCCGTATTTAGGGACTCAAAAATGTTAGGTACCCCAAAATTAGGCCTAGAAAAAAGTGCGACGGATTTGCTGGATTTTTGCGGTGGTTACTAGGGAAGATGCTGGGCTGCTACAGTTAAAAGTGCGGGCCTCTGAGCCGCTTCGTTCTCCTTGTGTAGAAAAAAGTCTGTTTTGGAAGGTCAAAATGACCTTTTTTTGAAATTTTGCCGGCCTCTCCCGTCCAAACGCGCGGAGATAGAAAGTTGTCCTTTATATTGAAGATAGAGTTGGACGAGCTGTATTCAACGCACTCATCGGCTTTGTTGTAACTATACGTACTGCGGAGTAATGGCGGCTAGATTGTCGGCGGAATAGTGGTTTAAACCCTTCCCCTTTTTTTCTCGAAAATCAGAAAGTGTTCGCGATTGCCATTTTGATGCTATCGTGTAAGAAGCAAGTCAATGGGGAATACATGGCCGCATCCCGTTCCTCGGTACGGCCATTATTTCCGGATTTAGAGACTCAAAAATGTTAGGTACCCCAAAATTGGGCCTAGAAAAAAGTGCGACGGATTTGCTGGATTTTTGCGTTGATTACTAGGGAAGATGCTGCGATGCTACAGTTAAAAGGGCGGGCCTCTGAGCCGCTTCGTTCTCCTTGTGTAGAAAAAAGTCTGTTTTGGAAGGTCAAAATGACCTTTTTTTGAAATTTTGCCGGCCTCTCCCGTCCAAACGCGCGGGGATAGAAAGTTGTCCTTTATACTGGAGATGGAGTTGGACGAGCTGTATTCAACGCACTCATCGGCTTTGATGTAACTATACGTACTGCGGAGTAATGGCGGCTAGAGTGTCCATTCCCCTTTTTTTCTCGAAAATCAGAAAGTGTTCGCGATTGCCATTTTGATGCTATCGTGTAAGAAGCAAGTCAATGGGGAATACATGGCCGCATCCCGTTCCTCGGTACGGCCATTATTTCCGGATTTAGAGACTCAAAAATGTTAGGTACCCCAAAATTGGGCCTAGAAAAAAGTGCGACGGATTTGCTGGATTTTTGCGGTGGTTACTAGGGAAGATGCTGGGCTGCTACAGTTAAAAGTGCGGGCCTCTGAGCCGCTTCGTTCTCCTTGTGTAGAAAAAAGTCTGTTTTGGAAGGTCAAAATGACCTTTTTTTGAAATTTTGCCGGCCTCTCCCGTCCAAACGCGCGGTGATAGAAAGTTGTCCTTTATACTGAAGATAGAGTTGGACGAGCTGTATTCAACGCACTCATCGGCTTTGTTGTAACTATACGTACTGCGGAGTAATGGCGGCTAGAATGTCGGCGGAATAGTGGTTACCCTTCCCCTTTTTTTCTCGAAAATCAGAAAGTATTCGCGATTGCCATTTTGATGCTATCGTGTAAGAAGCAAGTCAATGGGGAATACATGGCCGCATCCCGTTCCTCGGTACGGCCATTATTTCCGTATTTAGAGACTCAAAAATGTTAGGTACCCCAAAATAGGGCCTAGAAAAAAGTGCGACGGATTTGCTGGATTTTTGCGTTGATTACTAGGGAAGATGCTGCGATGCTACAGTTAAAAGGGCGGGCCTCTGAGCCGCTTCGTTCTCCTTGTGTAGAAAAAAGTCTGTTTTGGAAGGTCAAAATGACCTTTTTTTGAAATTTTGCCGGCCTCTCCCGTCCAAACGCGCGGGGATAGAAAGTTGTCCTTTATACTGAAGATAGAGTTGGACGAGCTGTATTCAACGCACTCATCGGCTTTATTGTAACTATACGTACTGCGGAGTAATGGCGGGTAGAATGTCGAAAATCAGAAAGTGTTCGCGATTGCCATTTTGATGCTATCGTGTAAGAAGCAAGTCAATGGGGAATACTTCGCCGCATCCCGTTCCTCGGTACGGCCATTATTTCCGAATTTAGAGACTCAAAAATGCTAGGTACCACAAAATTGGGCCTAGAAAAAAGTGCGACGGATTTGATGGATTTTTGCGGTGGTTACTAGGGAAGATGCTGGGCTGCTACAGTTAAAAGTGCGGGCCTCTGAGCCGCTTCGTTCTCCTTGTGTAGAAAAAAGTCTGTTTAGGAAAGTCAAAATGACCTTTTTTTGAAATTTTGCCGGCCTCTCCGTCCAAACGCGCGGGGATAGAAAGTTGTCCTTTATACTGAAGATAGAGTTGGACGAGCTGTATTCAACGCACTCATCGGCTTTGTTGTAACTATACGTACTGCGGAGTAATGGCGGCTAGAATGTCGGCGGAATAGAGGTTTAAACCCATCCCCTTTTTTTCTCGAAAATCAGAAAGGGTTCGCGATTACCATTTTGATGCTATCGTGTAAGAAGCAAGTCAATGGGGAATACATGGCCGCATCCCGTTCCTCGGTACGGCCATTATTTCCGGATTTAGAGACTCAAAAATGTTAGGTACCCCAAAATTGGGCCTAGAAAAAAGTGCGACGGATTTGCTGGATTTTTGCGGTGATTACTAGGGAAGATGCTGCGATGCTACAGTTAAAAGGGCGGACCTCTGAGCCGCTTCGTTCTCCTTGTGTCGAAAAAAGTCTGTTTTGGAAGGTCAATATGACCTTTTTTTGAAATTTTGCCGGCCTCTCCCGTCCAAACGCGCGGGGATAGAAAGTTGTCCTTTATACTGAAGATAGAGTTGGACGAGCTGTATTGAACGCACTCTTCGGCTTTGTTGTATCTATACGTACTGCGGAGTAATGGCGGCTAGAATGTCGGCGGAATATCAGAAATATCGAAAATCAGAAAGTGTTCGCGATTGCCATTTTGTTGCTATCGTGTAAGAAGCAAGTCAATGGGGAATACATGGCCGCATCCCGTTCCTCGTTACGGCCATTATTTCCGTATTTAGAGACTCAAAAATGTTAGGTACCCCAAAATTGGGCCTAGAAAAAAGTGCGACGGATTTGCTGGATTTTTGCGGTGGTTACTAGGTAAGATGCTGGGCTGCTACAGTTAAAAGTGCGGGCCTCTGAGCCGCTTCGTTCTCCTTGTGTAGAAAAAAGTCTGTTTTGGAAGGTCAAAATGACCCTTTTTTGAAATTTTGCCGGCCTCTCCCGTCCAAACGCGCGGGGATAGAAAGTTGTCCTTTATACTGAAGATAGAGTTGGACGAGCTGTATTGAACGCACTCATCGGCTTTGTTGTAACTATACGTACTGCGGAGTAAT
Source organism: Periplaneta americana (assembly GCF_040183065.1). Taxonomy (NCBI): domain Eukaryota; kingdom Metazoa; phylum Arthropoda; class Insecta; order Blattodea; family Blattidae; genus Periplaneta; species Periplaneta americana. The sequence continues at coordinate 10,296,394 of NC_091117.1, read as the reverse complement.
GGCGGCTAGATTGTCCCCTTTTTTTCTCGAAAATCAGAAAGTGTTCGCGATTGCCATTTTGATGCTATCGTGTAAGAAGCAAGTCAATGGGGAATACATCGCCGCATCCCGTTCCTCGGTACGGCCATTATTTCCGGATTTAGAGACTAAAAAATGTTAGGTACCACAAAATTGGGCCTAGAAAAAGTGCGACGGATTTGCTGGATTTTTGCGGAGGTTACTAGGGAAGATGCTGGGCTGCTACAGTTAAAAGTGCGGGCTTCTGAGCCGCTTCGTTCTCCTTGAGTAGAAAAAAGTCTGTTTTGGAAGGTCAATATGACCTTTTTTTGAAATTTTGCCGGCCTCTCCCGTCCAAACGCGCGGGGATAGAAAGTTTTCCATTATACTGAAGATAGAGTTGGACGAGCTGTAGTCAACGCACTCATCGGCTTTGGTGTAACTATACGTACTGCGGAGTAATGGCGGCTAGAATGACGGCGGAAATCAGAAAGTGTTCGCGATTGCCATTTTGATGCTATCGTGTAAGAAGCAAGTCAGTGGGGAATACACGGCCGCATCCCGTTCCTCGGTACCTCCATTATTTCCGGATTTAGAGACTCAAAAACGTTAGGTACCCCAAAATTGGGCCTAGAAAAAAGTGCGACGGATTTGCTGGATTTTTGCGGTGGTTACTAGGGAAGATGCTGGGATGCTACAGTTAAAAGGGCGGGACTCTGAGCCGCTTCGTTCTCCTTGTGTAGAAAAAAGTCTGTTTTGGAAGGTCAAAATGACCTTTTTTTTTTAATTTTGCCAGCCTCTCCCGTCCAAACGCGCGGGGATAGAAAGTTGTCCTTTATACTGAAGATAGAGTTGGACGAGCTGTATTCAACGCACTCATCGGCTTTATTGTAACTATACGTACTGCGGAGTAATGGCGGCTAGAATGTCGAAAATCAGAAAGTGTTCGCGATTGCCATTTTGATGCTATCGTGTAAGAAGCAAGTCAATGGGGAATACATCGCCGCATCCCGTTCCTCGGTACGGCCATTATTTCCGGATTTAGAGACTCAAAAATGCTAGGTACCACAAAATTGGGCCTAGAAAAAAGTGCGACGGATTTGATGGATTTTTGCGGTGGTTACTAGGGAAGATGCTGGGCTGCTACAGTTAAAAGTGCGGGCCTCTGAGCCGCTTCGTTCTCCTTGTGTAGAAAAAAGTCTGTTTTGGAAGGTCAAAATGACCTTTTTTTGAAATTTTGCCGGCCTCTCCGTCCAAACGCGCGGGGATAGAAAGTTGTCCTTTATACTGAAGATAGAGTTGGACGAGCTGTATTGAACGCACTCATCGGCTTTGTTGTAACTATACGTACTGCGGAGTAATGGCGGCTAGAGTGTCGGCGGAATAGTGGTTTAAACCCTTCCCCTTTTTTTCTCGAAAATCAGAAAGTGTTCGCGATTACCATTTTGATGCTATCGTGTAAGAAGCAAGTCAATGGGGAATACATGGCCGCATCCCGTTCCTCGGTACGGCTATTATTTCCGGATTTAGAGACTCAAAAATGTTAGGTACCCCAAAATTGGGCCTAGAAAAAAGTGCGACGAATTTGCTGGATTTTTGCGGTGATTACTAGGGAAGATGCTGCGATGCTACAGTTAAAAGGGCGGGCCTCTGAGCCGCTTCGTTCTCCTTGTGTCGAAAATAGTCTGATTTGGAAGGTCAATATGACCTTTTTTTGAAATTTTGCCGGCCTCTCCCGTCCAAACGCGCGGGAATAGAAAGTTGTCCTTTATACTGAAGATAGAGTTGGACGAGCTGTATTGAACGCACTCATCGGCTTTGTTGTAACTATACGTACTGCGGAGTAATGGCGGCTAGAGTGTCGGCGGAATAGTGGTTTAAACCCTTCCCCTTTTTTTCTCGAAAATCAGAAAGTGTTCGCGATTGCCATTTTGATGCTATCGTGTAAGAAGCAAGTCAATGGGGAATACATGGCCGCATCCCGTTCCTCGGTACGGCCATTATTTCCGGATTTAGAGACTCAAAAATGTTAGGTACCCCAAAATTGGGCCTAGAAAAAAGTTCGACGGATTTGCTGGATTTTTGCGGTGGTTACTAGGGAAGATGCTGGGCTGCTACAGTTAAAAGTGCGGGCCTCTGAGCCGCTTCGTTCTCCTTGTGTAGAAAAGAGTCTGTTTTGGAAGGTCAAAATGACCTTTTTTTGAAATTTTGCCGGCCTCTCCCGTCCAAACGCGCGGGGATAGAAAGTTGTCCTTTATACTGAAGACAGAGTTGGACGAGCTGAATTCAACGCACTCATCGGCTTTGTTATTACTATACGTACTGCGGAGTAATGGCGGCTAGAATGTCGGCGGAAATCAGAAAGTGTTCGCGATTGCCATTTTGATGCTATATTGTAAGAAGCAAGTCAATGGGGAATACACGGCCGCATCCCGTTCCTCGGTACCTCCATTATTTCCGGATTTAGAGACTCAAAAATGTTAGGTACCCCAAAATTGGGCCTAGAAAAAAGTGCGACGGATTTGCTGGATTTTTGCGGTGGTTACTAGGGAAGATGCTGGGATGCTACAGTTAAAAGGGCGGGCCTCTGAGCCGCTTCGTTCTCCTTGTGTAGAAAAAAGTCTGTTTTGGAAGGTCAAAATGACCTTTTTTTTTTAATTTTGCCGGCCTCTCCCGTCCAAACGCGCGGGGATAGAAAGGTGTCCTTTATACTGAAGATAGAGTTGGACGAGCTGTATTCAACGCACTCATCGGCTTTATTGTAACTATACGTACTGCGGAGTAATGGCGGCTAGAATGTCGGCGGAATAGTGGTTTAAACCCTTCCCCTTTTTTTCTCGAAAATCAGAAAGTGTTCGCGATTGCCATTTTGATGCTATCGTGTAAGAAGCAAGTCAATGGGGAATACATCGCCACATCCCGTTCCTCGGTACGGCCATTATTTCCGGATTTAGAGACTCAAAAATGCTAGGTACCACAAAATTGGGCCTAGAAAAAAGTGCGACGGATTTGCTGGATTTTTGCGGTGGTTACTAGGTAAGATGCTGGACTGCTACAGTTAAAAGTGCGGGCCTCTGAGCCGCTTCGTTCTCCTTGTGTAGAAAAACGTCTGTTTTGGAAGGTCAAAATGACCTTTTTTTGAAATTTTGCCGGCCTCTCCCGTCCAAACGCGCGGGGATAGAAAGTTGTCCTTTATACTGAAGATAGAGTTGGACGAGCTGTATTCAACGCACTCATCGGCTCTGTTGTAACTATACGTACTGCGGAGTAATGGCGGCTAGAATGTCGGCGGAATAGTGGTTACCCTTCCCCTTTTTTTCTCGAAAATCAGAAAGTATTCGCGATTGCCATTTTGATGCTATCGTGTAAGAAGCAAGTCAATGGGGAATACATGGCCGCATCCCGTTCCTCGGTACGGCCATTATTTCCGTATTTAGGGACTCAAAAATGTTAGGTACCCCAAAATTAGGCCTAGAAAAAAGTGCGACGGATTTGCTGGATTTTTGCGGTGGTTACTAGGGAAGATGCTGGGCTGCTACAGTTAAAAGTGCGGGCCTCTGAGCCGCTTCGTTCTCCTTGTGTAGAAAAAAGTCTGTTTTGGAAGGTCAAAATGACCTTTTTTTGAAATTTTGCCGGCCTCTCCCGTCCAAACGCGCGGAGATAGAAAGTTGTCCTTTATATTGAAGATAGAGTTGGACGAGCTGTATTCAACGCACTCATCGGCTTTGTTGTAACTATACGTACTGCGGAGTAATGGCGGCTAGATTGTCGGCGGAATAGTGGTTTAAACCCTTCCCCTTTTTTTCTCGAAAATCAGAAAGTGTTCGCGATTGCCATTTTGATGCTATCGTGTAAGAAGCAAGTCAATGGGGAATACATGGCCGCATCCCGTTCCTCGGTACGGCCATTATTTCCGGATTTAGAGACTCAAAAATGTTAGGTACCCCAAAATTGGGCCTAGAAAAAAGTGCGACGGATTTGCTGGATTTTTGCGTTGATTACTAGGGAAGATGCTGCGATGCTACAGTTAAAAGGGCGGGCCTCTGAGCCGCTTCGTTCTCCTTGTGTAGAAAAAAGTCTGTTTTGGAAGGTCAAAATGACCTTTTTTTGAAATTTTGCCGGCCTCTCCCGTCCAAACGCGCGGGGATAGAAAGTTGTCCTTTATACTGGAGATGGAGTTGGACGAGCTGTATTCAACGCACTCATCGGCTTTGATGTAACTATACGTACTGCGGAGTAATGGCGGCTAGAGTGTCCATTCCCCTTTTTTTCTCGAAAATCAGAAAGTGTTCGCGATTGCCATTTTGATGCTATCGTGTAAGAAGCAAGTCAATGGGGAATACATGGCCGCATCCCGTTCCTCGGTACGGCCATTATTTCCGGATTTAGAGACTCAAAAATGTTAGGTACCCCAAAATTGGGCCTAGAAAAAAGTGCGACGGATTTGCTGGATTTTTGCGGTGGTTACTAGGGAAGATGCTGGGCTGCTACAGTTAAAAGTGCGGGCCTCTGAGCCGCTTCGTTCTCCTTGTGTAGAAAAAAGTCTGTTTTGGAAGGTCAAAATGACCTTTTTTTGAAATTTTGCCGGCCTCTCCCGTCCAAACGCGCGGTGATAGAAAGTTGTCCTTTATACTGAAGATAGAGTTGGACGAGCTGTATTCAACGCACTCATCGGCTTTGTTGTAACTATACGTACTGCGGAGTAATGGCGGCTAGAATGTCGGCGGAATAGTGGTTACCCTTCCCCTTTTTTTCTCGAAAATCAGAAAGTATTCGCGATTGCCATTTTGATGCTATCGTGTAAGAAGCAAGTCAATGGGGAATACATGGCCGCATCCCGTTCCTCGGTACGGCCATTATTTCCGTATTTAGAGACTCAAAAATGTTAGGTACCCCAAAATAGGGCCTAGAAAAAAGTGCGACGGATTTGCTGGATTTTTGCGTTGATTACTAGGGAAGATGCTGCGATGCTACAGTTAAAAGGGCGGGCCTCTGAGCCGCTTCGTTCTCCTTGTGTAGAAAAAAGTCTGTTTTGGAAGGTCAAAATGACCTTTTTTTGAAATTTTGCCGGCCTCTCCCGTCCAAACGCGCGGGGATAGAAAGTTGTCCTTTATACTGAAGATAGAGTTGGACGAGCTGTATTCAACGCACTCATCGGCTTTATTGTAACTATACGTACTGCGGAGTAATGGCGGGTAGAATGTCGAAAATCAGAAAGTGTTCGCGATTGCCATTTTGATGCTATCGTGTAAGAAGCAAGTCAATGGGGAATACTTCGCCGCATCCCGTTCCTCGGTACGGCCATTATTTCCGAATTTAGAGACTCAAAAATGCTAGGTACCACAAAATTGGGCCTAGAAAAAAGTGCGACGGATTTGATGGATTTTTGCGGTGGTTACTAGGGAAGATGCTGGGCTGCTACAGTTAAAAGTGCGGGCCTCTGAGCCGCTTCGTTCTCCTTGTGTAGAAAAAAGTCTGTTTTGGAAAGTCAAAATGACCTTTTTTTGAAATTTTGCCGGCCTCTCCGTCCAAACGCGCGGGGATAGAAAGTTGTCCTTTATACTGAAGATAGAGTTGGACGAGCTGTATTCAACGCACTCATCGGCTTTGTTGTAACTATACGTACTGCGGAGTAATGGCGGCTAGAATGTCGGCGGAATAGAGGTTTAAACCCATCCCCTTTTTTTCTCGAAAATCAGAAAGGGTTCGCGATTACCATTTTGATGCTATCGTGTAAGAAGCAAGTCAATGGGGAATACATGGCCGCATCCCGTTCCTCGGTACGGCCATTATTTCCGGATTTAGAGACTCAAAAATGTTAGGTACCCCAAAATTGGGCCTAGAAAAAAGTGCGACGGATTTGCTGGATTTTTGCGGTGATTACTAGGGAAGATGCTGCGATGCTACAGTTAAAAGGGCGGACCTCTGAGCCGCTTCGTTCTCCTTGTGTCGAAAAAAGTCTGTTTTGGAAGGTCAATATGACCTTTTTTTGAAATTTTGCCGGCCTCTCCCGTCCAAACGCGCGGGGATAGAAAGTTGTCCTTTATACTGAAGATAGAGTTGGACGAGCTGTATTGAACGCACTCTTCGGCTTTGTTGTATCTATACGTACTGCGGAGTAATGGCGGCTAGAATGTCGGCGGAATATCAGAAATATCGAAAATCAGAAAGTGTTCGCGATTGCCATTTTGTTGCTATCGTGTAAGAAGCAAGTCAATGGGGAATACATGGCCGCATCCCGTTCCTCGTTACGGCCATTATTTCCGTATTTAGAGACTCAAAAATGTTAGGTACCCCAAAATTGGGCCTAGAAAAAAGTGCGACGGATTTGCTGGATTTTTGCGGTGGTTACTAGGTAAGATGCTGGGCTGCTACAGTTAAAAGTGCGGGCCTCTGAGCCGCTTCGTTCTCCTTGTGTAGAAAAAAGTCTGTTTTGGAAGGTCAAAATGACCCTTTTTTGAAATTTTGCCGGCCTCTCCCGTCCAAACGCGCGGGGATAGAAAGTTGTCCTTTATACTGAAGATAGAGTTGGACGAGCTGTATTCAACGCACTCATCGGCTTTGTTGTAACTATACGTACTGCGGAGTAATGGCGGCTAGATTGTCCCCTTTTTTTCTCGAAAATCAGAAAGTGTTCGCGATTGCCATTTTGATGCTTTCGTGTAAGAAGCAAGTCAATGGGGAATACATCGCCGCATCCCGTTCCTCGGTACGGCCATTATTTCCGGATTTAGAGACTAAAAAATGTTAGGTACCACAAAATTGGGCCTAGAAAAAGTGCGACGGATTTGCTGGATTTTTGCGGAGGTTACTAGGGAAGATGCTGGGCTGCTACAGTTAAAAGTGCGGGCTTCTGAGCCGCTTCGTTCTCCTTGAGTAGAAAAAAGTCTGTTTTGGAAGGTCAATATGACCTTTTTTTGAAATTTTGCCGGCCTCTCCCGTCCAAACGCGCGGGGTTAGAAAGTTTTCCATTATACTGAAGATAGAGTTGGACGAGCTGTAGTCAACGCACTCATCGGCTTTGGTGTAACTATACGTACTGCGGAGTAATGGCGGCTAGAATGACGGCGGAAATCAGAAAGTGTTCGCGATTGCCATTTTGATGCTATCGTGTAAGAAGCAAGTCAGTGGGGAATACACGGCCGCATCCCGTTCCTCGGTACCTCCATTATTTCCGGATTTAGAGACTCAAAAACGTTAGGTACCCCAAAATTGGGCCTAGAAAAAAGTGCGACGGATTTGCTGGATTTTTGCGGTGGTTACTAGGGAAGATGCTGGGATGCTACAGTTAAAAGGGCGGGACTCTAAGCCGCTTCGTTCTCCTTGTGTAGAAAAAAGTCTGTTTTGGAAGGTCAAAATGACCTTTTTTTTTTAATTTTGCCAGCCTCTCCCGTCCAAACGCGCGGGGATAGAAAGTTGTCCTTTATACTGAAGATAGAGTTGGACGAGCTGTATTCAACGCACTCATCGGCTTTATTGTAACTATACGTACTGCGGAGTAATGGCGGCTAGAATGTCGAAAATCAGAAAGTGTTCGCGATTGCCATTTTGATGCTATCGTGTAAGAAGCAAGTCAATGGGGAATACATCGCCGCATCCCGTTCCTCGGTACGGCCATTATTTCCGGATTTAGAGACTCAAAAATGCTAGGTACCACAAAATTGGGCCTAGAAAAAAGTGCGACGGATTTGATGGATTTTTGCGGTGGTTACTAGGGAAGATGCTGGGCTGCTACAGTTAAAAGTGCGGGCCTCTGAGCCGCTTCGTTCTCCTTGTGTAGAAAAAAGTCTGTTTTGGAAGGTCAAAATGACCTTTTTTTGAAATTTTGCCGGCCTCTCCGTCCAAACGCGCGGGGATAGAAAGTTGTCCTTTATACTGAAGATAGAGTTGGACGAGCTGTATTGAACGCACTCATCGGCTTTGTTGTAACTATACGTACTGCGGAGTAATGGCGGCTAGAGTGTCGGCGGAATAGTGGTTTAAACCCTTCCCCTTTTTTTCTCGAAAATCAGAAAGTGTTCGCGATTACCATTTTGATGCTATCGTGTAAGAAGCAAGTCAATGGGGAATACATGGCCGCATCCCGTTCCTCGGTACGGCTATTATTTCCGGATTTAGAGACTCAAAAATGTTAGGTACCCCAAAATTGGGCCTAGAAAAAAGTGCGACGAATTTGCTGGATTTTTGCGGTGATTACTAGGGAAGATGCTGCGATGCTACAGTTAAAAGGGCGGGCCTCTGAGCCGCTTCGTTCTCCTTGTGTCGAAAATAGTCTGATTTGGAAGGTCAATATGACCTTTTTTTGAAATTTTGCCGGCCTCTCCCGTCCAAACGCGCGGGAATAGAAAGTTGTCCTTTATACTGAAGATAGAGTTGGACGAGCTGTATTGAACGCACTCATCGGCTTTGTTGTAACTATACGTACTGCGGAGTAATGGCGGCTAGAGTGTCGGCGGAATAGTGGTTTAAACCCTTCCCCTTTTTTTCTCGAAAATCAGAAAGTGTTCGCGATTGCCATTTTGATGCTATCGTGTAAGAAGCAAGTCAATGGGGAATACATGGCCGCATCCCGTTCCTCGGTACGGCCATTATTTCCGGATTTAGAGACTCAAAAATGTTAGGTACCCCAAAATTGGGCCTAGAAAAAAGTTCGACGGATTTGCTGGATTTTTGCGGTGGTTACTAGGGAAGATGCTGGGCTGCTACAGTTAAAAGTGCGGGCCTCTGAGCCGCTTCGTTCTCCTTGTGTAGAAAAGAGTCTGTTTTGGAAGGTCAAAATGACCTTTTTTTGAAATTTTGCCGGCCTCTCCCGTCCAAACGCGCGGGGATAGAAAGTTGTCCTTTATACTGAAGACAGAGTTGGACGAGCTGAATTCAACGCACTCATCGGCTTTGTTATTACTATACGTACTGCGGAGTAATGGCGGCTAGAATGTCGGCGGAAATCAGAAAGTGTTCGCGATTGCCATTTTGATGCTATATTGTAAGAAGCAAGTCAATGGGGAATACACGGCCGCATCCCGTTCCTCGGTACCTCCATTATTTCCGGATTTAGAGACTCAAAAATGTTAGGTACCCCAAAATTGGGCCTAGAAAAAAGTGCGACGGATTTGCTGGATTTTTGCGGTGGTTACTAGGGAAGATGCTGGGATGCTACAGTTAAAAGGGCGGGCCTCTGAGCCGCTTCGTTCTCCTTGTGTAGAAAAAAGTCTGTTTTGGAAGGTCAAAATGACCTTTTTTTTTTAATTTTGCCGGCCTCTCCCGTCCAAACGCGCGGGGATAGAAAGGTGTCCTTTATACTGAAGATAGAGTTGGACGAGCTGTATTGAACGCACTCATCGGCTTTGTTGTAACTATAAGTACTGCGGAGTAAAGGCGGCTAGAGTGTCGGCGGAATAGTGGTTTAAACCCTTCCCCTTTTTTTCTCGAAAATCAGAAAGTGTTCGCGATTGCCATTTTGATGCTATCGTGTAAGAAGCAAGTCAATGGGGAATACATCGCCGCATCCCGTTCCTCGGTACGGCCATTATTTCCGGATTTAGAGACTCAAAAATGCTAGGTACCACAAAATTGGGCCTAGAAAAAAGTGCGACGGATTTGATGGATATTTGCGGTGGTTACTAGGGAAGATGCTGGGCTGCTACAGTTAAAAGTGCGGGCCTCTGAGCCGCTTCGTTCACCTTGTGTAGAAAAAAGTCTGTTTTGGAAGGTCAAAATGACCTTTTTTTGAAATTTTGCCGGCCTCTCCGTCCAAACGCGCGGGGATAGAAAGTTGTCCTTTATACTGAAGATAGAGTTGGACGAGCTGTATTCAACGCACTCATCGGCTTTGTTGTAACTATACGTACTGCGGAGTAATGGCGGCTAGAATGTCGGCGGAATAGTGGTTTAAACCCTTCCCCTTTTTTTCTCGAAAATCAGAAAGTGTTCGCGATTGCCATTTTGATGCTATCGTGTAAGAAGCAAGTCAATGGGGAATACATGGCCGCATCCCGTTCCTCGGTACGGCCATTATTTCCGGATTTAGAGACTCAAAAATGTTAGGTACCCCAAAATTGGGCCTAGAAAAAAGTGCGACGGATTTGCTGGATTTTTGCGGTGGTTACTAGGGAAGATGCTGGACTGCTACAGTTAAAAGTGCGGGCCTCTGAGCCGCTTCGTTCTCCTTGTGTAGAAAAGTCTGTTTTGGAAGGTCAAAATGACCTTTTTTTGAAATTTTGCCGGCCTCTCCCGTCCAAACGCGCGGGGATAGAAAGTTGTCCTTTATACTGAAGATAGAGTTGGACGAGCTGTATTCAACGCACTCATCGGCTTTGTTGTAACTATACGTACTGCGGAGTAATGGCGGCTAGATTGTCGGCGGAATAGTGGTTTAAACTATACTATACGTACTGCGGAGTAATGGCGGCTAGAATATCGGCGGAAATCAGAAAGTGTTCGCGATTGCCATTTTGATGCTATCGTGTAAGAAGCAAGTCAATGGGGAATACACGGCCGCATCCCGTTCCTCGGTACCTCCATTATTTCCGGATTTAGAGACTCAAAAATGTTAGGTACCCCAAAATTGGGCCTAGAAAAAAGTGCGACGGATTTGCTGGATTTTTGCGGTGGTTACTAGGGAAGATGCTGGACTGCTACAGTTAAAAGTGCGGGCCTCTGAGCCGCTTCGTTCTCCTTGTGTAGAAAAGTCTGTTTTGGAAGGTCAAAATGACCTTTTTTTTTAAATTTTGCCGGCCTCTCCCGTCCAAACGCGCGGGGATAGAATGATGTCCTTTATACTGAAGATAGAGCTGGACGAGCTGTATTCAACGCACTCATCGGCTTTGTTGTAACTATACGTACTGCGGAGTAATGGCGGCTAGAATGTCGGCGGAATAGTGGTTTAAACCCTTCCCCTTTTTTTCTCGAAAATCAGAAAGTGTTGGCGATTGCCATTTTGATGCTATCGTGTAAGAAGCAAGTCAATGGGGAATACATGGCCGCATCCCGTTCCTCGGTACGGCCATTATTTCCGGATTTAGAGACTCAAAAATGTTAGGTACCCCAAAATTGGGCCTAGAAAAAAGTGCGACGGATTTGCTGGATTTTTGCGGTGGTTACTAGGGAAGATGCTGGGCTGCTACAGTTAAAAGTGCGGGCCTCTGAGCCGCTTCGTTCTCCTTGTGTAGAAAAAAGTCTGTTTTGCAAAGTCAAAATGACCTTTTTTTGAAATTTTGCCGGCCTCTCCCGTCCAAACGCGCGGGGATAGAAAGTTGTCCTTTATACTGAAGATAGAGTTGGACGAGCTGTATTCAACGCACTCATCGTCTTTGTTGTAGCTATACGTACTGCGGAGTAATGGCGGCTAGATTGTCGGCGGAATAGTGGTTTAAACCCTTCCCCTTTTTTTCTCGAAAATCAGAAAGTGTTCGCGATTGCCATTTTGATGCTATCGTGTAAGAAGCAAGTCAATGGGGAATACATGGCCGCATCCCGTTCCTCGGTACGGCCATTATTTCCGGATTTAGAGACTCAAAAATGTTAGGTACCCCAAAATTGGGCCTAGAAAAATGTGCGACGGATTTGCTGGATTTTTGCGGTGGTTACTGGGGTAGATGCTGGGCTGCTACAGTTAAAAGTGCGGGCCTCTGAGCCGCTTCGTTCTCCTTGTGTAGAAAAAAGTCTGTTTTGGAAGGTCAAAATGACCTTTTTTTGAAATTTTGCCGGCCTCTCCCGTCCAAACGCGCGGGGATAGAAAGGTGTCCTTTATACTGAAGATAGAGTTGGACGAGCTGTATTGAACGCACTCATCGGCTTTGTTGTAACTGTAAGTACTGCGGAGTAATGGCGGCTAGAGTGTCGGCGGAATAGTGGTTTAAACCCTTCCCCTTTTTTTCTCGAAAATCAGAAAGTGTTCGCGATTGCCATTTTGATGCTATCGTGTAAGAAGCAAGTCAATGGGGAATACATGGCCGCATCCCGTTCCTCGGTACGGCCATTATTTCCGGATTTAGAGACTCAAAAATGTTAGGTACCCCAAAATTGGGCCTAGAAAAAAGTGCGACGGATTTGCTGGATTTTTGCGGTGGTTACTAGGGAAGATGCTGGGCTGCTACAGTTAAAAGTGCGGGCCTCTGAGCCGCTTCGTTCTCCTTGTGTAGAAAAGAGTCTGTTTTGGAAGGTCAAAATGACCTTTTTTTGAAATTTTGCCGGCCTCTCCCGTCCAAACGCGCGGGGATAGAAAGTTGTCCTTTATACTGAAGACAGAGTTGGACGAGCTGAATTCAACGCACTCATCGGCTTTGTTATTACTATACGTACTGCGGAGTAATGGCGGCTAGAATGTCGGCGGAAATCAGAAAGTGTTCGCGATTGCCATTTTGATGCTATCGTGTAAGAAGCAAGTCAATGGGGAATACACGGCCGCATTCCGTTCCTCGGTACCTCCATTATTTCCGGATTTAGAGACTCAAAAATGTTAGGTACCCCAAAATTGGGCCTAGAAAAAAGTGCGACGGATTTGCTGGATTTATGCGGTGGTTACTAGGGAAGATGCTGGGATGCTACAGTTAAAAGGGCGGGCCTCTGAGCCGCTTCGTTCTCCTTGTGTAGAAAAAAGTCTGTTTTGGAAGGTCAAAATGACCTTTTTTTTTTAATTTTGCCGGCCTCTCCCGTCCAAACGCGCGGGGATAAAAAGGTGTCCTTTATACTGAAGATAGAGTTGGACGAGCTGTATTCAACGCACTCATCGGCTTTGTTGTAACTATACGTACTGCGGAGTAATGGCGGCTAGAATGTCGAAAATCAGAAAGTGTTCGCGATTGCCATTTTGATGCTATCGTGTAAGAAGCAAGTCAATGGGGAATACACGGCCGCATCCCGTTCCACGGTACCTCCATTATTTCCGGATTTAGAGACTCAAAAATGTTAGGTACCCCAAAATTGGGCCTAGAAAAAAGTGCGACGGATTTGCTGGATTTTTGCGGTGGTTACTAGGGAAGATGCTCGGATGCTACAGTTAAAAGGGCGCGCCTCTGAGCCGCTTCGTTCTCCTTGTGTAGAAAAAAGTCTGTTTTGGAAGGTCAAAATGACCTTTTTTTTTTAATTTTGCCGGCCTCTCCCGTCCAAACGCGCGGGGATAGAAAGGTGTCCTTTATACTAAAGATAGAGTTGGACGAGCTGTATTCAACGCACTCATCGGCTTTGTTGTAACTATACGTACTGCGGAGTAATGGCGGCTAGAATGTCGGCGGAATAGTGGTTTAAACCCTTCCCCTTTTTTTCTCGAAAATCAGAAAGTGTTCGCGATTGCCATTTTGATGCTATCGTGTAAGAAGCAAGTCAATGGGGAATACATCGCCGCATCCCGTTCCTCGGTACGGCCATTATTTCCGGATTTAGAGACTCAAAAATGCTAGGTACCACAAAATTGGGCCTAGAAAAAAGTGCGACGGATTTGATGGATATTTGCGGTGGTTACTAGGGAAGATGCTGGGCTGCTACAGTTAAAAGTGCGGGCCTCTGAGCCGTTTCGTTCACCTTGTGTAGAAAAAAGTCTGTTTTGGAAGGTCAAAATGACCTTTTTTTGAAATTTTGCCGGCCTCTCCGTCCAAACGCGCGGGGATAGAAAGTTGTCCTTTATACTGAAGATAGAGTTGGACGAGCTGTATTCAACGCACTCATCGGCTTTGTTGTAACTATACGTACTGCGGAGTAATGGCGGCTAGAATGTCGGCGGAATAGTGGTTTAAACCCCTCCCCTTTTTTTCTCGAAAATCAGAAAGTGTTCGCGATTGCCATTTTGATGCTATCGTGTAAGAAGCAAGTCAATGGGGAATACATGGCCGCATCCTGTTCCTCGGTACGGCCATTATTTCCGGATTTAGAGACTCAAAAATGTTAGGTACCCCAAAATTGGGCCTAGAAAAAAGTGCGACGGATTTGCTGGATTTTTGCGGTGGTTACTAGGGAAGATGCTGGACTGCTACAGTTAAAAGTGCGGGCCTCTGAGCCGCTTCGTTCTCCTTGTGTAGAAAAGTCTGTTTTGGAAGGTCAAAATGACCTTTTTTTGAAATTTTGCCGGCCTCTCCCGTCCAAACGCGCGGGGATAGAAAGTTGTCCTTTATACTGAAGATAGAGTTGGACGAGCTGTATTCAACGCACTCATCGGCTTTGTTGTAACTATACGTACTGCGGAGTAATGGCGGCTTGAATGTCGGCGGAATCGTGGTTTAAACCCTTCCCCTTTTTTTCTCGAAAATCAGAAAGTGTTCGCGATTGCCATTTTGATGCTATCGTGTAAGAAGCAAGTCAATGGGGAATACATGGCCGCATCCCGTTCCTCGGTACGGCCATTATTTCCGGATTTAGAGACTCAAAAATGATAGGTACCCCAAAATTGGGCCTAGAAAAAAGTGCGACGGATTTGCTGGATTTTTGCGGTGGTTACTAGGGAAGATGCTGGGCTGCTACAGTTAAAAGTGCGGGCCTCTGAGCCGCTTCGTTCTCCTTGTGTAGAAAAAAGTCTGTTTTGCAAAGTCAAAATGACCTTTTTTTGAAATTTTGCCGGCCTCTCCCGTCGAAACGCGCGGGGATAGAAAGTTGTCCTTTATACTGAAGATAGAGTTGGACGAGCTGTATTCAACGCACTCATCGGCTTTGTTGTAACTATACGTACTGCGGAGTAATGGCGGCTAGATTGTCGGCGGAATAGTGGTTTAAACTATACTATACGTACTGCGGAGTAATGGCGGCTAGAATATCGGCGGAAATCAGAAAGTGTTCGCGATTGCCATTTTGATGCTATCGTGTAAGAAGCAAGTCAATGGGGAATACACGGCCGCATCCCGTTCCTCGGTACCTCCATTATTTCCGGATTTAGAGACTCAAAAATGTTAGGTACCCCAAAATTGGGCCTAGAAAAAAGTGCGACGGATTTGCTGGATTTTTGCGGTGGTTACTAGGGAAGATGCTGGACTGCTACAATTAAAAGTGCGGGCCTCTGAGCCGCTTCGTTCTCCTTGTGTAGAAAAGTCTGTTTTGGAAGGTCAAAATGACCTTTTTTTTGAAATTTTGCCGGCCTCTCCCGTCCAAACGCGCGGGGATAGAATGATGTCCTTTATACTGAAGATAGAGTTGGACGAGCTGTATTCAACGCACTCATCGGCTTTGTTGTAACTATACGTACTGCGGAGTAATGGCGGCTAGAATGTCGGCGGAATAGTGGTTTAAACCCTTCCCCTTTTTTTCTCGAAAATCAGAAAGTGTTGGCGATTGCCATTTTGATGCTATCGTGTAAGAAGCAAGTCAATGGGGAATACATGGCCGCATCCCGTTCCTCGGTACGGCCATTATTTCCGGATTTAGAGACTCAAAAATGTTAGGTACCCCAAAATTGGGCCTAGAAAAAAGTGCGACGGATTTGCTGGATTTTTGCGGTGGTTACTAGGGAAGATGCTGGGCTGCTACAGTTAAAAGTGCGGGCCTCTGAGCCGCTTCGTTCTCCTTGTGTAGAAAAAAGTCTGTTTTGCAAAGTCAAAATGACCTTTTTTTGAAATTTTGCCGGCCTCTCCCGTCCAAACGCGCGGGGATAGAAAGTTGTCCTTTATACTGAAGATAGAGTTGGACGAGCTGTATTCATCGCACTCATCGGCTTTGTTGTAGCTATACGTACTGCGGAGTAATGGCGGCTAGATTGTCGGCGGAATAGTGGTTTAAACCCTTCCCCTTTTTTTCTCGAAAATCAGAAAGTGTTCGCGATTGCCATTTTGATGCTATCGTGTAAGAAGCAAGTCAATGGGGAATACATGGCCGCATCCCGTTCCTCGGTACGGCCATTATTTCCGGATTTAGAGACTCAAAAATGTTAGGTACCCCAAAATTGGGCCTAGAAAAATGTGCGACGGATTTGCTGGATTTTTGCGGTGGTTACTGGGGAAGATGCTGGGCTGCTACAGTTAAAAGTGCGGGCCTCTGAGCCGCTTCGTTCTCCTTGTGTAGAAAAAAGTCTGTTTTGGAAGGTCAAAATGACCTTTTTTTGAAATTTTGCCGGCCTCTCCCGTCCAAACCCGCGGGGATAGAAAGTTGTCCTTTATACTGAAGATAGAGTTGGACGAGCTGTATTCAACGCACTCATCGGCTTTATTGTAACTATACGTACTGCGGAGTAATGGCGGCTAGAATGTCGGCGGAATAGTGGTTTAAACCCTTCCCCTTTTTTTCTCGAAAATCAGAAAGTGTTCGCGATTGCCATTTTGATGCTATCGTGTAAGAAGCAAGTCAATGGGGAATACATCGCCACATCCCGTTCCTCGGTACGGCCATTATTTCCGGATTTAGAGACTCAAAAATGCTAGGTACCACAAAATTGGGCCTAGAAAAAAGTGCGACGGATTTGATGGATTTTTACGGTGGTTACTAGGGAAGATGCTGGGCTGCTACAGTTAAAAGGGCGGGCCTCTGAGCCGCTTCGTTCTCCTTGTGTAGAAAAAAGTCTGTTTTGGAAGGTCAAAATGACCTTTTTTTTTTTAATTTTGCCGGCCTCTCCCGTCCAAACGCGCGGGGATAGAAAGGTGTCCTTTATACTGAAGATAGAGTTGGACGAGCTGTATTCAACGCACTCTTCGGCTTTGTTGTAACTATACGTACTGCGGAGTAATGGCGGCTAGAATGTCGGCGGAATAGTGGTTTAAACCCTTCCCCTTTTTATTTCTCGAAAATCAGAAAGTGTTCGCGATTACCATTTTGATGCTATCGTGTAAGAAGCAAGTCAATGGGGAATACAT
Source organism: Periplaneta americana (assembly GCF_040183065.1). Taxonomy (NCBI): domain Eukaryota; kingdom Metazoa; phylum Arthropoda; class Insecta; order Blattodea; family Blattidae; genus Periplaneta; species Periplaneta americana. Next base: position 10,279,634 of record NC_091117.1, on the reverse strand, counting down.
GGCCGCATCCCGTTCCTCGGTACGGCCATTATTTCCGGATTTAGAGACTCAAAAATGTTAGGTACCCCAAAATTGGGCCTAGAAAAAAGTGCGACGGATTTGCTGTATTTTTGCGGTGGTTACTAGGGAAGGTGCTGGGCTGCTACAGTTAAAAGTGCGGGCCTCTGAGCCGCTTCGTTCTCCTTGTGTAGAAAAAAGTCTGTTTTGGAAGGTCAAAATGACCTTTTTTTGAAATTTTGCCGGCCTCTCCCGTCCAAACGCGCGGGGATAGAAAGTTGTCCTTTATACTGAAGATAGAGTTGGACGAGCTGTATTCAACGCACTCATCGGCTTTGTTGTAACTATACGTACTGCGGAGTAATGGCGGCTAGATTGTCTCGAAAATTAGAAAGTGTTCGCGATTGCCATTTTGATGCTATCGTGTAAGAAGCAAGTCAATGGGGAATACATGGCCGCATCCCGTTCCTCGGTACGGCCATTATTTCCGGATTTAGAGACTCAAAAATGTTAGGTACCCCAAAATTGGGCCTAGAAAAAAGTGCGACGGATTTGCTGGATTTTTGCGGTGATTACTAGGGAAGATGCTGCGATGCTACAGTTAAAAGGCCGGGCCTCTGAGCCGCTTCGTTCTCCTTGTGTAGAAAAAAGTCTGTTTTGGAAGGTCAAAATGACCTTTTTTTGAAATTTTGCCGGCCTCTCCCGTCCAAACGCGCGGGGATAGAAAGTTGTCCTTTATACTGAAGATAGAGTTGGACGAGCTGTATTCAACGCATTCATCGGCTTTGCTGTAACTATACGTACTGCGGAGTAATGGCGGCTAGAATGTCGGAGGAATAGTGGTTTAAACCCTTCCCTTTTTTTTCTCGAAAATTAGATAGTGTTCGCGATTGCCATTTTGATGCTATCGTGTAAGAAGCAAGTCAATGGGGAATACATGGCCGCATCCCGTTCCTCGGTACGGCCATTATTTCCGGATTTAGAGACTCAAAAATGTTAGGTACCCCAAAATTGGGCCTAGAAAAAAGTGCGACGGATTTGCTGGATTTTTGCGGTGATTACTAGGGAAGATGCTGCGATGCTACAGTTAAAAGGGCGGGCCTCTGAGCCGCTTCGTTCTCCTTGTGTAGAAAAAAGTCTGTTTTGGAAGGTCAAAATGACCTTTTTTTTTAAATTTTGCCGGCCTCTCCCGTCCAAACGCGCGGGGATAGAAAGTTGTCCTTTATACTGAAGATAGAGTTGGACGAGCTGTATTCAACGCACTCATCGGCTTTATTGTAACTATACGTACTGCGGAGTAATGGCGGCTAGAATGTCGGCGGAATAGTGGTTTAAACCCTTCCCCTTTTTATTCTCGAAAATCAGAAAGTGTTCGCGATTGCCATTTTGATGCTATCGTGTAAGAAGCAAGTCAATGGGGAATACATGGCCGCATCCCGTTCCTCGGTACGGCCAATATTTCCGGATTTAGAGACTCAAAAATGTTAGGTACCCCAAAATTGGGCCTAGAAAAAAGTGCAACGGATTTGCTGGATTTTTGCGGTGATTACTAGGGTAGATGCTGCGATGCTACAGTTAAAAGGGCGGGCCTCTGAGCCGCTTCGTTCTCCTTGTGTAGAAAAAAGTCTGTTTTGGAAGGTCAAAATGACCTTTTTTTGAAATTTTGCCGGCCTCTCCCGTCCAAACGCGCGGGGATAGAAAGTTGTCCTTTATACTGAAGATAGAGTTGGACGAGCTGTATTCAACGCACTCATCGGCTTTGTTGTAACTATACGTACTGCGGAGTAATGTCGGCTAGATTGTCGGCGGAATAGTGGTTTAAACCCTTCCCCTTTTTTTCTCGAAAATCAGAAAGTGTTCGCGATTGCTATTTTGATGCTATCGTGTAAGAAGCAAGTCAATGGGGAATACATGGCCGCATCCCGTTCCTCGGTACGGCCATTATTTCCGGATTTAGAGACTCAAAAATGTTAGGTACCCCAAAATTGGGCCTAGAAAAAAGTGCGACGGATTTGCTGGATTTTTGCGGTGATTACTAGGGAAGATGCTGCGATGCTACAGTTAAAAGGGCGGGCCTCTGAGCCGCTTCGTTCTCCTTGTGTAGAAAAAAGTCTGTTTTGGAAGGTCAAAATGACCTTTTTTTGAAATGTTGCCGGCCTCTCCCGTCCAAACGCGCGGGGATAGAAAGGTGTCCTTTATACTGAAGATAGAGTTGGACGAGCTGTATTCAACGCACTCATCGGCTTTGTTGTAACTATACGTACTGCGGAGTAATGGCGGCTAGAATGTCGGCGGAATAGTGGTTACCCTTCCCCTTTTTTTCTCGAAAATCAGAAAGTGTTCGCGATTGCCATTTTGATGCTATCGTGTAAGAAGCAAGTCAATGGGGAATACATGGCCGCATCCCGTTCCTCGGTACGGCCATTATTTCCGGATTTAGAGACTGAAAAATGTTAGGTACCCCAAAATTGGGCCTAGAAAAAAGTGCGACGGATTTGCTGGATTTTTGCGTTGATTACTAGGGAAGATGCTGCGATGCTACAGTTAAAAGGGCGGGCCTCTGAGCCGTCCAAACGCGCGGAGATAGAAAGTTGTCCTTTATACTGAAGATAGAGTTGGACGAGCTGTATTCAACGCACTCATCGGCTTTGTTGTAACTATACGTACTGCGGAGTAATGGCGGCTAGAATGTCGGCGGAATAGTGGTTACCCTTCCCCTTTTTTTCTCGAAAATCAGAAAGTATTCGCGATTGCCATTTTGATGCTATCGTGTAAGAAGCAAGTCAATGGGGAACACATGGCCGCATCCCGTTCCTCGGTACGGCCATTATTTCCGGATTTAGAGACTCAAAAATGTTAGGTACCCCAAAATTTGGCCTAGAAAAATGTGCGACGGATTTGCTGGATTTTTGCGGTGGTTACTGGGGAAGATGCTGGGCTGCTACAGTTAAAAGTGCGGGCCTCTGAGCCGCTTCGTTCTCCTTGTGTAGAAAAAAGTCTGTTTTGGAAGGTCAAAATGACCTTTTTTTGAAATTTTGCCGGCCTCTCCCGTCCAAACCCGCGGGGATAGAAAGTTGTCCTTTATACTGAAGATAGAGTTGGACGAGCTGTATTCAACGCACTCATCGGCTTTATTGTAACTATACGTACTGCGGAGTAATGGCGGCTAGAATGTCGGCGGAATAGTGGTTTAAACCCTTCCCCTTTTTATTCTCGAAAATCAGAAAGTGTTCGCGATTGCCATTTTGATGCTATCGTGTAAGAAGCAAGTCAATGGGGAATACATGGCCGCATCCCGTTCCTCGGTACGGCCAATATTTCCGGATTTAGAGACTCAAAAATGTTAGGTACCCCAAAATTGGGCCTAGAAAAAAGTGCAACGGATTTGCTGGATTTTTGCGGTGATTACTAGGGTAGATGCTGCGATGCTACAGTTAAAAGGGCGGGCCTCTGAGCCGCTTCGTTCTCCTTGTGTAGAAAAAAGTCTGTTTTGGAAGGTCAAAATGACCTCTTTTTGAAATTTTGCCGGCCTCTCCCGTCCAAACGCGCGGGGATAGAAAGTTGTCCTTTATACTGAAGATAGAGTTGGACGAGCTGTATTCAACGCACTCATCGGCTTTGTTGTAACTATACGTACTGCGGAGTAATGGCGGCTAGAATGTCGGCGGAATAGTGGTTTAAACCCTTCCCCTTTTTTTCTCGAAAATTAGAAAGTGTTCGCGATTGCCATTTTGATGCTATCGTGTAAGAAGCAAGTCAATGGGGAATACATGGCCGCATCCCGTTCCTCGGTACGGTCATTATTTCCGGATTTAGAGACTCAAAAATGTTAGGTACCCAAAATTGGGCCTAGAAAAAAGTGCGACGGATTTGCTGGATTTATGCGGTGGTTACTAGGGAAGATGCTGGGCTGCTACAGTTAAAAGTGCGGGCCTCTGAGCCGCTTCGTTCTCCTTGTGTAGAAAAAAGTCTGTTTTGGAAGGTCAAAATGACCTTTTTTTGAAATTTTGCCGGCCTCTCCCGTCCAAACGCGCGGGGATAGAAAGTTGTCCTTTATACTGAAGATAGAGTTGGACGAGCTGTATTCAACGCACTCATCGGCTTTGTTGTAACTATACGTACTGCGGAGTAATGTCGGCTAGATTGTCGGCGGAATAGTGGTTTAAACCCTTCCCCTTTTTTTCTCGAAAATCAGAAAGTGTTCGCGATTGCTATTTTGATGCTATCGTGTAAGAAGCAAGTCAATGGGGAATACATGGCCGCATCCCGTTCCTCGGTACGGCCATTATTTCCGGATTTAGAGACTCAAAAATGTTAGGTACCCCAAAATTGGGCCTAGAAAAAAGTGCGACGGATTTGCTGGATTTTTGCGGTGATTACTAGGGAAGATGCTGCGATGCTACAGTTAAAAGGGCGGGCCTCTGAGCCGCTTCGTTCTCCTTGTGTAGAAAAAAGTCTGTTTTGGAAGGTCAAAATGACCTTTTTTTGAAATGTTGCCGGCCTCTCCCGTCCAAACGCGCGGGGATAGAAAGGTGTCCTTTATACTGAAGATAGAGTTGGACGAGCTGTATTCAACGCACTCATCGGCATTGTTGTAACTATACGTACTGCGGAGTAATGGCGGCTAGAATGTCGGCGGAATAGTGGTTACCCTTCCCCTTTTTTTCTCGAAAATCAGAAAGTGTTCGCGATTGCCATTTTGATGCTATCGTGTAAGAAGCAAGTCAATGGGGAATACATGGCCGCATCCCGTTCCTCGGTACGGCCATTATTTCCGGATTTAGAGACTCAAAAATGTTAGGTACCCCAAAATTGGGCCTAGAAAAAAGTGCGACGGATTTGCTGGATTTTTGCGTTGATTACTAGGGAAGATGCTGCGATGCTACAGTTAAAAGGGCGGGCCTCTGAGCCGTCCAAACGCGCGGAGATAGAAAGTTGTCCTTTATACTGAAGATAGAGTTGGACGAGCTGTATTCAACGCACTCATCGGCTTTGTTGTAACTATACGTACTGCGGAGTAATGGCGGCTAGAATGTCGGCGGAATAGTGGTTACCCTTCCCCTTTTTTTCTCGAAAATCAGAAAGTATTCGCGATTGCCATTTTGATGCTATCGTGTAAGAAGCAAGTCAATGGGGAACACATGGCCGCATCCCGTTCCTCGGTACGGCCATTATTTCCGGATTTAGAGACTCAAAAATGTTAGGTACCCCAAAATTTGGCCTAGAAAAATGTGCGACGGATTTGCTGGATTTTTGCGGTGGTTACTGGGGAAGATGCTGGGCTGCTACAGTTAAAAGTGCGGGCCTCTGAGCCGCTTCGTTCTCCTTGTGTAGAAAAAAGTCTGTTTTGGAAGGTCAAAATGACCTTTTTTTGAAATTTTGCCGGCCTCTCCCGTCCAAACCCGCGGGGATAGAAAGTTGTCCTTTATACTGAAGATAGAGTTGGACGAGCTGTATTCAACGCACTCATCGGCTTTATTGTAACTATACGTACTGCGGAGTAATGGCGGCTAGAATGTCGGCGGAATAGTGGTTTAAACCCTTCCCCTTTTTTTCTCGAAAATCAGAAAGTGTTCGCGATTGCCATTTTGATGCTATCGTGTAAGAAGCAAGTCAATGGGGAATACATCGCCACATCCCGTTCCTCGTTACGGCCATTATTTCCGGATTTAGAGACTCAAAAATGCTAGGTACCACAAAATTGGGCCTAGAAAAAAGTGCGACGGATTTGCTGGATTTTTGCGGTGGTTACTAGGTAAGATGCTGGACTGCTACAGTTAAAAGTGCGGGCCTCTGAGCCGCTTCGTTCTCCTTGTGTAGAAAAAAGTCTGTTTTGGAAGGTCAAAATGACCTTTTTTTGAAATTTTGCCGGCCTCTCCCGTCCAAACGCGCGGGGATAGAAAGTTGTCCTTTATACTGAAGATAGAGTTGGACGAGCTGTATTCAACGCACTCATCGGCTTTGTTGTAACTATACGTACTGCGGAGTAATGGCGGCTAGAATGTCGGCGGAATAGTGGTTACCCTTCCCCTTTTTTTCTCGAAAATCAGAAAGTATTCGCGATTGCCATTTTGATGCTATCGTGTAAGAAGCAAGTCAATGGGGAATACATGGCCGCATCCCGTTCCTCGGTACGGCCATTATTTCCGTATTTAGGGACTCAAAAATGTTAGGTACCCCAAAATTAGGCCTAGAAAAAAGTGCGACGGATTTGCTGGATTTTTGCGGTGGTTACTAGGGAAGATACTGGGCTGCTACAGTTAAAAGTGCGGGCCTCTGAGCCGCTTCGTTCTCCTTGTGTAGAAAAAAGTCTGTTTTGGAAGGTCAAAATGACCTTTTTTTGAAATTTTGCCGGCCTCTCCCGTCCAAACGCGCGGAGATAGAAAGTTGTCCTTTATATTGAAGATAGAGTTGGACGAGCTGTATTCAACGCACTCATCGGCTTTGTTGTAACTATACGTACTGCGGAGTAATGGCGGCTAGATTGTCGGCGGAATAGTGGTTTAAACCCTTCCCCTTTTTTTCTCGAAAATCAGAAAGTGTTCGCGATTGCCATTTTGATGCTATCGTGTAAGAAGCAAGTCAATGGGGAATACATGGCCGCATCCCGTTCCGCGGTACGGCCATTATTTCCGGATTTAGAGACTCAAAAATGTTAGGTACCCCAAAATTGGGCCTAGAAAAAAGTGCGACGGATTTGCTGGATTTTTGCGTTGATTACTAGGGAAGATGCTGCGATGCTACAGTTAAAAGGGCGGGCCTCTGAGCCGCTTCGTTCTCCTTGTGTAGAAAAAAGTCTGTTTTGGAAGGTCAAAATGACCTTTTTTTGAAATTTTGCCGGCCTCTCCCGTCCAAACGCGCGGGGATAGAAAGTTGTCCTTTATACTGGAGATGGAGTTGGACGAGCTGTATTCAACGCACTCATCGGCTTTGATGTAACTATACGTACTGCGGAGTAATGGCGGCTAGAGTGTCCATTCCCCTTTTTTTCTCGAAAATCAGAAAGTGTTCGCGATTGCCATTTTGATGCTATCGTGTAAGAAGCAAGTCAATGGGGAATACATGGCCGCATGCCGTTCCTCGGTACGGCCATTATTTCCGGATTTAGAGACTCAAAAATGTTAGGTACCCCAAAATTGGGCCTAGAAAAAAGTGCGACGGATTTGCTGGATTTTTGCGGTGGTTACTAGGGAAGATGCTGGGCTGCTACAGTTAAAAGTGCGGGCCTCTGAGCCGCTTCGTTCTCCTTGTGTAGAAAAAAGTCTGTTTTGGAAGGTCAAAATGACCTTTTTTTGAAATTTTGCCGGCCTCTCCCGTCCAAACGCGCGGTGATAGAAAGTTGTCCTTTATACTGAAGATAGAGTTTGACGAGCTGTATTCAACGCACTCATCGGCTTTGTTGTAACTATACGTACTGCGGAGTAATGGCGGCTAGAATGTCGGCGGAATAGTGGTTACCCTTCCCCTTTTTTTCTCGAAAATCAGAAAGTATTCGCGATTGCCATTTTGATGCTATCGTGTAAGAAGCAAGTCAATGGGGAATACATGGCCGCATCCCGTTCCTCGGTACGGCCATTATTTCCGTATTTAGAGACTCAAAAATGTTAGGTACCCCAAAATAGGGCCTAGAAAAAAGTGCGACGGATTTGCTGGATTTTTGCGTTGATTACTAGGGAAGATGCTGCGATGCTACAGTTAAAAGGGCGGGCCTCTGAGCCGCTTCGTTCTCCTTGTGTAGAAAAAAGTCTGTTTTGGAAGGTCAAAATGACCTTTTTTTGAAATTTTGCCGGCCTCTCCCGTCCAAACGCGCGGGGATAGAAAGTTGTCCTTTATACTGAAGATAGAGTTGGACGAGCTGTATTCAACGCACTCATCGGCTTTATTGTAACTATACGTACTGCGGAGTAATGGCGGCTAGAATGTCGAAAATCAGAAAGTGTTCGCGATTGCCATTTTGATGCTATCGTGTAAGAAGCAAGTCAATGGGGAATACTTCGCCGCATCCCGTTCCTCGGTACGGCCATTATTTCCGAATTTAGAGACTCAAAAATGCTAGGTACCACAAAATTGGGCCTAGAAAAAAGTGCGACGGATTTGATGGATTTTTGCGGTGGTTACTAGGGAAGATGCTGGGCTGCTACAGTTAAAAGTGCGGGCCTCTGAGCCGCTTCGTTCTCCTTGTGTAGAAAAAAGTCTGTTTTGGAAAGTCAAAATGACCTTTTTTTGAAATTTTGCCGGCCTCTCCGTCCAAACGCGCGGGGATAGAAAGTTGTCCTTTATACTGAAGATAGAGTTGGACGAGCTGTATTCAACGCACTCATCGGCTTTGTTGTAACTATACGTACTGCGGAGTAATGGCGGCTAGAATGTCGGCGGAATAGAGGTTTAAACCCATCCCCTTTTTTTCTCGAAAATCAGAAAGGGTTCGCGATTACCATTGTGATGCTATCGTGTAAGAAGCAAGTCAATGGGGAATACATGGCCGCATCCCGTTCCTCGGTACGGCCATTATTTCCGGATTTAGAGACTCAAAAATGTTAGGTACCCCAAAATTGGGCCTAGAAAAAAGTGCGACGGATTTGCTGGATTTTTGCGGTGATTACTAGGGAAGATGCTGCGATGCTACAGTTAAAAGGGCGGACCTCTGAGCCGCTTCGTTCTCCTTGTGTCGAAAAAAGTCTGTTTTGGAAGGTCAATATGACCTTTTTTTGAAATTTTGCCGGCCTCTCCCGTCCAAACGCGCGGGGATAGAAAGTTGTCCTTTATACTGAAGATAGAGTTGGACGAGCTGTATTGAACGCACTCATCGGCTTTGTTGTATCTATACGTACTGCGGAGTAATGGCGGCTAGAATGTCGGCGGAATATCAGAAATATCGAAAATCAGAAAGTGTTCGCGATTGCCATTTTGTTGCTATCGTGTAAGAAGCAAGTCAATGGGGAATACATGGCCGCATCCCGTTCCTCGTTAGGGCCATTATTTCCGTATTTAGAGACTCAAAAATGTTAGGTACCCCAAAATTGGGCCTAGAAAAAAGTGCGACGGATTTGCTGGATTTTTGCGGTGGTTACTAGGTAAGATGCTGGGCTGCTACAGTTAAAAGTGCGGGCCTCTGAGCCGCTTCGTTCTCCTTGTGTAGAAAAAAGTCTGTTTTGGAAGGTCAAAATGACCCTTTTTTGAAATTTTGCCGGCCTCTCCCGTCCAAACGCGCGGGGATAGAAAGTTGTCCTTTATACTGAAGATAGAGTTGGACGAGGTGTATTGAACGCACTCATCGGCTTTGTTGTAACTATACGTACTGCGGAGTAATGGCTTCTAGATTGTCCCCTTTTTTTCTCGAAAATCAGAAAGTGTTCGCGATTGCCATTTTGATGCTATCGTGTAAGAAGCAAGTCAATGGGGAATACATCGCCGCATCCCGTTCCTCGGTACGGCCATTATTTCCGGATTTAGAGACTAAAAAATGTTAGGTACCACAAAATTGGGCCTAGAAAAAGTGCGACGGATTTGCTGGATTTTTGCGGAGGTTACTAGGGAAGATGCTGGGCTGCTACAGTTAAAAGTGCGGGCTTCTGAGCCGCTTCGTTCTCCTTGAGTAGAAAAAAGTCTGTTTTGGAAGGTCAATATGACCTTTTTTTGAAATTTTGCCGGCCTCTCCCGTCCAAACGCGCGGGGATAGAAAGTTTTCCATTATACTGAAGATAGAGTTGGACGAGCTGTATTCAACGCACTCATCGGCTTTGGTGTAACTATACGTACTGCGGAGTAATGGCGGCTAGAATGACGGCGGAAATCAGAAAGTGTTCGCGATTGCCATTTTGATGCTATCGTGTAAGAAGCAAGTCAGTGGGGAATACACGGCCGCATCCCGTTCCTCGGTACCTCCATTATTTCCGGATTTAGAGACTCAAAAATGTTAGGTACCCCAAAATTGGGCCTAGAAAAAAGTGCGACGGATTTGCTGGATTTTTGCGGTGGTTACTAGGGAAGATGCTGGGATGCTACAGTTAAAAGGGCGGGACTCTGAGCCGCTTCGTTCTCCTTGTGTAGAAAAAAGTCTGTTTTGGAAGGTCAAAATGACCTTTTTTTTTTAATTTTGCCAGCCTCTCCCGTCCAAACGCGCGGGGATAGAAAGGTATCCTTTATACAGAAGATAGAGTTGGACGAGCTGTATTCAACGCACTCATCGGATTTGTTGTAACTATACGTACTGCGGAGTAATGGCGGCTAGAATGTCGGCGGAATAGTGGTTTAAACCCTTCCCCTTTTTTTCTCGAAAATCAGAAAGTGTTCGCGATTGCCATTTTGATGCTATCGTGTAAGAAGCAAGTCAATGGGGAATACATGGCCGCATCCCGTTCCTCGGTACGGCCATTATTTCCGGATTTAGAGACTCAAAAATGTTAGGTACCCCAAAATTGGGCCTAGAAAAATGTGCGACGGATTTGCTGGATTTTTGCGGTGGTTACTGGGGAAGATGCTGGGCTGCTACAGTTAAAAGTGCGGGCCTCTGAGCCGCTTCGTTCTCCTTGTGTAGAAAAAAGTCTGTTTTGGAAGGTCAAAATGACCTTTTTTTGAAATTTTGCCGGCCTCTCCCGTCCAAACGCGCGGAGATAGAAAGTTGTCCTTTATACTGAAGATAGAGTTGGACGAGCTGTATTCAACGCACTCATCGGCTTTATTGTAACTATACGTACTGCGGAGTAATGGCGGCTAGAATGTCGAAAATCAGAAAGTGTTCGCGATTGCCATTTTGATGCTATCGTGTAAGAAGCAAGTCAATGGGGAATACATCGCCGCATCCCGTTCCTCGGTACGGCCATTATTTCCGGATTTAGAGACTCAAAAATGCTAGGTACCACAAAATTGGGCCTAGAAAAAAGTGCGACGGATTTGATGGATTTTTGCGGTGGTTACTAGGGAAGATGCTGGGCTGCTACAGTTAAAAGTGCGGGCCTCTGAGCCGCTTCGTTCTCCTTGTGTAGAAAAAAGTCTGTTTTGGAAGGTCAAAATGACCTTTTTTTGAAATTTTGCCGGCCTCTCCGTCCAAACGCGCGGGGATAGAAAGTTGTCCTTTATACTGTAGATAGAGTTGGACGAGCTGTATTCAACGCACTCATCGGCTTTGTTGTAACAATACGTACTGCGGAGTAATGGCGGCTAGAATGTCGGCGGAATAGTGGTTTAAACCCATCCCCTTTTTTTCCCGAAAATCAGAAAGTGTTCGCGATTACCATTTTGATTCTATCGTGTAAGAAGCAAGTCAATGGGGAATACATGGCCGCATCCCGTTCCTCGGTACGGCCATTATTTCCGGATTTAGAGACTCAAAAATGTTAGGTACCCCAAAATTGGGCCTAGAAAAAAGTGCGACGGATTTGCTGGATTTTTGCGGTGGTTACTAGGGAAGATGCTGGGATGCTACAGTTAAAAGGGCGCGCCTCTGAGCCGCTTCGTTCTCCTTGTGTAGAAAAAAGTCTGTTTTGGAAGGTCAAAATGACCTTTTTTTTTTAATTTTGCCGGCCTCTCCCGTCCAAACGCGCGGGGATAGAAAGGTGTCCTTTATACTGAGGATAGAGTTGGACGTGCTGTATTCAACGCACTCATCGGCTTTGTTGTAACTATACGTACTGCGGAGTAATGGCGGCTAGAATGTCGGCGGAATAGTGGTTTAAACCCTTACCCTTTTTTTCTCGAAAATCAGAAAGTGTTCGCGATTGCCATTTTGATGCTATCGTGTAAGAAGCAAGTCAATGGGGAATACATGGCCGCATCCCGTTCCTCGGTACGGCCATTATTTCCGGATTTAGAGACTCAAAAATGTTAGGTACCCCAAAATTGGGCCTAGAAAAAAGTGCGACGGATTTGCTGGATTTTTGCGGTGATTACTAGGGAAGATGCTGGGATGCTACAGTTAAAAGGGCGGGCCTCTGAGCCGCTTCGTTCTCCTTGTGTAGAAAGAAGTCTGTTTTGGATGATCAAAATGACCTTTTTTTGAAATTTTGCCGGCCTCTCCCGTCCAAACGCTCGGGGATAGAAAGGTGTCCTTTATACTGAAGATAGAGTTGGACGAGCTGTATTCAACGCACTCATCGGCTTTGTTGTAACTATACGTACTGCGGAGTAATGGCGGCTAGAATGTCGGCGGAATAGTGGTTTAAACCCTTCCCCTTTTTTTCTCGAAAATCAGAAAGTGTTCGCGATTGCCATTTTGATGCTATCGTGTAAGAAGCAAGTCAATGGGGAATACATGGCCGCATCCCGTTCCTCGGTACGGCCATTATTTCCGGATTTAGAGACTCAAAAATGTTAGGTACCCCAAATTTGGGCCTAGAAAAAAGTGCGACGGATTTGCTGGATTTTTGCGGTGGTTACTAGGGAAGATGCTGGGCTGCTACAGTTAAAAGTGCGGGCCTCTGAGCCGCTTCGTTCTCCTTGTGTAGAAAAAAGTCTGTTTTGGAAGGTCAAAATGACCTTTTTTTGAAATTTTGCCGGCTTCTCCCGTCCAAACGCGCGGGGATAGAAAGTTGTCCTTTATACTGAATACAGAGCTGGACGAGCTGAATTCAACGCACTCATCGGCTTTGTTATTACTATACGTACTGCGGAGTAATGGCGGCTAGAATGTCGGCGGAAATCAGAAAGTGTTCGCGATTGCCATTTTGATGCTATATTGTAAGAAGCAAGTCAATGGGGAATACACGGCCGCATCCCGTTCCTCGGTACCTCCATTATTTCCGGATTTAGAGACTCAAAAATGTTATGTACCCCAAAATTGGGCCTAGAAAAAAGTGCGACGGATTTGCTGGATTTTTGCGGTGGTTACTAGGGAAGATGCTGGGATGCTACAGTTAAAAGGGCGGGCCTCTGAGCCGCTTCGTTCTCCTTGTGTAGAAAAAAGTCTGTTTTGGAAGGTCAAAATGACCTTTTTTTTTTAATTTTGCCGGCCTCTCCCGTCCAAACGCGCGGGGATAGAAAGGTGTCCTTTATACTGAAGATAGAGTTGGACGAGCTGTATTCAACGCACTCATCGGCTTTGTTGTAACTATACGTACTGCGGAGTAATGGCGGCTAGAATGTCGGCGGAATAGTGGTTTAAACCCTTCCCCTTTTTTTCTCGAAAATCAGAAAGTGTTCGCGATTGCCATTTTGATGCTATCGTGTAAGAAGCAAGTCAATGGGGAATACATGGCCGCATCCCGTTCCTCGGTACGGCCATTATTTCCGGATTTAGAGACTCAAAAATGTTAGGTACCCCAAAATTGGGCCTAGAAAAAAGTGCGACGGATTTGCTGGATTTTTGCGGTGATTACTAGGGAAGATGCTGGGCTGCTACAGTTAAAAGTGCGGGCCTCTGAGCCGATTCGTTCTCCTTGTGTAGAAAAAAGTCTGTTTTGGAAGGTCAAAATGACCTTTTTTTGAAATTTTGCCGGCCTCTCCCGTCCAAACGCGCGGGGATAGAAAGTTGTCCTTTATACTGAAGATAGAGTTGGACGAGCTGTATTCAACGCACTCATAGGCTTTATTGTAACTATACGTACTGCGGAGTAATGGCAGCTAGAATGTCGAAAATCAGAAAGTGTTCGCGATTGCCATTTTGATGCTATCGTGTAAGAAGCAAGTCAATGGGGAATACATCGCCGCATCCCGTTCCTCGGTACGGCCATTATTTCCGGGTTTAGAGACTCAAATATGCTAGGTACCACAAAATTGGGCCTAGAAAAAAGTGCGACGGATTTGATGGATTTTTGCGGTGGTTACTAGGGAAGATGCTGGGCTGCTACAGTTAAAAGTGCGGGCCTCTGAGCCGCTTCGTTCTCCTTGTGTAGAAAAAAGTCGGTTTTGGAAGGTCAAAATGACCTTTTTTTGAAATTTTGCCGGCCTCTCCGTCCAAACGCGCGGGGATAGAAAGTTGTCCTTTATACTGAAGATAGAGTTGGACGAGCTGTATTCAACGCACTCATCGGCTTTGTTGTAACTATACGTACTGCGGAGTAATGGCGGCTAGAATGTCGGCGGAATAGTGGTTTAAACCCTTCCCCTTTTTTTCTCGAAAATCAGAAAGTGTTCGCGATTACCATTTTGATGCTATCGTGTAAGAAGCAAGTCAATGGGGAATACATGGCCGCATCCCGTTCCTCGGTACGGCTATTATTTCCGGATTTAGAGACTCAAAAATGTTAGGTACCCCAAAATTGGGCCTAGAAAAAAGTGCGACGGATTTGCTGGATTTTTGCGGTGATTACTAGGGAAGATGCTGCGATGCTACAGTTAAAAGGGCGGGCCTCTGAGCCGCTTCGTTCTCCTTGTGTCGAAAATAGTCTGATTTGGAAGGTCAATATGACCTTTTTTTGAAATTTTGCCGGCCTCTCCCGTCCAAACGCGCGGGAATAGAAAGTTGTCCTTTATACTGAAGATAGAGTTGGACGAGCTGTATTGAACGCACTCATCGGCTTTGTTGTAACTATACGTACTGCGGAGTAATGGCGGCTAGAGTGTCGGCGGAATAGTGGTTTAAACCCTTCCCCTTTTTTTCTCGAAAATCAGAAAGTGTTCGCGATTGCCATTTTGATGCTATCGTGTAAGAAGCAAGTCAATGGGGAATACATGGCCGCATCCCGTTCCTCGGTACGGCCATTATTTCCGGATTTAGAGACTCAAAAATGTTAGGTACCCCAAAATTGGGCCTAGAAAAAAGTTCGACGGATTTGCTGGATTTTTGCGGTGGTTACTAGGGAAGATGCTGGGCTGCTACAGTTAAAAGTGCGGGCCTCTGAGCCGCTTCGTTCTCCTTGTGTAGAAAAGAGTCTGTTTTGGAAGGTCAAAATGACCTTTTTTTGAAATTTTGCCGGCCTCTCCCGTCCAAACGCGCGGGGATAGAAAGTTGTCCTTTATACTGAAGACAGAGTTGGACGAGCTGAATTCAACGCACTCATCGGCTTTGTTATTACTATACGTACTGCGGAGTAATGGCGGCTAGAATGTCGGCGGAAATCAGAAAGTGTTCGCGATTGCCATTTTGATGCTATATTGTAAGAAGCAAGTCAATGGGGAATACACGGCCGCATCCCGTTCCTCGGTACCTCCATTATTTCCGGATTTAGAGACTCAAAAATGTTAGGTACCCCAAAATTGGGCCTAGAAAAAAGTGCGACGGATTTGCTGGATTTTTGCGGTGGTTACTAGGGAAGATGCTGGGATGCTACAGTTAAAAGGGCGGGCCTCTGAGCCGCTTCGTTCTCCTTGTGTAGAAAAAAGTCTGTTTTGGAAGGTCAAAATGACCTTTTTTTTTTAATTTTGCCGGCCTCTCCCGTCCAAACGCGCGGGGATAGAAAGGTGTCCTTTATACTGAAGATAGAGTTGGACGAGCTGTATTGAACGCACTCATCGGCTTTGTTGTAACTATAAGTACTGCGGAGTAAAGGCGGCTAGAGTGTCGGCGGAATAGTGGTTTAAACCCTTCCCCTTTTTTTCTCGAAAATCAGAAAGTGTTCGCGATTGCCATTTTGATGCTATCGTGTAAGAAGCAAGTCAATGGGGAATACATGGCCGCATCCCGTTCCTCGGTACGGCCATTATTTCCGGATTTAGAGACTCAAAAATGTTAGGTACCCCAAAATTGGGCCTAGAAAAAAGTGCGACGGATTTGCTGGATTTTTGCGGTGGTTACTAGGGAAGATGCTGGGCTGCTACAGTTAAAAGTGCGGGCCTCTGAGCCGCTTCGTTCTCCTTGTGTAGAAAAGAGTCTGTTTTGGAAGGTCAAAATGACCTTTTTTTGAAATTTTGCCGGCCTCTCCCGTCCAAACGCGCGGGGATAGAAAGTTGTCCTTTATACTGAAGACAGAGTTGGACGAGCTGAATTCAACGCACTCATCGGCTTTGCCATTACTATACGTACTGCGGAGTAATGGCGGCTAGAATGTCGGCGGAATAGTGGTTTAAACCCTTCCCCTTTTTTTCTCGAAAATCAGAAAGTGTTCGCGATTGCCATTTTGATGCTATCGTGTAAGAAGCAAGTCAATGGGGAATACATCGCCGCATCCCGTTCCTCGGTACGGCCATTATTTCCGGATTTAGAGACTCAAAAATGCTAGGTACCACAAAATTGGGCCTAGAAAAAAGTGCGACGGATTTGATGGATATTTGCGGTGGTTACTAGGGAAGATGCTGGGCTGCTACAGTTAAAAGTGCGGGCCTCTGAGCCGCTTCGTTCACCTTGTGTAGAAAAAAGTCTGTTTTGGAAGGTCAAAATGACCTTTTTTTGAAATTTTGCCGGCCTCTCCGTCCAAACGCGCGGGGATAGAAAGTTGTCCTTTATACTGAAGATAGAGTTGGACGAGCTGTATTCAACGCACTCATCGGCTTTGTTGTAACTATACGTACTGCGGAGTAATGGCGGCTAGAATGTCGGCGGAATAGTGGTTTAAACCCTTCCCCTTTTTTTCTCGAAAATCAGAAAGTGTTCGCGATTGCCATTTTGATGCTATCGTGTAAGAAGCAAGTCAATGGGGAATACATGGCCGCATCCCGTTCCTCGGTACGGCCATTATTTCCGGATTTAGAGACTCAAAAATGTTAGGTACCCCAAAATTGGGCCTAGAAAAAAGTGCGACGGATTTGCTGGATATTTGCGGTGGTTACTAGGGAAGATGCTGGACTGCTACAGTTAAAAGTGCGGGCCTCTGAGCCGCTTCGTTCTCCTTGTGTAGAAAAGTCTGTTTTGGAAGGTCAAAATGACCTTTTTTTGAAATTTTGCCGGCCTCTCCCGTCCAAACGCGCGGGGATAGAAAGTTGTCCTTTATACTGAAGATAGAGTTGGACGAGCTGTATTCAACGCACTCATCGGCTTTGTTGTAACTATACGTACTGCGGAGTAATGGCGGCTAGATTGTCGGCGGAATAGTGGTTTAAACTATACTATACGTACTGCGGAGTAATGGCGGCTAGAATATCGGCGGAAATCAGAAAGTGTTCGCGATTGCCATTTTGATGCTATCGTGTAAGAAGCAAGTCAATGGGGAATACACGGCCGCATCCCGTTCCTCGGTACCTCCATTATTTCCGGATTTAGAGACTCAAAAATGTTAGGTACCCCAAAATTGGGCCTAGAAAAAAGTGCGACGGATTTGCTGGATTTTTGCGGTGGTTACTAGGGAAGATGCTGGACTGCTACAGTTAAAAGTGCGGGCCTCTGAGCCGCTTCGTTCTCCTTGTGTAGAAAAGTCTGTTTTGGAAGGTCAAAATGACCTTTTTTTTTAAATTTTGCCGGCCTCTCCCGTCCAAACGCGCGGGGATAGAATGATGTCCTTTATACTGAAGATAGAGTTGGACGAGCTGTATTCAACGCACTCATCGGCTTTGTTGTAACTATACGTACTGCGGAGTAATGGCGGCTAGAATGTCGGCGGAATAGTGGTTTAAACCCTTCCCCTTTTTTTCTCGAAAATCAGAAAGTGTTGGCGATTGCCATTTTGATGCTATCGTGTAAGAAGCAAGTCAATGGGGAATACATGGCCGCATCCCGTTCCTCGGTACGGCCATTATTTCCGGATTTAGAGACTCAAAAATGTTAGGTACCCCAAAATTGGGCCTAGAAAAAAGTGCGACGGATTTGCTGGATTTTTGCGGTGGTTACTAGGGAAGATGCTGGGCTGCTACAGTTAAAAGTGCGGGCCTCTGAGCCGCTTCGTTCTCCTTGTGTAGAAAAAAGTCTGTTTTGCAAAGTCAAAATGACCTTTTTTTGAAATTTTGCCGGCCTCTCCCGTCCAAACGCGCGGGGATAGAAAGTTGTCCTTTATACTGAAGATAGAGTTGGACGAGCTGTATTCAACGCACTCATCGGGTTTGTTGTAGCTATACGTACTGCGGAGTAATGGCGGCTAGATTGTCGGCGGAATAGTGGTTTAAACCCTTCCCCTTTTTTTCTCGAAAATCAGAAAGTGTTCGCGATTGCCATTTTGATGCTATCGTGTAAGAAGCAAGTCAATGGGGAATACATGGCCGCATCCCGTTCCTCGGTACGGCCATTATTTCCGGATTTAGAGACTCAAAAATGTTAGGTACCCCAAAATTGGGCCTAGAAAAATGTGCGACGGATTTGCTGGATTTTTGCGGTGGTTACTGGGGTAGATGCTGGGCTGCTACAGTTAAAAGTGCGGGCCTCTGAGCCGCTTCGTTCTCCTTGTGTAGAAAAAAGTCTGTTTTGGAAGGTCAAAATGACCTTTTTTTGAAATTTTGCCGGCCTCTCCCGTCCAAACCCGCGGGGATAGAAAGTTGTCCTTTATACTGAAGATAGAGTTGGACGAGCTGTATTCAACGCACTCATCGGCTTTATTGTAACTATACGTACTGCGGAGTAATGGCGGCTAGAATGTCGGCGGAATAGTGGTTTAAACCCTTCCCCTTTTTTTCTCGAAAATCAGAAAGTGTTCGCGATTGCCATTTTGATGCTATCGTGTAAGAAGCAAGTCAATGGGGAATACATCGCCACATCCCGTTCCTCGGTACGGCCATTATTTCCGGATTTAGAGACTCAAAAATGCTAGGTACCACAAAATTGGGCCTAGAAAAAAGTGCGACGGATTTGATGGATTTTTGCGGTGGTTACTAGGGAAGATGCTGGGATGCTACAGTTAAAAGGGCGGGCCTCTGAGCCGCTTCTTTCTCCTTGTGTAGAAAAAAGTCTGTTTTGGAAGGTCAAAATGACCTTTTTTTTTTAATTTTGCCGGCCTCTCCCGTCCAAACGCGCGGGGATAGAAAGGTGTCCTTTATACTGAAGATAGAGTTGGACGAGCTGTATTGAACGCACTCATCGGCTTTGTTGTAACTGTAAGTACTGCGGAGTAATGGCGGCTAGAGTGTCGGCGGAATAGTGGTTTAAACCCTTCCCCTTTTTTTCTCGAAAATCAGAAAGTGTTCGCGATTGCCATTTTGATGCTATCGTGTAAGAAGCAAGTCAATGGGGAATACATGGCCGCATCCCGTTCCTCGGTACGGCCATTATTTCCGGATTTAGAGACTCAAAAATGTTAGGTACCCCAAAATTGGGCCTAGATAAAAGTGCGACGGATTTGCTGGATTTTTGCGGTGGTTACTAGGGAAGATGCTGGGCTGCTACAGTTAAAAGTGCGGGCCTCTGAGCCGCTTCGTTCTCCTTGTGTAGAAAAGAGTCTGTTTTGGAAGGTCAAAATGACCTTTTTTTGAAATTTTGCCGGCCTCTCCCGTCCAAACGCGCGGGGATAGAAAGTTGTCCTTTATACTGAAGACAGAGTTGGACGAGCTGAATTCAACGCACTCATCGGCTTTGTTATTACTATACGTACTGCGGAGTAATGGCGGCTAGAATGTCGGCGGAAATCAGAAAGTGTTCGCGATTGCCATTTTGATGCTATCGTGTAAGAAGCAAGTCAATGGGGAATACACGGCCGCATTCCGTTCCTCGGTACCTCCATTATTTCCGGATTTAGAGACTCAAAAATGTTAGGTACCCCAAAATTGGGCCTAGAAAAAAGTGCGACGGATTTGCTGGATTTATGCGGTGGTTACTAGGGAAGATGCTGGGATGCTACAGTTAAAAGGGCGGGCCTCTGAGCCGCTTCGTTCTCCTTGTGTAGAAAAAAGTCTGTTTTGGAAGGTCAAAATGACCTTTTTTTTTTAATTTTGCCGGCCTCTCCCGTCCAAACGCGCGGGGATAAAAAGGTGTCCTTTATACTGAAGATAGAGTTGGACGAGCTGTATTCAACGCACTCATCGGCTTTGTTGTAACTATACGTACTGCGGAGTAATGGCGGCTAGAATGTCGAAAATCAGAAAGTGTTCGCGATTGCCATTTTGATGCTATCGTGTAAGAAGCAAGTCAATGGGGAATACACGGCCGCATCCCGTTCCACGGTACCTCCATTATTTCCGGATTTAGAGACTCAAAAATGTTAGGTACCCCAAAATTGGGCCTAGAAAAAAGTGCGACGGATTTGCTGGATTTTTGCGGTGGTTACTAGGGAAGATGCTCGGATGCTACAGTTAAAAGGGCGCGCCTCTGAGCCGCTTCGTTCTCCTTGTGTAGAAAAAAGTCTGTTTTGGAAGGTCAAAATGACCTTTTTTTTTTAATTTTGCCGGCCTCTCCCGTCCAAACGCGCGGGGATAGAAAGGTGTCCTTTATACTAAAGATAGAGTTGGACGAGCTGTATTCAACGCACTCATCGGCTTTGTTGTAACTATACGTACTGCGGAGTAATGGCGGCTAGAATGTCGGCGGAATAGTGGTTTAAACCCTTCCCCTTTTTTTCTCGAAAATCAGAAAGTGTTCGCGATTGCCATTTTGATGCTATCGTGTAAGAAGCAAGTCAATGGGGAATACATCGCCGCATCCCGTTCCTCTGTACGGCCATTATTTCCGGATTTAGAGACTCAAAAATGATAGGTACCCCAAAATTGGGCCTAGAAAAAAGTGCGACGGATTTGCTGGATTTTTGCGGTGGTTACTAGGGAAGATGCTGGGCTGCTACAGTTAAAAGTGCGGGCCTCTGAGCCGCTTCGTTCTCCTTGTGTAGAAAAAAGTCTGTTTTGCAAAGTCAAAATGACCTTTTTTTGAAATTTTGCCGGCCTCTCCCGTCGAAACGCGCGGGAATAGACAGTTGTCCTTTATACTGAAGATAGAGTTGGACGAGCTGTATTCAACGCACTCATCGGCTTTGTTGTAACTATACGTACTGCGGAGTAATGGCGGCTAGATTGTCGGCGGAATAGTGGTTTAAACTATACTATACGTACTGCGGAGTAATGGCGGCTAGAATATCGGCGGAAATCAGAAAGTGTTCGCGATTGCCATTTTGATGCTATCGTGTAAGAAGCAAGTCAATGGGGAATACACGGCCGCATCCCGTTCCTCGGTACCTCCATTATTTCCGGATTTAGAGACTCAAAAATGTTAGGTACCCCAAAATTGGGCCTAGAAAAAAGTGCGACGGATTTGCTGGATTTTTGCGGTCGTTACTAGGGAAGATGCTGGACTGCTACAGTTAAAAGTGCGGGCCTCTGAGCCGCTTCGTTCTCCTTGTGTAGAAAAGTCTGTTTTGGAAGGTCAAAATGACCTTTTTTTTGAAATTTTGCCGGCCTCTCCCGTCCAAACGCGCGGGGATAGAATGATGTCCTTTATACTGAAGATAGAGTTGGACGAGCTGTATTCAACGCACTCATCGGCTTTGTTGTAACTATACGTACTGCGGAGTAATGGCGGCTAGAATGTCGGCGGAATAGTGGTTTAAACCCTTCCCCTTTTTTTCTCGAAAATCAGAAAGTGTTGGCGATTGCCATTTTGATGCTATCGTGTAAGAAGCAAGTCAATGGGGAATACATGGCCGCATCCCGTTCCTCGGTACGGCCATTATTTCCGGATTTAGAGACTCAAAAATGTTAGGTACCCCAAAATTGGGCCTAGAAAAAAGTGCGACGGATTTGCTGGATTTTTGCGGTGGTTACTAGGGAAGATGCTGGGCTGCTACAGTTAAAAGTGCGGGCCTCTGAGCCGCTTCGTTCTCCTTGTGTAGAAAAAAGTCTGTTTTGCAAAGTCAAAATGACCTTTTTTTGAAATTTTGCCGGCCTCTCCCGTCCAAACGCGCGGGGATAGAAAGTTGTCCTTTATACTGAAGATAGAGTTGGACGAGCTGTATTCAACGCACTCATCGGCTTTGTTGTAGCTATACGTACTGCGGAGTAATGGCGGCTAGATTGTCGGCGGAATAGTGGTTTAAACCCTTCCCCTTTTTTTCTCGAAAATCAGAAAGTGTTCGCGATTGCCATTTTGATGCTATCGTGTAAGAAGCAAGTCAATGGGGAATACATGGCCGCATCCCGTTCCTCGGTACGGCCATTATTTCCGGATTTAGAGACTCAAAAATGTTAGGTACCCCAAAATTGGGCCTAGAAAAATGTGCGACGGATTTGCTGGATTTTTGCGGTGGTTACTGGGGAAGATGCTGGGCTGCTACAGTTAAAAGTGCGGGCCTCTGAGCCGCTTCGTTCTCCTTGTGTAGAAAAAAGTCTGTTTTGGAAGGTCAAAATGACCTTTTTTTGAAATTTTGCCGGCCTCTCCCGTCCAAACCCGCGGGGATAGAAAGTTGTCCTTTATACTGAAGATAGAGTTGGACGAGCTGTATTCAACGCACTCATCGGCTTTATTGTAACTATACGTACTGCGGAGTAATGGCGGCTAGAATGTCGGCGGAATAGTGGTTTAAACCCTTCCCCTTTTTTTCTCGAAAATCGGAAAGTGTTCGCGATTGCCATTTTGATGCTATCGTGTAAGAAGCAAGTCAATGGGGAATACATCGCCACATCCCGTTCCTCGGTACGGCCATTATTTCCGGATTTAGAGACTCAAAAATGCTAGGTACCACAAAATTGGGCCTAGAAAAAAGTGCGACGGATTTGATGGATTTTTGCGGTGGTTACTAGGGAAGATGCTGGGCTGCTACAGTTAAAAGGGCGGGCCTCTGAGCCGCTTCGTTCTCCTTGTGTAGAAAAAAGTCTGTTTTGGAAGGTCAAAATGACCTTTTTTTTTTTAATTTTGCCGGCCTCTCCCGTCCAAACGCGCGGGGATAGAAAGGTGTTCTTTATACTGAAGATAGAGTTGGACGAGCTGTATTCAACGCACTCTTCGGCTTTGTTGTAACTATACGTACTGCGGAGTAATGGCGGCTAGAATGTCGGCGGAATAGTGGTTTAAACCCTTCCCCTTTTTATTTCTCGAAAATCAGAAAGTGTTCGCGATTACCATTTTGATGCTATCGTGTAAGAAGCAAGTCAATGGGGAATACATGGCCGCATCCTGTTCCTCGGTACGGCCATTATTTCCGGATTTAGAGACTCAAAAATGTTAGGTACCCCAAAATTGGGCCTAGAAAAAAGTGCGACGGATTTGCTGGATTTTTGCGGTGATTACTAGGGAAGATGCTGCGATGCTACAGTTAAAAGGGCGGGCCTCTGAGCCGCTTCGTTCTCCTTGTGTAGAAAAAAGTCTGTTTTGGAAGGTCAAAATGACCTTTTTTTTTAAATTTTGCCGGCCTCTCCCGTCCAAACGCGCGGGGATAGAAAGTTGTCCTTTATACTGAAGACAGAGTTGGACGAGCTGAATTCAACGCACTCATCGGCTTTGTTATTACTATACGTACTGCGGAGTAATGGCGGCTAGAATGTCGGCGGAAATCAGAAAGTGTTCGCGATTGCCATTTTGATGCTATCGTGTAAGAAGCAAGTCAATGGGGAATACACGGCCGCATTCCGTTCCTCGGTACCTCCATTATTTCCGGATTTAGAGACTCAAAAATGTTAGGTACCCCAAAATTGGGCCTAGAAAAAAGTGCGACGGATTTGCTGGATTTATGCGGTGGTTACTAGGGAAGATGCTGGGATGCTACAGTTAAAAGGGCGGGCCTCTGAGCCGCTTCGTTCTCCTTGTGTAGAAAAAAGTCTGTTTTGGAAGGTCAAAATGACCTTTTTTTTTTAATTTTGCCGGCCTCTCCCGTCCAAACGCGCGGGGATAAAAAGGTGTCCTTTATACTGAAGATAGAGTTGGACGAGCTGTATTCAACGCACTCATCGGCTTTGTTGTAACTATACGTACTGCGGAGTAATGGCGGCTAGAATGTCGAAAATCAGAAAGTGTTCGCGATTGCCATTTTGATGCTATCGTGTAAGAAGCAAGTCAATGGGGAATACACGGCCGCATCCCGTTCCACGGTACCTCCATTATTTCCGGATTTAGAGACTCAAAAATGTTAGGTACCCCAAAATTGGGCCTAGAAAAAAGTGCGACGGATTTGCTGGATTTTTGCGGTGGTTACTAGGGAAGATGCTCGGATGCTACAGTTAAAAGGGCGCGCCTCTGAGCCGCTTCGTTCTCCTTGTGTAGAAAAAAGTCTGTTTTGGAAGGTCAAAATGACCTTTTTTTTTTAATTTTGCCGGCCTCTCCCGTCCAAACGCGCGGGGATAGAAAGGTGTCCTTTATACTAAAGATAGAGTTGGACGAGCTGTATTCAACGCACTCATCGGCTTTGTTGTAACTATACGTACTGCGGAGTAATGGCGGCTAGAATGTCGGCGGAATAGTGGTTTAAACCCTTCCCCTTTTTTTCTCGAAAATCAGAAAGTGTTCGCGATTGCCATTTTGATGCTATCGTGTAAGAAGCAAGTCAATGGGGAATACATCGCCGCATCCCGTTCCTCTGTACGGCCATTATTTCCGGATTTAGAGACTCAAAAATGATAGGTACCCCAAAATTGGGCCTAGAAAAAAGTGCGACGGATTTGCTGGATTTTTGCGGTGGTTACTAGGGAAGATGCTGGGCTGCTACAGTTAAAAGTGCGGGCCTCTGAGCCGCTTCGTTCTCCTTGTGTAGAAAAAAGTCTGTTTTGCAAAGTCAAAATGACCTTTTTTTGAAATTTTGCCGGCCTCTCCCGTCGAAACGCGCGGGAATAGACAGTTGTCCTTTATACTGAAGATAGAGTTGGACGAGCTGTATTCAACGCACTCATCGGCTTTGTTGTAACTATACGTACTGCGGAGTAATGGCGGCTAGATTGTCGGCGGAATAGTGGTTTAAACTATACTATACGTACTGCGGAGTAATGGCGGCTAGAATATCGGCGGAAATCAGAAAGTGTTCGCGATTGCCATTTTGATGCTATCGTGTAAGAAGCAAGTCAATGGGGAATACACGGCCGCATCCCGTTCCTCGGTACCTCCATTATTTCCGGATTTAGAGACTCAAAAATGTTAGGTACCCCAAAATTGGGCCTAGAAAAAAGTGCGACGGATTTGCTGGATTTTTGCGGTCGTTACTAGGGAAGATGCTGGACTGCTACAGTTAAAAGTGCGGGCCTCTGAGCCGCTTCGTTCTCCTTGTGTAGAAAAGTCTGTTTTGGAAGGTCAAAATGACCTTTTTTTTGAAATTTTGCCGGCCTCTCCCGTCCAAACGCGCGGGGATAGAATGATGTCCTTTATACTGAAGATAGAGTTGGACGAGCTGTATTCAACGCACTCATCGGCTTTGTTGTAACTATACGTACTGCGGAGTAATGGCGGCTAGAATGTCGGCGGAATAGTGGTTTAAACCCTTCCCCTTTTTTTCTCGAAAATCAGAAAGTGTTGGCGATTGCCATTTTGATGCTATCGTGTAAGAAGCAAGTCAATGGGGAATACATGGCCGCATCCCGTTCCTCGGTACGGCCATTATTTCCGGATTTAGAGACTCAAAAATGTTAGGTACCCCAAAATTGGGCCTAGAAAAAAGTGCGACGGATTTGCTGGATTTTTGCGGTGGTTACTAGGGAAGATGCTGGGCTGCTACAGTTAAAAGTGCGGGCCTCTGAGCCGCTTCGTTCTCCTTGTGTAGAAAAAAGTCTGTTTTGCAAAGTCAAAATGACCTTTTTTTGAAATTTTGCCGGCCTCTCCCGTCCAAACGCGCGGGGATAGAAAGTTGTCCTTTATACTGAAGATAGAGTTGGACGAGCTGTATTCAACGCACTCATCGGCTTTGTTGTAGCTATACGTACTGCGGAGTAATGGCGGCTAGATTGTCGGCGGAATAGTGGTTTAAACCCTTCCCCTTTTTTTCTCGAAAATCAGAAAGTGTTCGCGATTGCCATTTTGATGCTATCGTGTAAGAAGCAAGTCAATGGGGAATACATGGCCGCATCCCGTTCCTCGGTACGGCCATTATTTCCGGATTTAGAGACTCAAAAATGTTAGGTACCCCAAAATTGGGCCTAGAAAAATGTGCGACGGATTTGCTGGATTTTTGCGGTGGTTACTGGGGAAGATGCTGGGCTGCTACAGTTAAAAGTGCGGGCCTCTGAGCCGCTTCGTTCTCCTTGTGTAGAAAAAAGTCTGTTTTGGAAGGTCAAAATGACCTTTTTTTGAAATTTTGCCGGCCTCTCCCGTCCAAACCCGCGGGGATAGAAAGTTGTCCTTTATACTGAAGATAGAGTTGGACGAGCTGTATTCAACGCACTCATCGGCTTTATTGTAACTATACGTACTGCGGAGTAATGGCGGCTAGAATGTCGGCGGAATAGTGGTTTAAACCCTTCCCCTTTTTTTCTCGAAAATCGGAAAGTGTTCGCGATTGCCATTTTGATGCTATCGTGTAAGAAGCAAGTCAATGGGGAATACATCGCCACATCCCGTTCCTCGGTACGGCCATTATTTCCGGATTTAGAGACTCAAAAATGCTAGGTACCACAAAATTGGGCCTAGAAAAAAGTGCGACGGATTTGATGGATTTTTGCGGTGGTTACTAGGGAAGATGCTGGGCTGCTACAGTTAAAAGGGCGGGCCTCTGAGCCGCTTCGTTCTCCTTGTGTAGAAAAAAGTCTGTTTTGGAAGGTCAAAATGACCTTTTTTTTTTTAATTTTGCCGGCCTCTCCCGTCCAAACGCGCGGGGATAGAAAGGTGTTCTTTATACTGAAGATAGAGTTGGACGAGCTGTATTCAACGCACTCTTCGGCTTTGTTGTAACTATACGTACTGCGGAGTAATGGCGGCTAGAATGTCGGCGGAATAGTGGTTTAAACCCTTCCCCTTTTTATTTCTCGAAAATCAGAAAGTGTTCGCGATTACCATTTTGATGCTATCGTGTAAGAAGCAAGTCAATGGGGAATACATGGCCGCATCCTGTTCCTCGGTACGGCCATTATTTCCGGATTTAGAGACTCAAAAATGTTAGGTACCCCAAAATTGGGCCTAGAAAAAAGTGCGACGGATTTGCTGGATTTTTGCGGTGATTACTAGGGAAGATGCTGCGATGCTACAGTTAAAAGGGCGGGCCTCTGAGCCGCTTCGTTCTCCTTGTGTAGAAAAAAGTCTGTTTTGGAAGGTCAAAATGACCTTTTTTTTTAAATTTTGCCGGCCTCTCCCGTCCAAACGCGCGGGGATAGAAAGTTGTCCTTTATACTGAAGATAGAGTTGGACGAGCTGTATTCAACGCACTCATCGGCTTTATTGTAACTATACGTACTGCGGAGTAATGGCGGCTAGAATGTCGGCGGAATAGTGGTTTAAACCCTTCCCCTTTTTATTCTCGAAAATCAGAAAGTGTTCGCGATTGCCATTTTGATGCTATCGTGTAAGAAGCAAGTCAATGGGGAATACATGGCCGCATCCCGTTCCTCGGTACGGCCAATATTTCCGGATTTAGAGACTCAAAAATGTTAGGTACCCCAAAATTGGGCCTAGAAAAAAGTGCAACGGATTTGCTGGATTTTTGCGGTGATTACTAGGGTAGATGCTGCGATGCTACAGTTAAAAGGGCGGGCCTCTGAGCCGCTTCGTTCTCCTTGTGTAGAAAAAAGTCTGTTTTGGAAGGTCAAAATGACCTTTTTTTGAAATTTTGCCGGCCTCTCCCGTCCAAACGCGCGGGGATAGAAAGTTGTCCTTTATACTGAAGATAGAGTTGGACGAGCTGTATTCAACGCACTCATCGGCTTTGTTGTAACTATACGTACTGCGGAGTAATGGCGGCTAGAATGTCGGCGGAATAGTGGTTTAAACCCTTCCCCTTTTTTTCTCGAAAATTAGAAAGTGTTCGCGATTGCCATTTTGATGCTATCGTGTAAGAAGCAAGTCAATGGGGAATACATGGCCGCATCCCGTTCCTCGGTACGGTCATTATTTCCGGATTTAGAGACTCAAAAATGTTAGGTACCCAAAATTGGGCCTAGAAAAAAGTGCGACGGATTTGCTGGATTTTTGCGGTGGTTACTAGGGAAGATGCTGGGCTGCTACAGTTAAAAGTGCGGGCCTCTGAGCCGCTTCGTTCTCCTTGTGTAGAAAAAAGTCTGTTTTGGAAGGTCAAAATGACCTTTTTTTGAAATGTTGCCGGCCTCTCCCGTCCAAACGCGCGGGGATAGAAAGGTGTCCTTTATACTGAAGATAGAGTTGGACGAGCTGTATTCAACGCACTCATCGGCTTTGTTGTAACTATACGTACTGCGGAGTAATGGCGGCTAGAATGTCGGCGGAATAGTGGTTACCCTTCCCCTTTTTTTCTCGAAAATCAGAAAGTGTTCGCGATTGCCATTTTGATGCTATCGTGTAAGAAGCAAGTCAATGGGGAATACATGGCCGCATCCCGTTCCTCGGTACGGCCATTATTTCCGGATTTAGAGACTCAAAAATGTTAGGTACCCCAAAATTGGGCCTAGAAAAAAGTGCGACGGATTTGCTGGATTTTTGCGTTGATTACTAGGGAAGATGCTGCGATGCTACAGTTAAAAGGGCGGGCCTCTGAGCCGTCCAAACGCGCGGAGATAGAAAGTTGTCCTTTATACTGAAGATAGAGTTGGACGAGCTGTATTCAACGCACTCATCGGCTTTGTTGTAACTATACGTACTGCGGAGTAATGGCGGCTAGAATGTCGGCGGAATAGTGGTTACCCTTCCCCTTTTTTTCTCGAAAATCAGAAAGTATTCGCGATTGCCATTTTGTTGCTATCGTGTAAGAAGCAAGTCAATGGGGAACACATGGCCGCATCCCGTTCCTCGGTACGGCCATTATTTCCGTATTTAGAGACTCAAAAATGTTAGGTACCCCAAAATAGGGCCTAGAAAAAAGTGCGACGGATTTGCTTGATTTTTGCGGTGGTTACTAGGGAAGATGCTGGGCTGCTACAGTTAAAAGTGCGGGCCTCTGAGCCGCTTCGTTCTCCTTGTGTAGAAAAAAGTCTGTTTTGGAAGGTCAAATGACCTTTTTTTGAAATTTTGCCGGCCTCTCCCGTCCAAACGCGCGGGGATAGAAAGTTGTCCTTTATATTGAAGATAGAGTTGGACGAGCTGTATTCAACGCACTCATCGGCTTTGTTGTAACTATACGTACTGCGGAGTAATGGCGGCTAGATTGTCGGCGGAATAGTGGTTTAAACCCTTCCCCTTTTTTTCTCGAAAATCAGAAAGTGTTCGCGATTGCCATTTTGATGCTATCGTGTAAGAAGCAAGTCAATGGGGAATACGTGGCCGCATCCCGTTCCTCGGTACGGCCATTATTTCCGGATTTAGAGACTCAAAAATGTTAGGTACCCCAAAATTGGGCCTAGAAAAAAGTGCGACGGATTTGCTGGATTTTTGCGTTGATTACTAGGGAAGATGCTGCGATGCTACAGTTAAAAGGGCGGGCCTCTGAGCCGCTTCGTTCTCCTTGTGTAGGAAAAAGTCTGTTTTGGAAGGTCAAAATTGCCTTTTTTTGAAATTTTGCCGGCCTCTCCCGTCCAAACGCGCGGGGATAGAAAGTTGTACTTTATACTGGAGATAGAGTTGGACGAGCTGTATTCAACGCACTCATCGGCTTTGATGTAACTATACGTACTGCGGAGTAATGGCGGCTAGAGTGTCCATTCCCCTTTTTTTCTCGAAAATCAGAAAGTGTTCGCGATTGCCATTTTGATGCTATCGTGTAAGAAGAAAGTCAATGGGGAATACATGGCCGCATCCCGTTCCTCGGTACGGCCATTATTTCCGGATTTAGAGACTCAAAAATGTTAGGTACCCCAAAATTTGGCCTAGAAAAATGTGCGACGGATTTGCTGGATTTTTGCGGTGGTTACTGGGGAAGATGCTGGGCTGCTACAGTTAAAAGTGCGGGCCTCTGAGCCGCTTCGTTCTCCTTGTGTAGAAAAAAGTCTGTTTTGGAAGGTCAAAATGACCTTTTTTTGAAATTTTGCCGGCCTCTCCCGTCCAAACGCGCGGGGATAGGAAGTTGTCCTTCATACTGAAGATAGAGTTGGACGAGCTGTATTCAACGCACTCATCGGCTTTGTTGTAACTATACGTACTGTGGAGTAATGGCGGCTAGAGTGTCGGCGGAATAGTGGTTTAAAACCCTTCCCCTTTTTTTCTCGAAAATCAGAAAGTGTTCGCGATTGCCATTTTGATGCTATCGTGTAAGAAGCAAGGCAATGGGGAATACTTGGCCGCATCCCGTTCCTCGGTACGGCCATTATTTCCGGATCTAGAGACTCAAAAATGTTAGGTACCCCAAAATTGGGCCTAGAAAAAAGTGCGACGGATTTGCTGGATTTTTGCGGTGGTTACTAGGGAAGATGCTGGGCTGCTACAGTTAAAAGTGCGGGCCTCTGAGCCGCTTCGTTCTCCTTGTGTAGAAAAAAGTCTGTTTTGGAAGGTCAAAATGACCTTTTTTTGAAATTTTGCCGGCCTCTCCCGGCCAAACGCGCGGGGATAGAAAGTTGTCCTTTATACTGGAGATAGAGTTGGACGAGCTGTATTCAACGCACTCATCGGCTTTGATGTAACTATACGTACTGCGGAGTAATGGCGGCTAGAGTGTCCATTCCCCTTTTTTTCTCGAAAATCAGAAAGTGTTCGCGATTGCCATTTTGATGCTATCCTGTAAGAAGCAAGTCAATGGGGAATACATGGCCGCATCCCGTTCCTCGGTACGGCCATTAGTTCCGGATTTAGAGACTCAAAAATGTTAGGTACCCCAAAATTGGGCCTAGAAAAAAGTGCGACGGATTTGCTGGATTTTTGCGGTGGTTACTAGGGAAGATGCTGGGCTGCTACAGTGAGAATTGCGGGCCTCTCAGGCGCTTCGTTCTCCTTGTGTAGAAAAAAGTCTGTTTTGGAAGGTCAAAATGACCTTTTTTTGAAATTTTGCCGGCCTCTCCCGTCCAAACGCGCGGGGATAGAAAGTTGTCTTTTATACTGAAGATAGAGTTGGAC
The DNA here is from genome assembly GCF_040183065.1 of Periplaneta americana. Classification (NCBI taxonomy): domain Eukaryota; kingdom Metazoa; phylum Arthropoda; class Insecta; order Blattodea; family Blattidae; genus Periplaneta; species Periplaneta americana. The sequence continues at coordinate 10,248,907 of NC_091117.1, read as the reverse complement.
GAGCTGTATTCAACGCACTCATCGGCTTTGTTGTAACTATACGTACTGCGGAGTAATGGCGGCTAGAATGTCGGCGGAATAGTGGTTTAAACCCTTCCCCTTTTTTTCTCGAAAATCAGAAAGTGTTCGCGATTGCCATTTTGATGCTATCGTGTAAGAAGCAAGTCAATGGGGAATACATGGCCGCATCCCGTTCCTCGGTACGGCCATTATTTCCGGATTTAGAGACTCAAAAATGTTAGGTACCCCAAAATTGGGCCTAGAAAAATGTGCGACGGATTTGCTGGATTTTTGCTGTAGTTACTGGGGAAGATGCTGGGCTGCTACAGTTAAAAGTGCGGGCCTCTGAGCGGCTTCGTTCTCCTTGTGTAGAAAAAAGTCTGTTTTGGAAGGTCAAAATGACCTTTTTTTGAAATTTTGCCGGCGTCTCCCGTCCACACGCGCGGGGATAGAAAGTTGTCCTTTATACTGAAGATAGAGTTGGACGAGCTGTATTCAACGCACTCATCGGCTTTGTTGTAACTATACGTACTGCGGAGTAATGGCGGCTAGAATGTCGGCGGAATAATGGTTTATTTCCCCTTTTTTTCTCGAAAATTAGAAAGTGTTCGCGATTGCCATTTTGATGCTATCGTGTAAGAAGCAAGTCAATGGGGAATACATGGCCGCATCCCGTTCCTCGGAACGGCCATTATTTCCGGATTTAGAGACTCAAAAATGTTAGGTACCCCAAAATTGGGCCTAGAAAAAAGTGCGACGGATTTGCTGGATTTTTGCGGTGGTTACTAGGGAAGATGCTGGGCTGCTACAGTTAAAAGTGCGGGCCTCTGAGCCGCTTCGTTCTCCTTGTGTAGAAAAAAGTCTGTTTTGGAAGGTCAAAATGACCTTTTTTTGAAATTTTGCCGGCCTCTCCCGTCCAAACGCGCGGGGATAGAAAGTTGTCCTTTATATTGAAGATAGAGTTGGACGAGCTGTATTCAACGCACTCATCGGCTTTGTTGTAACTATACGTACTGCGGAGTAATGGCGGCTAGATTGTCGGCGGAATAGTGGTTTAAACCCTTCCCCTTTTTTTCTCGAAAATCAAAAAGTGTTCGCGATTGCCATTTTGATGCTATCGTGTAAGAAGCAAGTCAATGGGGAATACATGGCCGCATCCCGTTCCTCGGTACGGCCATTATTTCCGGATTTAGAGACTCAAAAATGTTAGGTACCCCAAAATTGGGCCTAGAAAAAAGTGCGACGGATTTGCTGGATTTTTGCGGTGATTACTAGGGAAGATGCTGCGATGCTACAGTTAAAAGGGCGGGCCTCTGAGCCGCTTCGTTCTCCTTGTGTAGAAAAAAGTCTGTTTTGGAAGGTCAAAATGACCTTTTTTTGAAATTTTGCCGGCCTCTCCCGTCCAAACGCGCGGGGATAGAAAGTTGTCCTTTATACTGGAGATAGAGTTGGACGAGCTGTATTCAACGCACTCATCGGCTTTGATGTAACTATACGTACTGCGGAGTAATGGCGGCTAGTGTGTCCATTCCCCTTTTTTTCTCGAAAATCAGAAAGTGTTCGCGATTGCCATTTTGATGCTATCGTGTAAGAAGCAAGTCAATGGGGAATACATGGCCGCATCCCGTTCCTCGGTACGGCCATTATTTCCGGATTTAGAGACTCAAAAATGTTAGGTACCCCAAAATTGGGCCTAGAAAAAAGTGCGACGGATTTGCTGGATTTTTGCGGTGGTTACTAGGGAAGATGCTGGGCTGCTACAGTGAGAATTGCGGGCCTCTCAGGCGCTTCGTTCTCCTTGTGTAGAAAAAAGTCTGTTTTGGAAGGTCAAAATGACCTTTTTTTGAAATTTTGCCGGCCTCTCCCGTCCAAACGCGCGGGGATAGAAAGTTGTCCTTTATACTGAAGATAGAGTTGGACGGGCTGTATTCAACGCACTCATCGGCTTTGTAGTAACTATACGTACTGCGGAGTAATGGCGGCTAGAATGTCGGCGGAATAGTGGTTTAAACCCTTCCCCTTTTTTTCTCGAAAATCAGAAAGTGTTCGCGATTGCCATTTTGATGCTATCGTGTAAGAAGCAAGTCAATGGGGAATACATGGCCGCATCCCGTTCCTCGGTACGGCCATTATTTCCGGATTTAGAGACTCAAAAATGTTAGGTACCCCAAAATTGGGCCTAGAAAAATGTGCGACGGATTTGCTGGATTTTTGCTGTGGTTACTGGGGAAGATGCTGGGCTGCTACAGTTAAAAGTGCGGGCCTCTGAGCGGCTTCGTTCTCCTTGTGTAGAAAAAAGTCTGTTTTGGAAGGTCAAAATGACCTTTTTTTGAAATTTTGCCGGCGTCTCCCGTCCACACGCGCGGGGATAGAAAGTTGTCCTTTATACTGAAGATAGAGTTGGACGAGCTGTATTCAACGCACTCATCGGCTTTGTTGTAACTATACGTACTGCGGAGTAATGGCGGCTAGAATTTCGGCGGAATAGTGGTTTAAACCCTTCCCCTTTTTTTCTCGAAAATTAGAAAGTGTTCGCGATTGCCATTTTGATGCTATCGTGTAAGAAGCAAGTCAATGGGGAATACATGGCCGCATCCCGTTCCTCGGTACGGTCATTATTTCCGGATTTAGAGACTCAAAAATGTTAGGTACCCCAAAATTGGGCCTAGAAAAAAGTGCGACGGATTTGCTGGATTTTTGCGGTGGTTACTAGAGAAGATGCTGGGCTGCTACAGTTAAAAGTGCGGGCCTCTGAGCCGCTTCGTTCTCCTTGTGTAGAAAAAAGTCTGTTTTGGAAGGTCAAAATGACCTTTTTTTTTGAAAATTTGCCGGCCTCTCCCGTCCAAACGCGCGGGGATAGAAAGTTGTCCTTTATACTGAAGATAGAGTTGGACGAGCTGTATTCAACGCACTCATCGGCTTTGTTGTAACTATACATACTGCGGAGTAATGTCGGCTAGATTGTCGGCGGAATAGTGGTTTAAACCCTTCCCCTTTTTTTCTCGAAAATCAGAAAGTGTTCGCGATTGCTATTTTGATGCTATCGTGTAAGAAGCAAGTCAATGGGGAATACATGGCCGCATCCCGTTCCTCGGTACGGCCATTATTTCCGGATTTAGAGACTCAAAAATGTTAGGTACCCCAAAATTGGGCCTAGAAAAAAGTGCGACGGATTTGCTGGATTTTTGCGGTGGTTCCTAGGGAAGATGCTGGGCTGCTACAGTGAGAATTGCGGGCCTCTCAGGCGCTTCGTTCTCCTTGTGTAGAAAAAAGTCTGTTTTGGAAGGTCAAAATGACCTTTTTTTGAAATTTTGCCGGCCTCTCCCGTCCAAACGCGCGGGGATAAAAAGTTGTCCTTTATACTGAAGATAGAGTTGGACGAGCTGTATTCAACGCACTCATCGGCTTTGTTGTAACTATACGTACTGCGGAGTAATGGCGGCTAGAATGTCGGCGGAATAGTGGTTTAAACCCTCCCCCTTTTTTTCTCGAAAATCAGAAAGTGTTCGCGATTGCCATTTTGATGCTATCGTGTAAGAAGCAAGTCAATGGGGAATACATGGCCGCATCCCGTTCCTCGGTACGGCCATTATTTCCGGATTTAGAGACTCAAAAATGTTAGGTACCCCAAAATTGGGCCTAGAAAAATGTGCGACGGATTTGCTGGATTTTTGCTGTGGTTACTGGGGAAGATGCTGGGCTGCTACAGTTAAAAGTGCGGGCCTCTGAGCCGCTTCGTTCTCCTTGTGTAGAAAAAAGTCTGTTTTGGAAGGTCAAAATGACCTTTTTTTGAAATTTTGCCGGCCTCTCCGTCCAAACGCGCGGGGATAGAAAGTTGTCCTTTATACTGAAGATAGAGTTGGACGAGCTGTATTCAACGCACTCATCGGCTTTGTTGTAACTATACGTACTGCGGAGTAATGGCGGCTAGAATGTCGGCGGAATAGTCCCCTTTTTTTCTTGAAAATCAGAAAGTGTTCGCGATTGCCATTTTGATGCTATCGTGTAAGAAGCAAGTCAATGGGGAATACATGGCCGCATCCCGTTCCTCGGTACGGCCATTATTTCCGGATTTAGATACTCAAAAATGTTAGGAACCCCAAATTTGGGAATAGAAAAAAGTGCGACGGATTTGCTGGATTTTTGCGGTGGTTACTAGGGAAGATGCTGGGCTGCTACAGTTAAAAGTGCGGGCCTCTGAGCCGCTTCGTTCTCCTTGTGTAGAAAAATTCTGTTTTGGAAGGTCAAAATGACCTTTTTTTTGAAATTTTGCCGGCCTCTCCCGTCCACACGCGCGGGGATAGAAAGTTGTCCTTTATACTGAAGATAGAGTTGGACGAGCTGTATTCAACGCACTCATCGGCTTTGTTGTAACTATACGTACTGCGGAGTAATGGCGGCTAGAATGTCGGCGGAATAGTGGTTACCCTTCCCCTTTTTTTCTCGAAAATCAGAAAGTATTCGCGATTGCCATTTTGATGCTATCGTGTAAGAAGCAAGTCAATGGGGAATACATGGCCGCATCCCGTTCCTCGGTACGGCCATTATTTCCGTATTTAGAGACTCAAAAATGTTAGGTACCCCAAAATTGGGAATAGAAAAAAGTGCGACAGATTTGCTGGATTTTTGCGGTGATACTAGGGAAGATGCTGGGCTGCTACAGTTAAAAGTGCGGGCCTCTGAGCCGCTTCGTTCTCCTTGTGTAGAAAAAAGTCTGTTTTGGAAGGTCAAAATGACCTTTTTTTGAAATTTTGCCGGCCTCTCCCGTCCAAACGCGCGGGGATAGAAAGTTGTCCTTTATACTGAAGATAGAGTTGGACGAGCTGTATTCAACGCACTCATCGGCTTTGTTGTAACTATACGTACTGCGGAGTAATGGCGGCTAGAATGTCGGCGGAATAGTGGTTACCCTTCCCCTTTTTTTCTCGAAAATCAGAAAGTGTTCGCGATTGCCATTTTGATGCTATCGTGTAAGAAGCAAGGCAATGGGGAATACTTGGCCGCATCCCGTTCCTCGGTACGGCCATTATTTCCGGATCTAGAGACTCAAAAATGTTAGGTACCCCAAAATTGGGCCTAGAAAAAAGTGCGACGGATTTGCTGGATTTTTGCGGTGGTTACTAGGGAAGATGCTGGGCTGCTACAGTTAAAAGTGCGGGCCTCTGAGCCGCTTCGTTCTCCTTGTGTAGAAAAACGTCTGTTTTGGAAGGTCAAAATGACCTTTTTTTGAAATTTTGCCGGCCTCTCCCGTCCAAACGCGCGGGGATAGAAAGTTGTCCTTTATACTGAAGATAGAGTTGGACGAGCTGTATTCAACGCACTCATCGGCTTTATTGTAACTATACGTACTGCGGAGTAATGGCGGCTAGAATGTCGGCGGAATAGTGGTTAACCCTTCCCCTTTTTTTCTCGAAAATCAAAAAGTGTTCGCGATTGCCATTTTGATGCTATCGTGTAAGAAGCAAGTCAATGGGGAATACATGGCCGCATCCCGTTCCTCGGTACGGCCATTATTTCCGGATTTAGAGACTCAAAAATGTTAGGTACCCCAAAATTGGGCCTAGAAAAATGTGCGACGGATTTGCTGGATTTTTGCGGTGGTTACTGGGGAAGATGCTGGGCTGCTACAGTTAGAAGTGCGGGCATCTGAGCCGCTTCGTTCTCCTTGTGTAGAAAAAAGTCAGTTTTGGAAGGTCAAAATGACCTTTTTTTGAAATTTTGCCGGCCTCTCCCGTCCAAACGCGCGGGGATAGAAAGTTGTCCTTTATACTGAAGATAGAGTTGGACGAGCTGTATTCAACGCACTCATCGGCTTTGTTGTAACTATACGTACTGCGGAGTAATGGCGGCTAGAATGTCGGCGGAATAGTCCCCTTTTTTTCTCGAAAATCAGAAAGTGTTCGCGATTGCCATTTTGATGCTATCGTGTAAGAAGCAAGTCAATGGGGAATACATGGCCGCATCCCGTTCCTCGGAACGGCCATTATTTCCGTATTTAGAGACTCAAAAATGTTAGGTACCCCAAAATTGGGCCTAGAAAAAAGTGCGACGGATTTGCTGGATTTTTGCGGTGGTTACTAGGGAAGATGCTGGGCTGCTACAGTTAAAAGTGCGGGCCTATGAGCCGCTTCGTTCTCCTTGTGTAGAAAAAAGTCTGTTTTGGAAGGTCAAAATGACCTTTTTTTGAAATTTTGCCGGCCTCTCCCGTCCAAACGCGCGGGGATAGAAAGTTGTCCTTTATACTGAAGATAGAGTTGGACGAGCTGTATTCAACGCACTCATCGGCTTTGTTGTAACTATACGTACTGCGGAGTAATGGCGGCTAGAATGTCGGCGGAATAGTGGTTACCCTTCCCCTTTTTTTCTCGAAAATCAGAAAGTGTTCGCGATTGCCATTTTGATGCTATCGTGTAAGAAGCAAGGCAATGGGGAATACTTGGCCGCATCCCGTTCCTCGGTACGGCCATTATTTCCGGATCTAGAGACTCAAAAATGTTAGGTACCCCAAAATTGGGCCTAGAAAAAAGTGCGACGGATTTGCTGGATTTTTGCGGTGGTTACTAGGGAAGATGCTGGGCTGCTACAGTTAAAAGTGCGGGCCTCTGAGCCGCTTCGTTCTCCTTGTGTAGAAAAACGTCTGTTTTGGAAGGTCAAAATGACCTTTTTTTGAAATTTTGCCGGCCTCTCCCGTCCAAACGCGCGGGGATAGAAAGTTGTCCTTTATATTGAAGATAGAGTTGGACGAGCTGTATTCAACGCACTCATCGGCTTTGTTGTAACTATACGTACTGCGGAGTAATGGCGGCTAGATTGTCGGCGGAATAGTGGTTTAAACCCTTCCCCTTTTTTTCTCGAAAATCAGAAAGTGTTCGCGATTGCCATTTTGATGCTATCGTGTAAGAAGCAAGTCAATGGGGAATACATGGCCGCATCCCGTTCCTCGGTACGGCCATTATTTCCGGATTTAGAGACTCAAAAATGTTAGGTACCCCAAAATTGGGCCTAGAAAAAAGTGCGACGGATTTGCTGGAT